>NW_021703774.1:23418595-23825465 GCF_005190385.1 Monodon monoceros
GGGGGGGGGGGGGGGGGGGGGGGGGGGGGGGGGGGGGGGGCGTGCCTCCTGAGGAGGAGGTGTCTAAAGGCTAGGAATGGCCTTCGGGCAGGAAGAGGGTGTCTCAGGCCAAGGCACCTGCCGGCTTTGGATGAAAGGACAGCCCTTGACTCTAGACAATGCGCTGCTTAGAGCATTCAGTGGAGCAGAATTTTTAGCCGAAATCCCTCTCAGTGGAAGAGAATGCTGTACTGCACTAATACGTCTGCTATAGGTGAGGGAGTGGGGGCCGGCAGGACACTGTATAATCGTCAGGCCAGTCTTAGAGAAAAGGAGGGAAGACGTGATTACTTAGATAGTGGTTGCACGTAACAACAGCAAAATTTGACAGCCGTCGTTATCAGCTCTAGGTGACCCAAAGTCCTGTTTTCTAACAAATAGTTTATATCTCCTGGAAGGGAATAAGTGCATAATATAACCTACATGCATACATATGTTTTTAAAAAAAGCGATATCAGGCCCTAACTAGGTCATAAAGGTCATATCGAGGAAGGAAAAAAAGGCACATATTTATAACAAAATAATATGTATTTCCATACGTGAATTTTGGGACACAACTACTCTAGAAGACATAGTGAGATGTTGGCATCTGCACTTAGAATCTCCATAAAGGTGACCGTGACAAACACAGGCTGATACAGGTCTGTGGATCTGGCGACTCAGCCATCACAGGTAGCTTTGCCTGAAGTGAGGAACGACTCTCGGTGAACTTCTGAGTAGTGGACCCCCAGTCTTCCCTAGAAAATCTGGTATATTCGAAAACTGTGAAAAAAGTGCCCTGGGTCTGTACATAAAACAGACTTAGGTTCTAGTCTCAATTAATTATAACCAGATATATGGGCTGCCTCATGTCCCCTCCGACACACCTTCGTGTATTAGTTTCCTACAGTTGCTGTAACAAGTTACCACAACCTTAGTGGTTTGAAACAACCCCGATTTATTCTCTTACAGGTCTAGAAGCCAGAAGTCCAAAGACAATTTCTGTGCTAAAGTCAAGATGTTACCAAGGCTGGTTCCTTCTAGAGGCTCTGAAAGGAAAATCCACATCCTTACCTTTTTCAGGCCACCTTCCTTCTGCCCCTCTGTCCACCTTCAGAGTGCATCCCTCCAATCTCTGTTTCATCATCACATGTCCTTTTTCTCTGACTCTGACTTCTCCCGTGTCCTTCTTATAAGGAGTGCTGTGATTACATCAGGCCCAACTGGATAATCCTGGTTAATACTATCTCCTTGGGACTTCCTTGGTGGTGCGGTGGTTGAGAGTCCCCCTGCCAATGCAGGGGACATGGGTTCGAGCCCTGGTCCGGGAAGGTCCCACACGCCACAGAGCAGCTGAGCCCGTGCACCACAACTACTGAACCTGCGCTCTAGAGCCTGCGAGCCACAGCTGCGGAGCCTGCGTGCCACAACTGCTGAGCCCGTGTGCCTGGAGCCCGTGATCCACAACGGGGGAGGCCACTGCAATGGGAAGCCCGTGCACCTCAGTGGAGAGTGGCCCCCGCTCGCTGCAACTGGAGAGGGCCCGCACGCAGCAACAGAGACCCAATGCAGCCAAAAATAAATAAATTAAAAAAAGAAACCTCCTCAAAAAAAAAAAAACCTTTCTCCTTGAGATTCTTAACTTACCACATCTGCAGAGTCCCTTTTGCTGGGAGGTAGCGTTCACAGGCTCGGGGGATTAGGGTGCAGGCATACCTGGGGGCTAGTATTCTGCCTACCAGACGCTGAGTCCAGCTGTTGCTACAGTATGCAGTCCAGGCGGACTCCCACCTCCGGGAAAGAGAGGCTTGCCTCAAGTGCACCCCAAGCATGTTGGTTTACCAAGCAAAGTCCCAGTGACACTTTCACTTCCCACATCACTCACCCATCAACTGGGAATGCTCTGACTGGTCCTCCCAGTGACTGCCTCAGTGGGGCACACATAACAGCACCTGCACAACTGGGAAGTGGGGGTGAGTGTAGTGTCTGGGACACTCCTGGCCAACGAGGAACCATGGATAGATGCCTCTCATTCTTCACGTGGGATTGAGCCCCAGTTACTATTAGTTTTTTCTCTTTCCTTGCTTCACTCTCTGTATTAGTCAGGGTTCTCTAGAGAAACAGAATCAATAGGAGAATATATATGTATATATATATAATTATATAATATGTAATTATAATATATATACTAGAAAATATATTATTTTATATTATGTATTATATAATAATATACAATAGAATGTATATTAAATATATATAGAGAGAGAGAGAGAGAAAGAGAGAGAGAAAGAAAGAGATTATTTATTATAAGAGATTATTTATTATGGTGGCTGAGAAGTTCCAAGGTCTGCAGTCAGTAAGCTGGAGTCCTGGGAGAGCCAATGATGCAGTTCCATCCAAGTCTGAAGGCTGAAAGGCAGGAGAGCTGATGGTGTTTCGGTTTGAATCCAAGTCCAAAAGGAGCAGAAGACCAATGTTCCAGCTCAAAGATAAGCAGAGAGAAAGTTGGACTCAACCAACTCAGCCTTTGTTCTCTTCAGGCCTTCAACAGATTAGATGAGGCCCACCCACACTGAGGAGGGCAATCTGCTTTACTCAGTCAACGAGTTCAAATGTTAATCTCATCCAGAAGCACCCTCACAGACACACTCAGAATAATGTTTAACCAGATATTTGGACACTCCATGGCCCAGTCAAGTTGACACATAAAATTAACCATCACATATTCTTTGCTTCCTGAAATCACCTCCTAAATAAACCACACATAAGCCTATACTTCAAGATCTGCTCTGGGGGCAACTCAAACTAAAAGAACAGGATTTTTACCAACATTGATGTCAGATAAGACATACACAGGTCTTGCAGGACTATAGACAGTTCTCTGCTGTGTGGAATAGTCTACACATTGCAGAATATCTAGTATTCCTGGCATCTACAAACTAAATGCCGGTAACACCTAACATTCCCAAGCACTATGACAGCTAAAAGGGCCTTATACGTTTCTAAAATGCCGCAAGGGGTAGTATTACACAATCATCCCCACAAATTGAGAGCCATTTGTCTGGAGGATGTGAGCTTCAGATAAAGTCACTTTTCTGCCCCAATTGATGCTTTGTTTGGAGTATGGAATTTTTAATGGATTTTTGGGGGGCCAGTCGTGGTTCAGTTTGGATTGGGAGCTGCAGATGGAGTCTGAAGCCCTGAAGCCCACGGGGTGTGCGTGGCTGATACTGTGATAACAGTTTGAGCCTTAGGAGGGGAAAGGATACTGGATGGGGAACCAACAAATACACACAATAGGCAATGTGGCACATCCATGGAACCGCAAGTTGTTTGGTGTGACTGTGGTGTGGGGAACAGGAGTGAGCAGATAATAGACCATTTAACTTAATGAATGTGATCCGTTCCCCTTGTTCCTCAGCCATGTTTACCAAGCAAAGTCCCAGTGACACTTTCACTTCCCACATCACTCACCCATCAACTGGGAATGCTCTGACTGGTCCTCCCAGTGACTGTATTCTCACTTTGAATCAGGGCACTCTGGTCTATACATCAGTCTCTGTGAGCCAGGTTAGTGTTAATTGGCCCTTGAGAAAATGGGCACACTCATTGTGAGTGACATTAGATTCTTGAGCCTGAAGGATTGAACCTGACCTGTGGCGAATTTGCCAAGTTAACTGTGACCCCAGGAGACCTCCTGCTGTACACTCACACCCACATGGACACATGCACACACCACCCATCACATCCCTGGAGGCGGGAGCCTATTAACAAACAGGGGAGGGGAGGCTGACTCGGCCTGTGTCTAGGTGCCTGTGAAGGGCCTCAGACAAGCCCTGACCGCACTGGGCAAGTTGGTCTGAGAAGCTCTGGTCTTCATCAGGTGGCATCCATCCATGCCACAGCACCTGCCATAAACCGTCCAGCTGTCTTTACCCCTAAGCCGGAACAAGTGGAGTCACGAATCTCTCTCTCAGTCCCTTAAAAACAAGAGCTGTCTCCTAGGCACTTATAACAACACCAGGAGGATTCTGGAGAAGAAAAGACTGCCCAGGGTGGTGAAATCCATCGACGGACATCCTCATAATTTGGAGGCTCTCCGGACACAAAGCCATCTCCTGCCTTCCTGCCTCTGTCCCCAGGCCCAGCAGCTGAGCCAGCCTCCCCCACAGCTGTGATAAGGGCTCCAGCGACTCTGAGGACCGGGCTGGGACGGCAGAGCCCCTCAGACTTCACGCTTCCACAAGACGAGGTTCAGCTTTCTCCATTTTATTCTCCAAAAGCTCAGCTGCCCAGACTGTGGAAATGTTGATTCCATTTCCTGCAGCTTTTTGCTCATCTCATCCTAAGAAGGTGCTATGGATTATCTCAACAGTGTCAAGATGTGAATAAATTTTCATGCAAGC
This sequence comes from Monodon monoceros, assembly GCF_005190385.1. Taxonomy (NCBI): domain Eukaryota; kingdom Metazoa; phylum Chordata; class Mammalia; order Artiodactyla; family Monodontidae; genus Monodon; species Monodon monoceros. The sequence goes on from NW_021703774.1 coordinate 23,423,020, forward strand.
AAAAGACCAAAAACCCCAGGGCTGGGGGTGGAGTGGGGGGATCGGAGAGGGAGAGGAGAGGGAAATGGAAAGTCTGAGGCCTGTATTTTGCAGACCAAAGAAGCATCGTTTGCTCTTTTCCGGCCCTAAGAGTCAAAACTCCCTTAAAGGGCCGCTCACGTCTTCCCTCTTATGGAGATGCAGTTTGGGCTGGAGGAACAGTGTTCCCAATAAACAGATGGACAGCCCGGCTCTCCCTTTCTTTTCCTCTGGGACTCATTCAGGCTCTGTCTGTGGCCCTTGAACCCCTCACTGCCACAGATTACACTGTTTAAGTTCACAAAACCTTGTGGGGTTTATTGCTGTTCTGAGGGCCCAGCTCCTTTTCTGGTCTTTGGAAGAAGAGTTTTCCTGCGGATTCACAGCCCTCCCATCGTTCTGGTACAAGGAGGAAGCTGTGAACGAGGGGGCACAGACTCGCTGAAGCAAAGGCTTGAGATGGGCACGCGTGTCCGACCTCTGTCCTTGTGGTGTCCAGCACGGTCGCTCATGTGAACACAACTTCTTTCACGGCAAGGGGGCTTGGGAGCCTCAGAGTTTGTCCTGTTAAGGCATTGCTCACGTCAGGAGAGGCAGGGTGGTGATGATGGGAGACTTGTGTGGTCAGACACGTTTGGGCTCAACTCTTGGCTTCTCGCCTATTGGCTGTGTGCCCCAGGACAGTCGTTTAACTTCTCTGAGCCTCGGTTTCTTTACCGACAGAATCAGACAAAGGCCACTGCACAAGGTGGATGGCCAATGAAACGTGGCAGTTTGGAGAGGGGTCACGAGGTAGTAGGGAGAGAGCAAGCGTGTGTGTGAGTTGATCATTCCTCGCTTTCTTCCGGGCGCATGGTTAAACTGTATTTTCCCACCTCCCGTGCAGTTAGTATGCTCATGGGATGAAGTTCTTGCTGATAGAATTTGAGCAGAAGTAATGTGTGCAACTCCTGCTAGGCCTCAAGACAGTAGGGTTTCCTCCTGCATGCTTTTTCTCTCTTTCCACCAGCTGGCCAGTTGGAACTTGCAGCAACTAAGCTTTGACATGCAGATAACAACAATGTCTCAGTGATGACACAGCAATGACTAGGAAGGAGCCTGGGTCTTTTTTTGTTTTTGTAAATTAATTTTTATTGGAGTACAGTTGATTTACAATGTTGTATTAGTTTCTACTGTACAGCAAGGCGAATCAGTCATACATATACATATATCCACTCTTTTTTAGATTCTTTTCCCATGTAGGTCATTACGGAGTATTGAGTAGAGTTCCCTGTGCTATACAGTAGGTCCCTATTTGTTATCTATTTTATATATAGTAGTGTGTATACGTCAATCCAGTTCTCCCAATTTATCCCTCCCCCCAGCTCTCCCCCCTTGGTAAAACCATAAGTTTGTTTTCTACATCTGTGACTCTATTCCTGTTTTGTAAATAGGTTCATTTGTACCATTTTTCTTTGAAGGACCAGGCAAAACAAAGCTGCCCACCAGCCTAGAATGCTCACGTGAAACTGTACAGGAGAGAGATTTAAATGTATTTGTTTTTTATGTTTTAAATTTTTAGAAATTTCCCTGTTATACCTCCTACTCCCTCACCCCTATAATGCGTCTCTCCCCATCCCCACTGGTAACTACAAGATTGTTCTCTATATCTGTGAGTCTGCTTCTTTTTTTGTTATATTCACTAGTTTGTTGTATTTTTTAGGTTCCACATATAAGTGATATCATACAGTATTTGTCTTTCTCTGTCTGACTTACTTCAGTTAGCACAATGCCCTCCAAGTCCATCCATGTTGCTGCAAATGGCAAAATTTCGTTCTTTTTTATGGCTAATATTCCATTGTATATATGTACCATGTCCTCATTATCCATTCATCTGTTGATGGAAACTTAGGTTGCTTCCATATCTTGGCTATTGTGAATAATGCTGCTATGAACATTGCGGTGCATGTCTCTTTTCGAATTGGTGTTTTTGTTTTTTTCGGATATATATGCAGGAGTGCAATTGCTGGGTCATATGGTAGTACTATTTTTAGTTTTTTGAGAAACCTCCATACTGTTTTTCCATAGTGGCTGCACCAGTTTACATTCCCACCAGCAGTGTGTGAGGGTTCCCTTTTCTCTACACATATTTGTTCTTTAAGCCAGCAGTCCTCAACTTTTTGGCACCAGGGACCAGTTTCGTGGAAGACAATTTTTCCACGGATGGCAGGGGGTTGGGGGGACGAGTCAGGCGGATGGTTCAGGAAGTAATGAGAGCACTGGGGAGCGGCAGATGAAGCACTGCTCACTCGCCCACCACTCACCTCCTGCCATGCAGCCCGGTTCCTAACAGGCCTCGGTCCAGCCCGGGGGTTGGAGACCCCTGCTTTAAGCCACTGACATCTTGGGATTTCTGCCAGAGCTGTCTAGCCTCCACCCTAACTAACGCACATAGGAAAGCTCTGCTTCCCCTTTCTCTCCTAGAGACAGGGGAAAAGCACAGGCTCTGGTCTATTGATGGCCACCGTTGCATGGAGACTTTGTTTATGATGCAAAGAGAATAAGCTGCCTAGCAGAAAAAGTTGCAAAAGATTCAAAAGAGCTTTGAGCCAGTTCATTTGTCCATTCAGCCCACAAACATATTGCCTAAGTGCCTCTACGTGTAAAAGGCATAGTGCTGCCTGCTTCCATTCGGAACATTCTCTGCCCACCCCACGCCCACCATGTCCAGGATGCCATCTTCCCAGATCTACAGGAAGCAGGATCCACAGAGGCGAAACGGGAATTCCTGCTCAAATGCTTTGATGCGTGGGCCGCAGATAGAGAACAGCGAAGATGGAGTGTTGGATGGAGAAAGGCATTCTCCGTCCTCGGTACCAGTGTCATTCCTGCTCTTACAGAATTGCAATTGTTCACTTCCATTCATTTGCCACCAGATTTATTCCTGACACGCAAATCTCCCTCCCACGCAGGTCTTTGTCTTTCACTGTGGTTATTGTTAGTGGTAACCGTTTAAAGGAGGTGAGGGCTAAATTTGATCACAAGGACTGAGTGTCATCTGACTTCTAGTCTCTGGAATTCAGGTCCCTCATCTATAAAACAGGGATAAGCTTTTCTGTCCTGATTGCCTCACATAGGTGGAAAGTTGGGAAGCAAATATGGAGTAGGATTATAATGAGGTTTGCTGAGTCCCACCAGTTATACCGCAGGGGTACTTGAGCGCACTAGACACTACCAAACTGGGAGTGATATGTATGGGCTGACATGGTGACCCCAAATGAACCACTGCCCCCTCCCTATGAGACCCTGTCTGTAAATCCCAGATCTGCAAATCTTTCCTTTTATAGGTACCTTGCTGAAAGTAAAGGTCCATCAACAGATGAATGGATAAACAGATTCTGTTATATACAGAGGATGGAATATTTTTCATCCATAAAGAGGGAGAACTAATACTTGCTACACTGTGGATGAATCTTGAAAATATTATGCTAGGTGAAAGAAGCCAGACAAAAATGTCACGTATTATTTGATTCCTTTTACATAAAACATTCAGAAGAGATAAATCCATAGAGACATAACACAGATGGGTTGTTGCCAGGGGCTAGGGGAAAGGTGGGATGTGAGATTGGGTGTGGTGCTTTACTTGGGAGTGGTGGAAATTGTTTGGAGCTACTTAGAAGTGGTGCCTGCAAGGCGTTGTGAATGATTGGATGCCACTGAATTGCTCACTTTAAAAAAAAAGGTTAATTTTTTATATCATGTGAATTTCACCTCAGTAATTTTTTTAATTAAGAGAGACAATTAAATGACAGTGTTTCACAATGGAACCTCAGCAGTGGCTGCCTGAGGATGAGTTCTTCGTTAAGCTCTCTGAGAAAGCCTCTTCCATTCTCTCCACTCAAAGCCTGTAACACACTAAAGCCTCCTTTGGTTATCATTTCTTTGATGCAGCAAAGGTCTTCTTCAGGACTTGGTTCACTTCACCAGCTGGCTGCCCACCTCAGCTTCTGGGTCCATGCTCAGGGCAGCTTCAGTCAGAACACTCTGAAATGTATATTTCTTCATGCATTCCACAAATATTGGGATGGCCATTCCAGAAAAATTAGACCCAGATTTCCAGGCCAGAATCAAAATAGTGAAACCTATATGTGTGACTGTGTGAGGATGTACACTAAAATATTAATAGTGGTTCTGTCTTATCTTTGGCTAGTGGGATTAGAAATGGGAATTTTAATTTCCTTTTTTGTGTTTACCTAGATACTTTATTTATTTTTTAAAACAATTGGCCTTTCGATGAGTTCAATATGGTTATTCTAGATTTACAACAACTTATTTAACAATTTATTTATTTATTTATTTTTGGCTGTGTTGGGTCTTTGTTGCTGCACACCAGCTTTCTCTAGTTGTGGCCAGCAGAGGTTACTCTTCGTCGTGGTGCGCGGGCTTCTCATTGCAGTGGCTTCTCTTGCTGCAGAGCATGGGCTCTCAGCGCGCGGGCATCAGTAGTTGCAGCACGCGGGCTCAGTAGTTGTGGCACACGGGCTTAGCTGCTCCGCGGTATGTGGGATCTTCCGGGACTGCAGGGACTCGAACCCGTGTCCCCTTCACTGGCAGGCAGATTCTTAACCACTGCACCACCATGGAAGTCCCTACTTAGATATCTTAAAATAATTCTACAATAAATGTGACTTGTTTATGTAATTTTAAAGAAAATATTAAGTGGGGATGGTTCATTAAAAGATGTAGTATGTACACTCATAAAAAATTATATTCACTCATGGTAACTCTAGAAGCTCATGTAGGTGTGGGGCTTATAAAAATGAGGATGTATCACCCTCCTGTGATATTAGAAGCATCCACAAAGCTATATGGACTTACTTCACTTAGTATGATAATCTCTTGATAAGTCCATCCATGTTGCTGCCAATGGCATTATTTCATTCTTTTTTATGGCTGAGTAGTATTCCATTGTATATATGTACCACATCTTCTTTATCCATTTTAAAAGAATATAAAAAAGAATGTATGTATATATATGTGTATAACTGAATCATTTTGCTGTATAGGAGAAATTAACACAACATTGTAAATCAACTACACTTCAATTAAAAAAAAACACACAAAGCTACACAGAAACATAGCTATGTGGAAAGATGGATTAATTCCACCTGGGGAAGTCAGGAAGGGCTTTACAGAGATGTCACTCGAGCTAGACTTCTCCTCCAGCCAACTGGTAGACCCATTTCCTTCTTTCTTCTAGTCTTCATTGTCATTGCTCCTTTTCCTTTATCAGAACTGTATCCTTCTTCCAAGCACTGTAGTTGCTCCCTCTTCTGAATTACCTTATCACTTGCTGATTGCATTGTTCTTATGACACATGTTGTATGCTACTGATCTTTTCATGTCTATTGCCCTAATTATATCATAACTTTTTTTGAAGAAAGGCACTGCTATTATATACCTTTCAGTAACCACATCATCCTTAAAAAAAAAAGGTGTGTCATTGATGGTTATGATATCATACATATATTCTGAATCCATCAATAGTATAATGGACATGCCAGAAAAATCTTTACTATTTGGTTTTTAAAATACTTAAGACGCGTTCTTAAAAGAACCACTGTCATAAATTAAGAGTTGGTGGGCACCAAGCTAGTCTACTTGGGGGAGACAAAAGCAGACTAAAGAAGTGGCTGAAAAATGAGAATTTCAAAAAGTTACCAAGTTTAGTAGTTGTGTCAGAAAATGGAAACTGAATAAAATATGTTTCCACACAACTAGCTTTTTAAAAAAAAATACTACGTATATGATTAGGCCCTGAAAGAGTCATCGCCTAGGTCTGAAATGATTCTTTCTCTAGAACGAAAGGTGATTTCTGAAAAATCTTTAGATAAACAACACCATTTTCGATTTATCTTCAGAAAGGCTTCCTGCATTAATTTGGTTTAGGCCTACCGGCAAGTAACATAAACCCAGAATAACAGTAGCTTAAGTAAACTAGAATTTTATTTCCTTCTCATATGTAAGAAGTCTGGAGGTAGTCATCCTAGGGCTTGTGCAGCCTCCCATGCTGTCAGGGAATCAGGTCTTCTATCTTGTTGCACTACCATCTGTGGCTTCCATTCCCAAGGCCCAAGATAGCTACTGCAGCTCCAGCCATTATGTCTGGAATCCAGGAAGCAGAAGGGAGGAAGAGAGAAAGGATATATTCCTTCTTTTTAAGGACTCTTTGAGGGAATTGCAAACACCATTTCTATAGCATTACACTTGTCAGAACAAACCAGAAAGTATATCTCTATTCTACACAGCAACATGCTCAACTAAACATCAAGGGTATAGGGATTTTTATCCTTTTGTTGTTGCTGTTGCCATGGATCCCTTTGGCAGTCTAGCGAAGCTTTCGGACACCTTCTCAGAATAATGTTTTTAAATGAATAAAATAAATACATAAAACTACAAAAGAATCCAATTATACCGAGATATGGTTCTATTGACAAGCACTTTAAGGTCTGTAGACCCCACGTTAGGAATCCCTTCTATTATTTAGAAAAAGAGGGATGGTTATCAGCCTCTGACACTTGACAGAGAAAAGCTCTACAGAATGGCTTTATTCATCCATTAAGCAACTGTTAAGATCCTATTTTAAGCCTCGCTCTGTGTTGTAGAGTATGATGAATACAAGAGAAATCTGGCCTCTCCTATTGGTCATTCTCTAATTCATCTAAATACTTAATAGAGTGGAAACCTTCAACTTATAAAAATGGGTAGTCATATCGGCCAGGTTTTATATATCAGTATTAGAGGAGTTCAAAATAAGGGGGAAATCATTTGGAATGGGCTTGGAGAAAGGGAAGAAAGAAAAGTATAAGGTTTATTCTGCAAGAAGGGAGAGGCAGCATATTGGGGGAGGGGCAGGGGAACGTGAGGGGAGGCGATGGGAGTGGCAGGAGGGTCCCAAGGGGGTCTAAAGAAAATGGCTGAGGACGCGTGGCTGGCAAGAAGAGGATCGTATTTGAGCTAATTTGAAGTAGAGAATTATCATTAGTTCTTGAAACTGAAGGGGTGAAGAAAAGTCCAAAAGAGGTCAAAAACGTACATAGGTTGGTATGTAAAAATATTTAAGATGGTCTAGAAAGACAGACTTCAAGTTTCTGATAGTGACTGTGGTTGCTCCTGGGGAATCGGATGGGGTGACAGCCAAAAGGATCGAAGTCTTACACACAGTATTTCATTTCTTTGAAAATAAAAAGAGATGGGACAAATATGACCATATGTGAATAATTAAGAATAAGTTTTTGTTATATCATGCTTACACGACCCCACCCCCCCGGCATTTTTAAACATTTCACAAGTTTAAAAAGGTAGTCATCACTTTAAAAAGTTTAAATGCATTTTTACTCTGTACTAGATGTGATTTAACTTACCCAGTAAGTTCTGGCTACACATATTCTAAAGTTTGAGGTTGACCTTGAAGAGGCTGGTCTCTTCACATCCCCCTTAAACATGTCATGATGGTACTTTCCTCGAATTCTTTCCTTAGTCTGGAGTGTATTCTCATCTCCTCCCTGCCCAGCCATTGTCTGACTTCCTTTCAGGACCTCCCAGCCGGTTTTGATTTCTCCCTCACGGGAAGTCCAGTAATACCACTCATTTAGCACATATTATTTGACTTTGAATTTAATTTGCCTTCACCAGAGAATCATTTTGCTCCTTGCAGGCCTAACCATCTTATAATCAGGCTGGCAAAACACATTCCATTCCCCATCCCCATTCCATTCCCATGGCAGACATAACTAATCAACCACATTACTTTTTCCCAGTGAACTTGGACGTGGCTCAGAGTCCTCCTCAGAGCACCTGCAGTCACCAATTGTATAGATTGAGCATGCAGATGAAACCTCTCTCCGCCCCTGCCTGTGCTTCCTTTGTGGCTTCCAAAGGACCAGTGTTGTTCCCAGGAGAGACTCAGAAGGAACAGCATCATCTTGAAAACCCAGAAATTATAAATGTCTTAGGCAAGTAATTTTGAAGAAACTTCACACCTCATTTTAGTGACATGCTGATGGCTGAGTCAACTGTTTGAAATGTCAACTAGTCTGGAAAGGGACAGAAAAATTGGAAAAGAATAATAGTGCAAGAGATTAACATAATGCCAAACACCCGTACACCTGACACCCAACACCAGGAGGGCTTGGCTGCCAGATGAAGGGGAAAAGCTCAAGTCCAAAGTCGCTTCATTTCCATCATTAAGTGGAGGGCAGCCTTCCCAAAGCTCGTTAAGGCCTTGGGAAAGCGCTAGGACAAGAGCAGGGGAGGAGGGTAAGGAATGGTTCCCTGGTAAACTGGAGAAATGGCTGTGAGTGAGGCAGCTGGGAAGGAGGCCTGAGAACAAGTCCTGAGGCCAAGGCCTTTGAAATCTTATTCTGCCCCTAAGAGATGTCAGAGTCCTGAAAGAAATACGCCAACAAACTGAATATTGAAGCGTCTTCATGATGGGGTCATGAGTAATTTTTTTTCCCAGCTTCTTTATTCTTTTTTCTACTTAAAAAATTCCTATAATGACCATGTTTTATTTTCATGGTCAGAGGCTGAAAGAGGAAAAAAAAAAACAAAAAAAGATTCCAGAGGAATACCAATCTTTTTTTTTTCCAGATTTATTTATTTTTATTTTTGGCCACGTTGGGTCTTCATTGATGTGCATGGGCTTTCTTTATTTGCGGCGAGCAGGGGGTACTCTTCATTGCGGTGAGCAGGCTTCTCATCGTGGTGGCCTCTCTTGTTGCAGAGTACGGGCTCTAGGCGCACGGGCTTCAGTAGTTGTGGCTCACAGGCTCTAGAGCACAGGCTCAGTAGTTGTGGCGCACGGGCTTAGTTGCTCCGCGGCATGTGGGATCTTCCTGGACCAGGGATCGAACCCATATCCCCTGCATTGGCGGGCAGATTCTTAACCACTGCGCCACCAGGGAAGTCCCACCAATCTTTTTTAAAAGTGTTACTATTACTCTACCTTTGGAAGCAGAAGGAAAGAGAAAAATATATCATTTCACCCACCGAGAAAGTGGACATTGGAAAACTGAAAGCAAATAAAAAACTCCTTTATCAAAGTGCTCAGTTTGGTCACCGATCACTTTTTCCCTCATTCATTCATTCTTTCAGTCATTCAATGGTCATTTGTGGAGTGACTTCTAAGTGCTGGGGATACAAGACAAAAAAATAGGGGAAGGATACAGTGGGAGATAGGGATTGACATATATGCCCTACTATATATAAAACAATAACTAATAAAGACCTACTGTATAGCACAGGGAACTCTACTCAATACTCTGTAATGACATACATGGGAAAAGTGTCTAAAAAAGAATGGATATATGTATATGTATAACTGATTCACTTCGCTATACAGCAGAAAGTAACACAACACTGTAAATCAACTATACTCCAATTAAACAAAAAAAAAAAGACAGAAAAATATACAAACCCTGCCGCCGCAGAGCATTCAGTCCAGGGGTGGGGGAGGGGAAGGTCCACAGACCTTCATCAGATGACCGCACATGGATGTTAAGTTACCACTGGGCTAAGTGCTGGGGAGGAGGAGCTGTAAGTGGCCCTGTGAATGTGGGTGATGGCCTGGACTGGGGGCGGGGCTGACTTCATCGTCAGCCCCAGCTCTGGGCTGTCCCATCATCACCGCATTGGCTGTGGGCTGTGACATGCCTCCTCCCAGGCTCTCCCTCTCCAGTGCATCTGGCAGCCCCTCTCACTGCTGGCTTCCCCCAGCCTGTCTCGGTATTCAGTAGCTCCATGACACACAGTGGCTCCCTATTACCACCAATTGTCTCAACATTAAACAACTCTGTCTGTCTAGCTTGCCGAGTCCTGGGGAATCTCACCTCTTAAGGTCTTTCCTAGTCCACACAGTACCTTTGGTGCAAGTTTTAAAAAGGCGTCTCTTCCAACCCTTACCAGGGCAACTACTACTTGGAGAGCAGAGCTCAGGCTGCATTTCAGTCCCTACTCTGTTTTCTAGTTTTACCTCTACATGTAGACCACATACCTCTTGAGTAGGAATTTTATTCTTTTGTGTTTTAATTCCCATGGTGCCCAACTCAGCACTGGACACGTGGTGCCAGGCCTTCTCGGGGACAGACGGGCTGCCAGACTGAGTCTTAAATTATAGAAACTTTCCGGCTAACCTGTCTTCTATGATCTTGGAAAGTGTCCTTACGTCCTGAAGACCTCCATATCTTTCTCTCTCTTTTAAAAAATTTATTTATTTATTTATTTTGGCTGCACCAGGTCTTAGTTGTGGCATGTGGGATCTTCGTTGTGGCACGCATGTGGCCTCTAGTTCCCCGACCCGGGATCCAACCCAGGCCCCCTGCATTGGGAGCACAGACTCTTACCTAATGGACCACCAGGGAAGTCCCCCGAAGACCTCCATTTCTTCATCTGCAAAGTGGGAGGACTCACTGGGGCACTTCAAGCATGCAGCGAGCTGGGAAGAGAGAGCAAATCAGGGCTGAGGGGAGACAGAATGAAGACGGGGTGGGGAGGGCAGAGGAGAAGGAGGACGTGACAGGTTCCTTCTCCCTTGATCTTCTCAAGTTTACCACAGGAGCTGAGAAGTAGCTGGGGCCGCCTGCCCCGGGGAGAGCGCGTCTCTCAAGGGCGCCTTTGCAAGAGGCGCCTCCTTCCTGGGCCCCAGCCAGCTGTGGTTGACGGGAGCTCGCACACGAAGTTGAACCCAACCAAACACCCACCTGAAGACCAGAGGAGGGACTGGATTTTCCAGGGAAGTCCCGATTTTGAATCTTTTGTCTCACTGTCTAAACATGATATATTGGACCACGTGTTCCAGTTTGGGGCCCAGAAACCTGATCAGCTATGGACTGGGGGTGCCTAGATGGAAGATGGAAGTGGAGGCCTTGCACGTCTGTACTGACCCACGGGTGCTTCAAGCTGCCCTGAGCTTCAGACACTTTTCCTGCTGGCCCTCTATTTCCTAAGTGCAGCCTTGGTGCCATGAGCCTGGGCTTTCCCTCACACTGTCCCAGGACCCACCTGGCCATCAGGCCAATGGCGGGTTCACTGGGTCCTCCGGGAGACTGGGGCCCTCCTGTTTGATTCGTTAGGGACTCTAGCAGGGGGACTTCCAAGTCTTGGCCCACTGCTGAGAGGCGAGGGGAATGTTTGGGGATGATGGACACTCAGGTCACATCAGGACAGAGGTGAAAAGCAGGCAGCAGCCAGGAGAAGCTCATCTTCCCTCTGATCCTGCATGATGGGCAGAAACAGGAAGCAGGGCAGTGTGATGGGTTTGGAGATGCCACAACTGAGTTTTGGTCCTTGCTCTGCCACTCACTAATACTGAAGCTTCCTCGGGGTCCATTTCCTCATCTATAAAAAGTGTCAGTCCTTGACCAGGCTACGGTGCTGAGCAGCTGCCCGGCTGTGGCTCTTCATTAAGCAGCTCCCTGCAGTTCCTTGAGCATGGGTGACCCTGTTCTGCACATGTGACCCCACCACTGATTGGACCTGGGAACCTCCAAGGCAGCCCTGTGGGAGCTGCAGAGGCCCTCAGGGGGTCCTGCAGAAAGACTCTGCCTGCTGCACCGGAGGGTGGCTGCGGAGAGACACACGGAGGGGACTCCAGGGGCTGAATGTCAGCCAGGAAAGGACAGTGAGGAAACCCATGAGTCAGCAGAAGCCTTGAGGCAGAAAGAAGGTGCTTGAAGAGAAATGGAGAGAGTAGGGGCAAGAGAAGCAGCTGCAAATACTACAGAGACCCGGATAAATTGAATCACTGTCAGGCAGACACTCAGGTGGGACCCAGCACGTGCACGCCTGCTTCTGAGGACACACCTGATCCAGAACAATCTCCCCGTTCTCCTTGAGGTTCCATTGTCTTGACACCCAGAGACCCTGTGTTTCTTTACTTCCAATATGTCTTTACAGTAGCCCTCCCTGGCCTGGGGCAATTAACATTTGTCTGTATCCCTTGCAATGTGAAAACAAAGATTTACCTTAGGGCTTCCCTGGTGGCACAGTGGTTGAGAATCCGCCTGCCGATGCAGGGGACCCGGGTTCGTGCCCCGGTCCAGGAAGATCCCATGTGCCGCGGAGCGGCTGGGCCCGTGAGCCATGGCCGCTGAGCCTGCGCATCCGGAGCCTGTGCTCCGCAACGGGAGAGGCCACAACAGTGAGAGGCCCGCGTACCGCAAAAAAAAAAAAAAAAAAGATTTACCTTGCAGGATTCTTATGAAAATCAATCAAAATCATAGATTGAAAATGGCCTCCAAGTGGCCCACATGCACAGCAGGTAATCAGAAAGGGAGTTGTTAAAGCCAAGGAACCAAACACAGTGCTTGACTGCAGAGCCTGAAGAATTCAAGAGGCCACACAGAAGCCAGGGTGTTAAGAGCCCTGAGCAGACTTCAGTGAGACAGGCTGCGTGGACCCAACCTCATTCTCTTGGTCTGCCCCATAGAGACCTCACAGCTATATGAACGGCGTTTTGGAAACAAAACACAGGACTTATGCTTGAACAAGGCACACTTGTGCTAGTTTCCCATATGAGAGGTAGTCTGAGAGTCATTGGATATATGCTGAAATATTGGATTTCTCAACAATTTTGATGTTATATGAGGATATCTGCAGAGAACATTTGAAAGGAAATCGGGGCCGTCCTGACAATCCCAGAACACGTGGGATAGACCAAAACTGTCTAGGTCGTCCCTGACCTTGGTCTCACTGGAGAAGGTGGATGAGACAGGAAGAAGCATTAACTGAGCCTCAGGGGGGCCAGGGCTGTGGTGAGCAGTTTGACAAGTGATTCCACTGGCAGCCCAATTGTCTTGACGCTGGGCTGATTTCCTATGTCTTTACTCCCGGTGTATTTTCAGGATGACCCTCTCTCTCCTGTCCCAGCATTTGTCACTATCCCTTCCAACCTGGAAGGGTCAACAGTTGGGCTTGATGGTTCAGCTCAACTTTACGGAGGAGGAAACAGGGTCAGGGAGGAACCCGTCCAAGTTCACATCAGTGGTAAATGCAGGAGACAGGATTCGAACTCAGATCTGCTTGATTCCTCCCCACCAAGCCCAGGTATTTCTGCTGAAAAAAGCGAAACCTAAAATGTCACAACACACAGGGTAGAGATGAGTTCCAGACATGACCTTGTTCTCACAGCACATAGACTCACTTTGAACCTGAAGGTGGAAAGTGGACAAATGCCAAATTGGTTTGGGAAGGGGTGGGGAGAGGAAATGGGGGAGTGTCGAGTTGAAAATGTTCTCTGCTACGTCATTAGGAGAAAGGAAAGGGGTGCTCTTATTTTTCTTGACAAAAGCAACGCAGGAAGAAAACAGTTCATTAAAACACTGCATACTTGAGCAGGGAAGCAGAAACACATGTTTCAGTCCTTGAGAAGAAATTTTTGCAAAGAAGAAAAGGGGTTAGTCAATAGTTGGTTTTTGTTTTTTGTTTTTTAAAGAAACCTTGAGTGGGTTCAAGTGAGTGAGGGCATGTTTGGAGGACTTTGTTTTGCTTGAGATCATCAAATTACACATAATACACTGTCAGCCTCTCAGGGCTGAGGGCTTGTCTGCTCACATGGATCCCACTGCCTGGGACAGGGCTTGGCACACAGTAGGTGCACAAAAAATGCTCACTGAACAAAAGTGCCGCCTGATGACCCACCAGGCTCCACCAGCTTGCAGGGGCATTGAGGTCACAAATAGACAAACCCAGTGTCTGCTGGTCCAACTGCCCCTCTCAGAGGTTACCAGTTCTGAAAAGAACTTGGCTCAGAATCATCTTAAAAATAGGCCTCGGAGGTGGCCAGTGAGGAAGGATATGAACACTGGGGGTCTTTAAAGGGTTCTAACAACACTTCCTGCTTTCCATACCCCAGATGGTTCCATTCTTGCCCACCTCGCCTAGGTGGGACTTCCAACCTATAGGATCCGACTTGGTGGTTAGACGTCAAAGGCGAGAGGCAGACCCATTGTCACTCATCTTGCAAAATTTAGTTTCGCTGCCTCCTCCTCCAGGAAGCCCTCCTTGGTGCTCTCTTTCCTCTTCTCACTCTGGATTAAATCTCTCCCCTGTGTGTCCCCAGATCTCCCTGCGCAGCAGTGCATCTCCATCCTGGTATTCATCATCCCCGATGACGACAATCACTTCTCACTACAGTGTCAGGTCCTCAGGGATAAGAGGTAAGTCTTCTTTAACTTTATATCTCCAGTACTTAGCCCAGGGTCTGGCATGTAGTAGGTGCTCAATAAATGTTGTTATATGAATAAAAGGAAGGGAGGAAGAAGGGAAGGAAGAGAGGAAAGGAGACGGGACACTCTGGGAACTACATTTTCTTTTTGAAACTCGTCTCATAATTATCTGCCCATCTGTCCACAGATGGCAATTAAAGTCAGGATTCTATTTTCTGTAAATGGTTGAGCTCCTCTACTTTCAACTGTGTCTTTGGCACCAATGGCAGGAGAAGACTGGGGTGGATTTAGAGGGATTTGGGAGCGCAGTGTCTGAGAAATGTATGCGTGTCCTAACACATTTCTGAACTAAATGTATGTCTCTGGACCACATACAGAAGGCACACGCAGCCACATTCTTTCTACCTGGAACTTAGTTACTCAGCAATTTCACCTTTCAGACCACAGCCAACCGCTAGGAAGCAAGCTGGGTGTGGGAGGGCAGAGAGCTTGCCCTCCTGTTCGCTGTTGTAGCCATGGTGCTCAGAAAAGGCCAGGCAGCTGGTAGGTGTTCAAGAGCTATTTGGTGAGTGATTGAGTATGTGAGAAAAGGACTTGAGGCAGCTTAAATGCCACAACATTTCTATTTTAAATATCCTGAACTTCACTCACGGGGAGGCTCTTAGACACTCACTCAAGTCATATTGACACTTAATTTACAAATAGTTCTATCACACTTCATCTTGTTCTCTATCTACTGCAGACTAAAAACTGGAAGAAAAGAAAGGTGTTTTTACTCTACCTACGTAAATATAGATTTTTTTTTATTATCGAGAAAGAAGAAAAGTAGACTTCAAAAAACATAGTAGACTAGCAGCAATTGTCACATCTGTTTTTTCTAAATAGTTCATGAGGGCGTTCCAATATATCACAGACCGTTACCAATATTCAAAGTGATAACAGAGTCACGAAAAGTAGGTAAAATCAATTTCAGCTTACTCTTCTGGGAAGACAGGAAAGTGAATTAAACATTTTAAAAAGAACTCTATCCATGATGAATAAAATTGGGCAAAGTGAGGTGCATAAAGAAGTAATCTTAAAGCATTTCCATTAGCTGAGGCACTGTGGAACCTGAGTATTTTCGATTCCCAAGTTTGTTGTTGTTAATGGTCTCTGTCCTTTGGCTTCTCCCCATGAGTGTGGATGGTCACAGCTTACCTCCTGCCCATGGGTGCGTATGGGGGATACCCTATGGAGACCCCCAGTTGGAGCCCACATTCCGAACCACTCCTTAAATGTACTCATTTCTGGTTTTCTCCAAGGGGCAGTAAGAACAGGGCTTCTTTAGGATGTGTGGAACGCTATGCTGATTGAACAAAAATCTTGGTTAAAATTAGAATTAGTAGTGGCTACCTAGGAGGGCAAAATAAGGTAGAGAAACACAGAGTCAGAGCCAAGGGTGGGAGGGGAGGGCCTTGGATTCCTACCCTCTGCCCTGGGGGGTGAGGTGTAGGGACGTGCAGGTACCAGCCCCATTACCCCCATCTCCAGGGTGGAGCTGAAGGAGCCCCTTCTTCATCCAGAGCCCAGTGAGCACAGCATGTGATGTAGCAGAGGAGTGGCAGGGCTAGGCGGAAGCTAAGAGAAAGGTGGCACCTGGCAGATGAGTCACAGGGCAGCCATCCTCTCACGCTGCGGGCACAGGGAGAGCACCGCTCCACTCCCCAGCAGGCTCCCAAATGCCCACCTTTCTGTCTTGGTGGATGGTTCCCTGTATCTCCACTGATTCCTACCTTCATCAGGTCTAGAAGCATCCAGAAGACTGACAGATCAGATCCCGGACAGTGGGGAGTCGGGTGGGGAGGGAAGAGAGTTGCATTGCCCTGGCCCTCAAGACACCCGGCCAGGCATAGAATCCAGCAGGTTGTCTCACCCAGTAGGAGGACTCTGAATGAGAACAACGACAAAACAAAAGCTAATGGTATCTTCTAGCTGAGAAGGAAGGTGTGCCCTAAAGCAGCGGTGTTTTCCCTTTGAAGATAGATAAGGACTGGGTCTGATGGCCTTGTGGGCCCCCTTGGACTTTAGAATCAATTAGTCCTGCAAGCAGCTGGGCCCCATGAAATCACCTTAAGGAATCAGCCCCCAGCATCTTTCTCCAAGAGGGGCTCGGAAGCACCCCTGCCCGACATCCCAGCCTGGGCCTGTTCCCCACCACCTCCCCAAACTGAGGGCCTGAGACACCCGAAGGCCTCAGGCTTCTGCTCACCTAGGAGATGTAGGACCCATGAAGAGGCAGGAAGAGCAGGTGAGGCTGTGCAGAGAACTCCTGAAACTTACAAACTGCTTCCACCAATCGTTTCTAAGCCCCCTCCCCATCTTACTCCCTACTTCCACTATAAATATCCCACCTCAAAAGCTGATGGGGTTGGGCTTCCCTGGTGGCGCAGTGGTTGAGAGTCCGCCTGCCGATGCAGGGGACACGGGTTCGTGCCCCAGTCCAGGAAGATCCCACATGCCGCGGAGCGGCTGGGCCCGTGAGCCATGGCCGCTGAGCCTGCGCGTCCGGAGCCTGTGCTCCGCAACGGGAGAGGCCACAACAGTAAGAGGCCCGCGTACCGCCGAAAAAAAAAAAAAAAAAAAAGCTGATGGGGCGATAGATCTGAGCATTACCTCCTGTCTCCTTGCTTGGCTGCCCTGCAATAAGGCTTTTTTCTTTCTGCAAAAGACTGTTGCCTCGGTATTTGGTCTTTAACCCACTTGCTCAGTTAATTACTAAGTGTCTATCACGTTCCGAGCACTGTGCTGGTCACTTTTTTGTACCTTATCCCATTTATCCTTTCAAAACGTACCCAGGCAGATACTGATTTCCCTCATCTAGAGAGGAAGGGTCAAGCTGGCGTGGGGTTTTGGAACTGGGTCTGTCCCTCTGCTGACAGCAGTGGAGCTGTCTGGCCACTCTCCCTTTTCACCTGTGTCAGGGCTGTAGCATCTGTCAGGCCCAGGTTCTTACATGGGACCTCAAGAGGGAGCCCAGCTGCACCTTCTCAGTGATCCAAAGACAGGCCCTCGGCCGTGGGAGGGATACCAGGGTGAGCACTGAGTAACCGGCCCACGGCCACCAAAGGTGAGCACTGTGGGCTTCACCCTTCCAGCCGGCACTTCCTGCGGAAAGGAGCTGCTGCTGGCTACCTGCTCTGTCTGGGGAGCCGAGTCCCACGCCAGGACATCGCTCAGAAGTTGTAAGGGCCTCTGGGGCCTGGACTGGGTTCTCATTCTCATCCTTGACTGAGTACATATTAGTTCAGCCAGATCAGGCCTTGACCACTCAACAGAGCCACTGTTGGAGTATTCCAGGAAGATATGTTTTATGGCAAAATCTTGCTTCCTTCTGTTTTATGTATGACATCTTCCCAAAAGAAAAAAAAAAGTTGGAATAACTAGTATCATTATTCTTCTCTTTCTTTTACTTTCTACCACAGAACCATCGTCATCAGAAAACAGTTTACTTTATACCTCTCAGGCTGATTTCCACATCCAGAGGAGACTGGACAGGGGACAGAGGTGACCTCTGGACGCCCTGCTGCAAGAGGCTGGGAAGTAGGGGAGGGGAATGAATCAGCAGCCCCAAGGCTGCTCAGGAGAGAGCTGAGCTGAGCGACTGCAGAGGCAGACGAGGGAGTCTCGCCAGTGTGTTGGATGGTACATGGGATGGTGAGACGTTATGAGACAGGCATCTTCTCCCTGTGTCACGTCTCATTCCACTCTATTGGGTGAAAACACAAAGTTCTGCCATTGTTGGTGCAAACATCACCTGTGACATGGAGCTGGGGGGGAGCACATGTAGTGGAAGCGAGCACAGGATACTTTGAGATTTGTTTCATCCTAAAGTCTATGGGGTCCAGTCTGTGAACCGAGAGAGAAGAGCGCCTGAGTTGATAACAGTTGGTTATCAGATTTTGACCTTCTTACTCCATCTGAGAAGGACCAGGTGAGAGACTCTAGGCTGAGGCCGCTGCTACAGACCCGAAGGTAAGGAGGGATGGGAAAATCCATCAATGTCCGAACACCCTGTTTATGCCATGTCAGATATCCAGCCATTGAAAGGGAGGTATTATATCTTTGGGTTTCTGGGTTGATGATGAGCTGAAGAATCTGAATTTGATCCTTCATTTGAGCTTAGATGAACTTTACCACAAATTTTTTGAGCCACATTTTCAGGCAACCCAGATTGAGTAAATTTCAATCCTGGCAACCAGAAACCTATTCTCACACTGACCCCTCCACTGGAAGTTCTGGGCTCTTATCCGGCAGGGGTCATGCTAATCAGAATTTTATTTTGTAACTGGTGAGGAGCCTACTGCAGGTTTTAGCAGCAGAGTCACACGGTCAGATCTGTGTTTTTAGAAAGATCACTCTGGGGGCAAGTGGGGGGTTGATTTCGAGGGGGAACTGGCTTAGGGACACTAGTGAAGAGCTGCTATGGTCTGAAAGTTTGTGTCCCCCTAAAATCCGTAGGTTGAGACCCACACTCAATGTCATAATATTGGAAGGCGGGGCCTTTGGAGGTGACACCGTCATGAGGGCAAAGCTTTCATGAGTGCCATTAGTGCCCTTATACAAGAAGCCCCAGAGAGCTCCCTCACCCTTTCCACCACGTGAGGACCCAGCAAGAAGACAGCCATCTATGAATCAGGAAGTGGGCTCTCACCAGACACCAAATGCACCGGCACTTTGATCTTGGACTTCCAGCTCCAGAACTGTGAGGAATAAATTTCTCTTGCTTATATTATACACCACTCAGTCTACGGAATTCTATTATAGCAGCCCAAACTGACGAAGACAGGAGCCCATTGGAGTAACACAGATGGGAGGTGATGACAAAGGCCTGAAGTGCTGCAGCAGCACGAGGGATGGCGGGTTTAGGCATGATGGTGGGCCTGGGTACTGTTACAAGGTTATCAAGACAGAGAACCCAGGAATGTCTAATCCTGCTCCAGCCCAACCACCTGCCGACCTACAAAGCTCCCAGGGAAACATCCAGGGAACGGAGGCTGAGTAAGAAAGAGGAAATACCACTTTTGTTAAGTTGCCGTATTAATTCCCCTTTCTTTGTGTTTCCTTCCAAGCTTAGAAGGATCAGTTATCCTTGTATCAATTAGCACAATACTCTGGTCTCTTGCCACTGCTTCCCTGATTCCTCCCAGGGGAGAAAGCACACACTGCAGTCTGCTGGTCCATGCTTCAGGTTTCATGGGAGCTGACATCTGCCAGTCTCCCGTTCTGGAAGCTGCCCTGGTCCAGAACTGACTGTGGGGAAGAAATCCTACTTGCTTCCAGGATAAGCCACATTCTCCAATATCAGCTTTATCTGTAACCAAGATGACAATCTGACATCTATATGCTTTGTTCCTCCTTTTTTATCTCTAAATTAGTCCAGAAGTTGGATGAGGAAAACAAGTTTGTCATTTATTGTAGTCCCTAAGACCCCAAGTTTAATAGAAGCTGGTGTTTGGGGTCCAAATCCCAACCTCTATTAAACTGGGCTGAACCATGTGCAATATTTTTTTGGCCTAGGCTAGAGATCAGTGCTCTTTAGCTCCCCTAAATCCCAGTTACCAAACTAAAAGGGTAACTTTTAATGTGAGGAAAAGCCTCAGGGAAGCCTCAGGAGGCAGAGCAGTAGAACATGTTTGCCTCATAAAAGATCAGGAATATCTTCAAGATGGCGCCCGCAGGAATCATGGCCCAATTCATGTCTGGGAAACCAATCCATCAGACCGACATACTTGCCCTTTGGGAAGAAGTGGGTGGAGGGAGGATGGCTTGGGGAGGAGCCAAGTGTGACTTGAGGCCCACAGAGGGGAGAGGAAAGGTGAGAGAGACCTGTTGAAGAGGTAGAACCAGCTGGTTACAGTGGGTGAGATCCGCGTCCAAGTGCTCCCTGGCTAGAGAGGGAGGGGCCATTCAGGAGGCGGGGAACGCAGCAGTTTGGAGGGAGGAGATATCTGTCATGGCTGGGCAAAAGGGAAAGCACCTCTGCAAAGTTCTAGAAGCCTTACAGGACACCCCTTCATTCCAGAGGCCAGGGGGATCACTGACGCTAACAGAATAGAAGAAATCGATAAAGCTGGGTTAATGGGAGCAATAAAAAACTGGAAGTTTGATTGATTGACAGGTCTTTAGTGAACAGCATGTCAGACACTGTGCTCGAGCCTGAAGACACATTCAGTGATGAATGAAACAGGTCTTGCCCTGCCCTTGGGGCTTTACCAGGGTTTCTCCAGGTTTGTCTTGTTTTTTGGTTCCTTCGAGGGTTGGGGAGTAGCAGTACTCCCTTTCAGGGGGTGCTGTCAGTACCGGAGGTTTGTGTATGTTGACTTTCTGTTGTTATGAGCCTTAGGGAATTGAGCAGGGAAACCACATCCAGTAACAAGAAATAGCTCAATTGGCCAGAAATGGAAAGTCTAAGTGGTGTCCTTTCTGTCCTCCTTTTGCATGATTAAGAAGCTATATATTTGGGCTTCCCTGGTGGCGCGGTGGTTGGGGGTCCGCCTGCCGATGCAGGGGACACGGGTTCGTGCCCCGGTCTGGGAAGATCCCACATGCCGCGGAGCGGCTGGGCCTGTGAGCCATGGCCACTGAGCCTGCGCGTCCCGAGCCTGTGCTCCGCAACGGGAGAGGCCACAACAGTGACAGGCCCGCATACCAAAAGAAAAAAAAAAAAAAAAGCTACATTTTATTTAGTCGCTCCGCAGCATGTGGGATCTTTCCGGACCGGGGCACGAACCTGAGTCCCCGGCATCGGCAGGTGGACTCTCAACCACTGCGCCACCAGGGAAGCCCAGAAGCTACATATTAATACACATGTGTGTACATCTCCACAGGGGTGTGGATAAATGAGGTGGGTCTGGAGCCCAGGTCCTGAGTGTGAAATAAATGTCACCTTGTCCATTTCCTCTCCCCCACTTGTGCTCCCAAAGAGCATCCGAGAAATGAGACCCAGGTGACTACACAAATGGAATCCCGTTTGGGAATGCACCTTGTTTAGAGAGGAAAGCACCCAGCCACCACTACCACTAAAAGCTGAGTGGCCGAGGCAAGACACCTCCCCTCCCGCGGCCTGTTTCCACCTCCGGAGTAGATGGAGTTGGCCTGGCTACCCTGGGCTGTGCAACGGCATCCTCTGGGAGCCTTATAAGACACAGATTCAGGGCTCCGGGTCTGGAGATTCTGATTCACTATGTCTGGGGTGAGACCTGGAGGCGAATATATGATTCATAAGCAGCCTTTCTCCTCTAGTGATTCTGGTGCAGCATGGAATCCAGGCAACCGTGGGTACAACCACCCAAGCCATACAGATTATGTGGCTTGTCGAAAGGGAGGCCGAGGACACAGCTGTGGCTTTAGCGAGGGTATCAGGATGGTCGTGGGGCCTTCAGCCTTGAAAGCCCAGTGGACAGTCAGCGCTGAGCGAGAACAAAAGTGAGACAACAGGAAGCACCGGCTTCCTCCTTCTGGTGTCTGAGGAAGTCAGTCAGACCCGCCCAGAGGGGATGCTCCTGGTACCTGTGCCCTGTGAGCCCCAGACGGATCGGTTGCGCGTTTCTGGGTGATGGGGTCTCTAGTTTCGGATTCCCCTTGTTGGGAGCATTGGAACACAGCTCAGAGTCATAAAGATTTAGGACAGCAGTCACTCCAAAGGGCTTGTAAGGAAGATCTCTCTTCCTGCCGGCTGACCACCGCTGGTGGGGAACCAGATGCTTCCTTCAGCTTTTTTTTTTTTAATAAATAAATAAATAAATCTATTTATTTCTGGCTGCGTTGGGTCTTTCTTGCCGCGCGCGGGCTTTCTCTATTTGCGGCGAGCGAGGGCTACTCTTCGTTGTGGTGCGCAGGCTTCTATTTGCGGCGAGCGAGGGCTACTCTTCGTTGTGGTGCGCAGGCTTCTCATTGCGGTGGCTTCTCTTGTTGTGGGCTTTAGGCGCGCAGGCTCAGTGGTTGTGGCGCACGGGCTTAGTTGCTCCCCGGCACATGGGATCTTCGCGGACCAGGGCTTGAACCCGTGTCCCCTGTATTGGCAGGCGGATTCTTAACAACTGCGCCACCAGGGAAGTCCCCTTCTTCAGCTTCTTATAGAGGCACTTTTGTCCCTTTTGCACTCTTCCTCTGTCAGCCTCCCATCTTCCTGGAGCTCTGGACTCTCTGCCGGAGCCCTCAGTGTCCTGATGCTGGATGAATCCAGAGAGAAATCTGACCAGCCCTTCTCGGGCTAGAGCTGCAGCCGCAGCTTGCTGGCCGACATTCAGATACCCCATTTGGTCCAAACTGCTGTAGCCAGGGGCAGGGCCCTGGAGCTAAATTATGAGCTCAGCTGGATCCATTCAGCAGTGACGGGGCTGGAGGTGGGAGGGGTGAGTGAAAAGCAATGATCGGCACCTCTGAAGAGATCTCTGCAGCCTGCCCCGTGCTGGGTGTTTGAGCGAGGTGGGGACTGAGAAGGGCAATACACCAAGAATTCAAAGTTCATATCAGGGAAATTGTTAGCACATATTTAAGGCAAGCTCTGGGTGTCTGCATCAGGCCCTGCATAAGGGTGAGGTGTGTGGCCACAGAGCTGTGTGTCTAGGAGGTCTATTGCTTTCCTGGGAGATGGAACCTCGAGACAGGTGGGCACAGCTGATTCCAGAAAATGTTGGAGACCGAGTGGGTTAGCAGGGGATGCGGTGAGCGTGCAGTGCCCGGTTCTTGTGCTCTCAGCCGGGGCTGCTCCACTGCATGGCCGCTGTGGCCTCCTGGCACAGCTCCACCCGCAGGCTGGTGGCAGAGGTGCTGCCACCCCGAGACGCAAGCTGGGTCCAGTCCGGGGGGCAGGGAGGCTCCCGAGTGCTGTCTGACTTGGACACAGGAGTCTCTCCAAGGGATCATGGGAAGGAGTGAGAGGTGATCCCGGATTCCTGATTCGCTGTGCTGTGATGGGACTTTCCTCTGACACTCCTCCCTGCCCTTGGCCACATTCTCTGGTCCATTGTACCTCTTCGGGTCACTTTTGAAGTGCCCTTGGCCTAAGCTGCTCGGAGGGGTCAGGGGCTGGGCTAACAAAGGCTCTCCTGGAGACAGGGCCTGGGTTCCCTCCTCCTCACACGCATGGAAAAACTGAGGGTCATCTGACTCCTAGGAGATCTCCCCCCGAGAAGACTGCCCGCTGAGACCGGAGAACGCATTCCACACCGGCTTTAGTGGTCACCAAGGAAATTGCCTAGGAACCAATGGTGTGACACTCTGCCTCACATTTAAACAGCTTGCCGAGCAGCTGAAGGGCGATGACCTTGAGCCCCTTCACTTGTGATTTCAGGTGTTTCACGACAAAGCCCATGCAAAGCGGAGGGTGGTCAGAGACACAGCACCGAGAGAGGCAAACTGCGGGGCCCGGGGCCCCCTGCCGAGCAGCAGGGGTCATCTGGCTCTATCTGCATCTCGGGGAAAGGCCTCTGCAGCCACACAGGTGTTGTCAGAAGTTCCGTAACCTGAGGTAGAAATGGGGCACAGGCCTTGCAGGATGTGGGTTCCTCCCTTCTCACCTTGTGGCATCTCAGAGACTCCAGCCAGTCCCACCAGTCCCAGGAGCTACAGTGGCTCCATCCCCCCAGGTGCCCCGGCTGTGGGGACCAGGCCTGAAGTGTCCCTCCAGCCAGGCCTGGGCCTCTCGTGACACCTGAGGCAGGCTGTGGCCTCCCAGCCTGCTCTGTTTCTACTGGATCATCTTAGCCACCAGGAAGAACTTTCCTCACTCATTACTGGAGGTAAACCAGCAGCCATGGGGCTCTAGTGGAGTAGATTTACCATAATTTATGTAACCATTTCCCTGCTGCTTTGTTTCTGTTTTTGAATTTTCACTCTTAATAATTCTGTGCTAAATACCATGGGCACACAGTATCTTTTCCTAAAGGGAGAATCCCCAAAGTGAAAAAACTGGGTCAAAGGTTATAGAATTTTTATGACCCTTGGCAAATTACTTCCCAAAATATTTGTGCCACTTTACAATATCATCATCAGTGTATGTAGAGTACCAATTTCACCCTGGCTCCACTGGGTGTTGTTTTTAAATTTTTTTCTAATTTAGTACTTAAAAATATACTACCTCATTCATGCTTCAAGTTTCATTTCTTGGATTACTAGTGAGACTGAATATTTTCCCAGGTTTGTTTATTGATTATATTTTCCCTTTTCTAAATTGTCTTTTCCCATCCTTTGCCCACACATCTGCTGCAAGTTCAGTGTGTTTTTCTCGTCAAGGTATCCAATACGAACGCTTTGTGATATTTGCTATGCACGTATTAGAAGTTGTAAGGCAAGCTTGGATGCTTAATGGGCCATTCAGATTTAACACATCTTGAGATGGGACCCTCAGTATTGCTCCCTAAACCTGCTGTACCTTTGCTGTTCTTCCCCATCCTAGTAAATGGCACTACAACCCACCCTAGCCCGGAATCTGAGTCCTCCTGGCTTCTTCTTGTTCCCCGATGCCTTGTGTCTCCTCCACCAGCCAGGCTCCGTCCCCTAGCTCTCCCCAAGCACCCAATCTACCTAAGTCACTATTCACCACAGAGCCCTAGGTTTTCTTCTTTACAGTACTTGCCGAAGTCGGAAACTCTCTGGTTTATTTATTCATTTTTTTAAAAAATAGTATGTACCTTCTCTAGATTCTAGAGTCTAGAACATAAGCTCCCTGAGGTCAGGCGGCTTGCCTGCCCGATTCGTCACTGTATGCCCAGGGCCTAGAGCAGTGTCCATCCCTTAGTGGGAGCTCAATAAATACATGTTGAAAGAATGAGTGAATGAACTTGGCCCTTTTAAACCCATTTAAATGTATATGAAGGAGACCTTACGATATGGAGGATTAGAGCATTGGCTTTCAGGATAGACAGTTCCGGGTAAAACGGCTCTGCCACGAACTGTGTGATCTTGGACAAGTTACTTAATATCTCTGTGCCATAGTTCACTCATCTTTAAAAATGAGAATAATAATGCCATTTTCATAAGGTTGAAAGATATATTAGATTATGTGGACAAAGTGCTTAAAAATAGAGACTGACCATAATTAAGCACTCAATAGATGTCAACATTTCTTTGTTATTTTTCTCTGTGCTTTCTGGGCTTAGAACCCATTCCCTTTTTTCATTAGAGTCTCAATTAACATTAAGTGATATTTTATTTTAGTTTTTATGGTACACTTTTAAAAACTATTTTAAAATGTATACCCTTTAATTAGTTTGGAGTTTATTTTGGGGTATTAAGTAAAATGAACTTCTAAATGCTATTGGCACCATCGGTTGACTAATCTTTATCACACATTTAATTTTTGTATATAATAGGGTATTTTTTCTGGCTGTCAAGTCTGTCTCCCTGTCCCCTCTTGGGCTGGGACTACACCATTTCACCGAGTGGGTCAGACCCAGCTGGGTCGTAGAAGATTCCAACATTCTCTGCTGGCAGATTCAGAAATGGGATGTCTGTTTGGAACGTGTGTTTGTTCTGGTTCCAGGCCCTCGCAAGACTACTTGCCCTTGTTGCTCTTGGGTTCCTTGAGACACCAGTATATCCTGATACAAATGTCCCCTTTTTACCTGAGCCATTTTAAACAGGTTTCTGTAACTTGTGACTAAAAGGGTCCAAAGGTAAACTTCACCTTTATAATGGCCTGAGGAACATCCCCAGCCAGTGAGGCTGTATTCCTACATGTCACGGAGATTAAAATGCTGTCCCGGCTTCCCTGGTGGCGCAGTGGTTGAAAGTCCGCCTGCCAATGCAGGGGACACGGGTTCGTGCCCCGGTCCGGGAAGATCCCACATGCCGCGGAGCGGCTGGGCCCGTGAGCCATGGCCGCTGAGCCTGCGCGTCCGGAGCCTGTGCTCCACAATGGGAGAGGCCACAACAGTGAGAGGCCCCTGTACCGCAAAAAAAAAAAAAAAAATGCTGTCCGTAACACGTCGTCAGAAAGTCACCGGCCAACAGTGTCAGCAAAAGACAGGAAAGCCTTCTAGGACATCCACACGTCCAGCCACATATACCCACCCTGCCACTGCCTTGATGGTGGTAGGTGCCCCAACACTGTGCTACAGATTCAGACAAAGCCCAAAAGGCAGGTTGTCTTTGACCCATTCAAGACTCCACCAGTTCAACAGGCCATTGTAAGACCAAAGATCAAAGAAAATAAAGTATGTGGAAGTACTTGCAAAAGCCTTTAAAATATATTATTATTACTGCCTTGTTTTATTCCAAAAAGGATATGGAACAGCATGCAAATTAAATATTAATAATAAAATATTACTTTTGAATATGTCTGAGCATCTCTGTGATGAAGTCATCACATTAAGAATATCAATCTCGGGCTTCCCTGGTGGCGCAGTGGTTGGAGGTCCGCCTGCCGATGCAGGGGACGTGGGTTTGTGCCCTGGTCCAGGAGGATCCCACATGCCACGGAGCGGCTGGGCCTGTGAGCCATGGCTGCTGAGCCTGCACGTCCAGAGCCTGTGCTCCGCAACGGGAGAGGCCACAACAGTGAGAGGCCCGCGTACCGCAAAAAAAAAAGAATATCAATCTCATTTTTCAGCCTATAAAAGTATTAAGGGTAGAATTGCTCTGGACTTGTCTTTGACCCTACATATACTTCACCTCTTGTTTTCTTCTAAAAGTCCTTGATAATAGCTTGGTTTTGCCAAGTGGTTTGCTCACGTTTTGGGAGGTGTCTGTTTGCCATGTGACCCTTTTTCTTAGATATTAAGTATATGAGGGAAGGTCCGTTAAAGTAAGTGTGTTCTGGATTCCAGTTATGTTTAGTTTGCTGTCCTAGAGAAGGCAAGAGTGTTACGGGGAGGGAAGAGAAGGGCTGGCAAGACAGAGCAAAGAACTTGTGACTTCACTCCCCCAGGCAGAGGGAAGAGTGACTCAGCCGGACGCTCCATCTAGGCAGGAAAACCGTCCAAGCTTGCTCATTTCCCATCAGCCCTGCACCTGTTGGGATCTCCTGGCTGGTGTGGACTCTGTACAGTCACCTGGTGTCCCCAGCACAGGATACCCTGGGGCCTTTTTCCTACTCAGTCAGATGCCAGTGGGTGTGGCCATCTTCCAGACAGAGCTAATAACAGCAGTCATTCCACCTGTGGTTCATGCAGCACTTAAAGCATTTCAAAACAGCTTGCATACATGGAGAGATCTTGCATAAGCAGACGGACATGGCCTTTTGATTTGTGCAAAAAGGCACAAGCCAATTTAGAAAGTGATAACTCTTTTTGACACCCCCTTTGCACTGCTCCACATCGACTGCTGGCCTGTGCCCTGGCCTCCCTTGCCTTTGCCACTCGCTCATGGCCCTTTTTGCAGAAAGACTCCTGTGGTACCACGTTTCCACCTCTTTCCCCTTCCTCTGTTTTCTGAGAGGTGACTCTACGGAAACCCACCTCAAATGCATGCACAGTGAACACGAAGACCCAGAAAATGGGCCGGGGCCATTGTAAACACTGAAAGATTAAGATGAGGGACAGAAGCATCTTCTGGCCCCAATACAGGACACTCCTCTTGTCCCCTGTCTTCCTTCTTCTCAGGGGCTTGTCAACCAGTGGATACTCCAGTGAAATAGAGGCAAAGCCGTTTTATTCTCTCTGCTTACCGTATCCAATTCAAAACAGCTTCTGCTGGTAGCTGACCGCCCATATTTATCAGGAAATGCTGGTCCCCTTGCTTTTACCACCTGGTTATTCAAACATTTACAGCAACAATTTACATACATCCTATTAGGAGTCCTCCCCAATTCAAATGAGTAACTGCTAGAGGAGATCTTTTTTCCATGATCTGGAGATTTGGTTGAAGATGAGGGGGTCTTCAGGAAAGACATGCAAGTGATGGGCTTACGTTGACAACCCAAGCTCACCCCACCATGTGGTTCAATGGTAGGTGAAGGTCAAGTCTACAACAGGCCAGCAATTCATCTCCAGATTCAATTTCCTGTGGCTCTCTCTGGTCTGGAGAGTGTGTATGATGCCCCAGGAATTGTCCAAGTGGATCGTCCATGCCTGGGGGATACCTTAGCACCGGTCTTGGATTCCCTGAACCTGATGAAACGTCCAGATAACTCAGGCAGAAATTGGTTGATTTAACAAACACCTTTGTGAGTAACTGTTACATGCTATGGATCATGCCTTAAACATGGGAACTCCTGCATTATTTCTCATCTGGAAGGAAACTCGGCTCTCAGAAGCTCCTAACCTCCTATAGGGCCCTAGGTCTCCTTAGAGACTCAGACTCTTCAGCTATGACTCCTTTCTGTGTGAGACCCTCCCTTTGAAAGGCCACAGGGAGAAAGGGAACTACGAGGGTCTGGGGTCCCTTTCTTCCCTGAACCAACCCTCACACTGAGTTCTCGAGAGCCCCTGACGAGGCCCCTCTTGGCCGGGGACTGCACCCTGGGTTCTGGTTCCTCTAGTAGGAGTGAGTTTAACGAACATCTGAAAATTCACAGAGGAGCAGACAGGGCTTCAGGGTATTGTGGAGGCTGTGTGTCCTTTCCTTTCTCCAGTGTTGTTTCAAGTGTTTCTAGGAGGGCATTACCGTCCATCACTGTTCCTGACTGCATGAGATATCTGCTTCTGTACAGCAAACTACCCTAATACTTAGTGGCTTAAAACAATACAAATTTATTATTTTTCATGATTCTGTGGGTTGGCTGGCCTCGGCCGGGAAGTTAGTTCTTCTGCTCTGTGTTGAGTTGGCTGAGGTCACTCACGTGGCTGCATTTAGCTGAGAGCTTGGCCAGAGCTGGAACATCCAGGATGGCTTCACTCACATGTCTGGCTCCTTGACTGGGGCTGGAAGAGCAGGGAGCTGACCGGGCCTCTCCCTCCCCAGGCAGGCTCTTGTCATTCAGCTCTCTGGCCTGAGCTTATCCATGGTGGCCAAATCCCAAGAGGCCGAAAGCAGACACTATCAGGTCTTGTAAGGCCTGGGCCTGGCAGAGCATCCCTTCCTCCATGTTCTTTTGGTCAAATCAAGTCACAAAGACAGGCTCGGTTCAAGGGGAGGAGAGATATCTTCACTTGTTGGGAGGAGGGGCATGAGGTTACAGGGAGGATGGAATTGTTGGCACCATCTTTGAAAGCAATTTGCCACACAAAAGAAAGAAAGGAAGTCAACAGAGGGGTAGATTTTATGTGGCTCAAAGAACACACAAATTGCAGTTTTTTTCAATGTTAAAATTGTCTCATGTTGTACCCTTGAAGGGTTTTGAGCAGAATCATGCAGAATGCTACTTTATTGACCACAATATATTCTCATTAAAATCAAAGCTCTTTAAAACTAATCTATAGTGACAGAAAGCAGATCACTAGTTGCCTGGAACTGGGGGTGGGGAGGGGGGTTGACTGCGAAAGGGCATGAGGAAACTTTTGGTGGTGATGGAAAATGTTCTGTATCTTGAGTATGGTGGTGGTTACACGATGAGTTTGTCGTATCTCATTCAACTGTACACTTAGAACAGGTGCATTTTATTACATGTAAATTATACCTCAATAGAGTTGGTTCAAAAAAAAATCAAAACTGACTTACTAAGAATAAGCAGAAAGGCTAAGTTTGAAAAAGTGGTTAAACAAAGCCAGTGTTAAGAGTATATTATGTTTACAAACAACAGCAAATTCCTTCAGGGAGGGAAAGGAAGCAAAGGGCTAAAGGGGATGTTTTGTTAGTTCCAAAGCAGGATACACGTTACCACGTCCTCCTGCTGTAATACTTAAAAACGTTTGCTATCATTTTCAGAATGTTGAGTAGGTGATTCTTGGTATTTTATAGATTATTGAAGAGTGACTACATCCTGCTTCCTGGGGTGCAGAAAGGGCAGGGGTCACCTCAGAGCAGAAACAAACAACAACATGTGTTAGACCATCCTGGAGTTAAACTGGCACCAGCATTGGGGAAAGCTGAGTGGTGACCCTCCAGGGACTTCCTAACTTCAGGAGTCGAGATCCTACAAAGCAGGTGATCCGTGTGAAGCTGACACATTATTTGGGTTCTGAGTATCAAGCTGGGTGCTAAGAGTATCAGGAAGGGCTGTCTCGAAGGATCTGGCGTTGTGGTGGGTAGATGGGTGTGTTAAGTGAGTCCTATCTGCCAAATGCATCCCACCTGGACACATGGTGACAGCACCAGGGACTGCCCAGCTCTGAGATCCAGCTCTGGAGAAAGAGACCGTCTTGAGTGAGCAGGAGAGGAACAATGTTTAGATTTTCTTGTGTGGTACAAAGTCTAGCCAAGAATGCCCATATCAGAAAAGCAATGCAGGGATTTCCCTGGTGGCACAGTGGTTAAGAATCTGCCTGCTAATGCAGGGGACACAGGTTTGAGCCCTGGTCCGGGAAGATCCCACATGCCATGGAGCAACTAAGCCCATGTGCCACAACTACTGAGCCTGCGCGCCACAACTACTGAAGCCCGCGTACCTAGAGCCCGTGTTCCGCAACAAGGGAAGCCACCGCAATGAGGAGCCCATGCACCGCAGCGAAGGGTAGCCCCTGCTCGCCACAACTAGAGAAAGCCCGCACGCAGCAACGAAGACCCAACGCAGCCAAAAATAAATAAATTAATTTTTTTTAAAAAAGAAAAGCAATGCACTTGCTGCAGACATGGAAAGGGGCAGGGGTCCTCCTCCACGGGTGAATTGGGTGGCTGGGGGACAAAGGGACATCACTCAGGGATCCCTTGATTGGGAATGGTGGCCCTTGGTCTCCTGTGTTCACCACATGTACCAAGTGGTTGGTTGAACCTGGAGCTAGAGTCTTCTTTAAAGACTCTGCTTTAAATGAACATGCACTTGGGGAAAAGAGGCATTAAATAGACATTATTGTTTACATACAACTCACTGTATCCACATTCGCAATGATTTCGATTTATTGCAGCCATATCAGCAAAGCACGATTAACACGGATCACTGATTCTTGTATTGCACTGGGTAGTAATCTTAGTTACTATCAGAATTCTACTTGAACTTTTAACTAGTAGGGTCAGGCCCAGAGCAAACCCTATCTGGGGCTAAACGGCCTAGGGTAATGAATAAAGCACACGTACCATAAAGGAAGGGAGGATGAGTCCAAGACATCTTTCCAGCTTTCCTCAAGAAAGGGCTCCTTGGGAATGAACAGTTTTTCCCTAATGTAATTAGTTCATCAATTAATGTCCTAACCTACCCCCATCCCCAATCAAAACTTGAAATTTATTTCTCGGGAAACTGTTCTGCTGAAGGGATGTTGGAAAGGATCTGATCAAATCCTTATATTGATTACTATTATTAGTAATTATTGGGAAGGTCTTAACGTTTACCCTCTAGAGACTTTGGATTAGGATGTTTTAGCCTTAAATCAAAGGAATAAAAATGTCTAAGGGTAGATCAGGCAATGGTAATCAGGAAACCTCTCCTCAACAATATTTTGTAAGGAAAAAAAATCTTCCTGGGATTAGCATTCTTCAAATGAAACCATATATAAAAGCACTCTACTTGCCCCTTGTAGGATCCAAGAAAACACAAACAGCATCTCCTGGAGGATGTGAGATCATCTAGAGATATGGATTTGATTTCCTAGTAGCTAAAATTCCTATGCCTTCTTGAATGTCCATTCACAGTTTCCCCTTCTCTTATGCTTCTTAAATTCTCAAAAGTCTCTATCTATATAACATTTAATTTGGGGGTCAACGTTCTTGGTTCAGGGTTTCCAGAGTGTCCTTAGGAGTAAAGGCACAGTATACAATTTCATGCACAGAGACACTCAGTACCTCGGGTTCCCAAAGTGCTTATAAACTGTCAAGTGACTCAGAAATACCAAGAACTAATCCTGACAGAGTCCAGAGGGAAAGGATGACTTCATCTGAAGCTGACCCCAAGAAGAAGGCACATCTGTCATCTCCTTGACAGTGTTCCAGGATGAGCATGAGCTCCTGGAAGCGGGATGGGTGTCAAGGCTCAGCTCACATCTGGCTGCCTCATCCCTGAGAGCTCTCGGTCCCAGGAAGGTCAGGAACACTTCAGGCATTTCTCCCCAAACCGGAAATGGGGACTGGCTACCCGCGCCTGGGGGAAACTGACTCTGAAAGATGTTTCTAGCAGCTCCCTCACCTGTGTCTGAGGAAACTATTTTAGTAATCCCTCGCCTCCTCCAGATGGGCCCTTCTGCAGCTCAGGAAAACCCATTTGGAGCTTTCCTCACTCATTATGTGAACCCTGGTCTCTCTCCATGGCCGCTCAAGGCTTAAAGAGGACCAGCTGCTCTGCGGTGGCCCTAATGCTCTGCAGCTGTAACTGGGAACTAATGTGCACTTTGGCCTCCATCTCCTGATCCTACAAACATTTCTGCCTGGCTGGAAGAGCAAACTGCAAATGCTTCACCTTCCAGCTGCTAAAATTGACCGGCTACTTACCACAATGCCATGAAGTGATGTATCATTCAGAGTCCTTAACTGCAAACAAAAAAATCCACACCGTAAGATTAACTAGCAAACTGATTTATTGAAGGATAATTGTGTGGCTTACAGAATTTCTAGGAAGGCCAGAAGATCATACCTGGAGGCTCTACAGCCTGGAACAATACCCAAATCACTTTCCCACTACTGCTGGAGTGAAGCTGCCATTGGCACTTTAGCTACTGAGATAGGACACCACCACCTCTGCCCCTGCTGCCCTGAGATCTCAAACCAACTGCTCCCCTGAGGCCCCTAGGAAAGAATTCCTCCAGGTACCTTCTCACAATGGTGCATCTGATTGGTGGAGTCTGGGTCACATGCTTGTGTTCTAGCTGCAAGGGATCCTGGGAAATGTAGTTCTGGCCTAAAAGTCTGACAATAGGAAAGTCATTTATTCAAAAGATGTTAAGCAGTCACAAATATGACACATATCCACTCTACATGGCCCTTTATTTTAGTCACTATGACCTGAAAATAGGCATTATATATATATATAATTATATTATTATATATATAATTATTACTATATTATTATATATTATTTCATTCATTTATTTTAAATCTTCTATTTTCAAAAATTGAAGTATAGTTAATTTACAATATTGTATTAGTTTTAGGTGTACAACATAGTATAAATCTGCTATTTATTGCCTCTTGAAAAGGTGAGGTGGTGCACTTGTTTTGTGTGTTGGTTTCCTATTCCTGCTGTAACAACTGACCACTAACTTAGTGGCTTAAAACAACATGAATTTATTATCTTATATTTCTGGAGGTCAGAATTTTAAAATCAATATCACTGGGATAAAATCAAGTTGTCAGCAGTCCGGTAATTCTTCTGAAGGCTCTACAAGAGACACTGTCTCTTTTTCTTTTCCAGCTTCTAGAGATTGCCCACACCTGGAAATTGGCCGCTTCCCTGCATCACTCCAATCTCTTGTTTTTGTTGTCACACCTACTGCTCTCTGGTTCTCCTGGTCCCTCCTTTAAGGACCCTTGTGATTACATTGGTCCCACTCAGATCACAATCCAGGATGATCTCCCCAACACACAGTCCTAATGTAATCACATCTGCAAAGTTCTTTTTACTACATCAGGTAACACAGTCACACATTCGGGGGATTAGGATATGGACATCTTTAGCAGCCATTATTCATGCCTCCACATCCTACTAGGCCAGCTGGCTGTCTACACCAGAGCCTCTGAGAACAGAGTGGAGTTTCTCTGATCCAGGGTCCAGTCTCCATCCTCACCAGTATCACAGAGCTGATCAGCTTGGAGACCTTGGCTCAGGAACATCAGGCATCCAGGACATTGTTGGGTAAACTGGAATGCCAATTCATTTACTCATTTTTAATTGGCACTGTTCCTTTCCAGAGGGATCTGCCTGGCATCTGAATGCCCGTGTGTCTAATTAACCATCCGAAGGCTGTTAAGTGAGCATGAACTCAAACAAACCGTGTTGGATGTTCCCAAGAGGTGTTTCACCCAGGTAGCGGGAAGGCCAATGAGCTGTCCTGACCCGTAATAGAGCTCACCTTTCTGTTGCCCAGATGCTGCATTTTCCCTAAGCAGAGCTGGACAGCACCCGACGACTAGCTTCCACCCGCTCGTAGAATGAGCCAGGATCCTAGAGTCATCCTCAACTCCTCCCTCACACTTCACATTCAATCCATCACCCAGTGCCACTTCTCCTTCCTCCTAACTGTTTTCCACCATCAATCACATGTTTGAATCCCCACTGCCGCCCCCTAGTCTAAGCTATCTCACCTGGGCCACTGTAACAGCCTCCCTTCTCCCGATCCCCTCTGACCAAATTCTTCACCCTGCAGCCACATTGTTCTTTTCCAGATATACTCTGATCGTGTCACTCATTTAAAACCCTCCACCACTGGCCATTATCAGGAGGATAAAGCCTCATGTGTTCGTCCAGATCTTCCCAGAAGCAGACACAAAGTTAATATTAAACATGTAAGGATTTTCCTTGGGGAAATGTCGGTGAGAGGAACGAGAGAGGCAGCTGGTGGAGACTGGCAGAGCTGTCAGACTGTGATGCGAGTCTGACCCTCAGTGAAGGAGAGAGGCGAGAAGGGAAGGTAGAAGTGTCCCAGACTACCGTGCAGTCTAAGGAAGGTTCAGCAAAGCCACTGAGTCCTTGAGCCAAAGCTGGCATCGCAGGAGTCCCATGCCTCCCGGGAATGAGCCTGCCCTGTGCTGTACCCCAAGGTGCCCAGGCACTGCCTGGGAGCAGCCAGGGAAGCCACGCTTTGGTGTGAATGGATTTTAGAGCATGGCAGCTGGAGCTCTCGGCCAATTACAGTCCATGGAGCTGGAGGTTTGCAAGGTGCATTCATCCGGCCACCACATCCCGAGTCCTCAACGTGCTGACAGCCCACCTCTTCAGCTCCTCTCCTGCTGCTCTGACACCACTCACTCTTGCCCATACCTGAGTCTTTGTAAATGCTGTTTGCTCTGCCTGAATTACCCTTCTTCTTACCTCTCCTGCCCCTTTTCCCTTTACTCAGTGAACTCTTCAAATCTCACTGTAACATCACTTCCTCCAAGAGGCTGCCTCATTCCTCTGCCATGTGCTCCCATAACCCTGGTCCTTCTCTGACCACACTATTCATCTTATGTGTTTAATGCCTGACTCATTTTTCAGACCTGATTCCAGGAGAGCAGGAACCATGACTATTTTGCTCACTGGCATATCCCCCAAGCCTGGCATGTAGTAGGTGCTCAGTCAGATATTGGTTGTTGAGTCAGCAAGGTCACCTGAAAGACAGGGTACCTCCCGGGATAGCCTGGTGTATGCGAAGAAAGAATGTCACAACTAGGGGAGTGGTCAACCATGGAGGCCCAGAAAAGGGAAGCCCAGGGGCAAACGTGGCAGAGCCCAGCCAGGCACTATCAGTTGTTTGAGCTCAACATCACAGCCACCTATTATGTGCCATTGAGCACCTACTATGTGCTAGATGCTAAATTAACCAAGGAGTAGAACCTTGTGAAGTCTAATGAGGGGCTTATAGTCAGTCCGGGGGAGAGACAACCTGTCAGGCTCCCAGAAACTCTGACTCTTACGGCAGGTGTTACACACACCTATTATTAAGGGTAATGTTTAAAATATTTAACTTATATGGCAGAGGTGCTGCTCAGTCAGAATAAGCTCCAGCCATTAATAACCTGTGGGGTCATGGAGGGTATTCTGCTGAATATCCACTCTGACTGAACGCAAGCAGAGACCCCTGCCACTTACACTGGAGTCGTACTTCCCACCACACTTGTTCTGAGCCACACCCACAAAAGGAAGGCCCCCCACCCCGCCCCATTCCCTGCCCCTGCCTGTTGCGTTGGTGGGGCTGATAGAACTAGCTGATCTTATTTCTCATGGTAAGTGATGGCTTCACGCATCGGGCTCTTGCGAGCCTACTTGGGTCCCAGCGCCACTGAGCCATGGTGACCCACCTTCTTTAGGGCCGGGCTAACTTGTGAACCCCCTTCCCTGCAACCCTGGACCTCTGTGGGCTGCCAGGCAGCTGTCCTTGTTGGCTGCCATGTGGGCCTACGAGTGGATGCTCCACTGGGAGCAGGTGGGGTAGCCTCTCAGAAGACAGGCGCATTTTCCAAGAGGTTGCCTCTGATGTTGGAGTCGTGTGGGAGCTCAGTACCAGGTAATTACAAACTGATGACGGATTTAGTCTTAGATCTCAATACCAGACCCAGAGCAGATAGCCAAGGGCTGCCACCCAGAGGCGTAGGAATTAGTATGAGAATCAAGCAAGAAAGTGCTGAAAGCGGGGAACCCGTAGTAGCAGGGATGGGAAATCAGGCAGTGTGTGTGTGTGTGTGTGTGTGTGTGTGTGTGTGTGTTTATTCTCGTGTGTCGAAGATGCGGCAGTATGTGCTGCTATGTCTTAAAGACACCATTCGTGTCAGACTAAGAGGTGCCAGGAGCCCCCCCCCCATTACTTGTTGCTTGGGCTTCACGGTCTCCAAAGTGGATTTTGGTTCGGTGGTTCTAATCCTGGCACTCCCAGACACAGGTAGGGTAATGACTGATCCTCAAACTTGTTGACATGAACTTTTACCAAGCACCAGCAGCGCAGAAGGCACCATGAAAAGCCTAAAACTGAGCTACAGTCTGGCTGCTGGGCTGTACTTAGAGAACAGTCGCAGTTGTTAGATCTGCACAGTGTGTGTGTGTGTGTGTGTGTGTGTGTGTGTGTGTGTGTGTGTTTGGAGTTGGTGTTGAGACAAGCCCCTCTATTAGGGAGGGAAAGGCACAGCCAAACCCTCATTTGGGGGCTTCCATCCCAGGAGGAAAGGTTTCTCCCAAGAGCTATGAAAAAAATGAAAGCAATTTAGAAGGCTGCCTGGCCCAGGGGAATCAGGGAGCATCAGCGGGGTGGAGGGAGGCTGGGAGACACTACACTTCAGACCCTAAGATGGGGGCTTCCCAGGGGGGCTCAGGGTTATACAAGAGAAGTGGCCTGTAACTGAAATATTAAAATGTATGGAATTCCTGCATGGATGGTTCCCACGTGGAATAGAAAACTTACCTTAGAACTCTCAGATTAAGTGAATGGCACCAGAGGATGTAGTACAGTGGAAAGTTTCTCAAAGTGTGGTTTGAGGATCCTCTGCCTGAGAATCAAATAAGGTGTTTGCCAAAAAGGCAGATTCTTGGGCCACACCCTGGGCCTACTGAGCTGGAACCTCCGAGGGCGGGGCCTGGGTGTCTGCTCTTTTATCTGGTGACTCTTAAAGCTTCCATGGTCTAAATGCTACCAAGAGGTCACACAATCAAGTGAGGAAGCAGAGAGGACGGCTTCCTGTGCCTCCCACACAATTCTCAACTTTTTAGGAAGTACCATAGAGGAAGGCAAAGTAGATAAAGGCAGTTTTGTTTTGTTTTGTTTTTTGGACTTTGCAATTTTTCTTTTATTTTAAAATTTTACTTTAGTTTTGAGAACTTAAAATGTGACGAGACAATGGCATGCTTTCCCCCCACCCAGCCCCCAACCCCCAGGGGCCTTGAATGCTCTGTGAAAGGTGACCTGTCTTACCCCGCCCTCACAGCCTGCTTTCCGGCAGGAACTTGACTCCCAGAGCGGGTTTCAGCCAAGGTCTCCAAGAGAATATGCCGTTTCCTGACCCGGGGAGGGGGGGTCTCCAGGCCTGAACACTCAAGGTCAACACAGAGGGCCTAAAAATAGAGGCCGGAGGCCCAGTCCAACATAAAAGAGCAAGAGGCCTCCCTGGATTTCCAAAGAGTGATCTGAACAAGGGAGCCTGATGCCCTCTAGTGGAGAGAAGTTCCCAGCCAGACCAACAGGGCTGGATGCTGAACCACCCTGTCAAGCAGTAACCAAAGGGTTGACATGGCCCTGGAAACACCACCTGCCTAAGATCCCTGACTCAGGGTAGAAAGAGGAAAAACTGTACTCCCTGCGTTTTCTAGCTTCCATGTGATTTTAGAATGCTTTGCTAGGGGCTTCCCTGGTGCTGCAGTGGTTAAGAATCTTCCTGCCAATGTAGGGGACCCGGGTTCGAGCCCTGGTCGGGGAAGATCCCACATGCCATGGAGCAACTAAACCCGTGCACCACAACTACTGAGCCTGCGCTCTAGAGCCCGTGAGCCACAACTACTGAGCCTGCATGCCACAACTACTCAAGCCTGCATACCTAGAGCCCGTGCTCCGGAAAAAGAGAAGCCACCGCAATGAGAAGCCCTAGCTCTGCAACGAAGAATAGCCCCTGCTCGCCACAACTAGAGAAAGCCTGCGCGCAGCAACGAAAGATCCAACGCAGCCAATAAATAAATAAATAAAGTAAATCTATATATAAAAAAGAGAATGCTTTGCTATAAGGCACACAGTTTTAATAATGCGTGCCTTCCATTATGACTGGATTTTAGACTCTTTTCATTATTTCTCAGGGAGATTGAGACTACTACCACTAAATTCACACACACAACATATAATCTGTAAATGTATCCAAGTACCTCAGACTGCTGCACAGAGAGATCTGTCTGGGAAGGCTATTCTCTTGGAGGGAGATCAGTCAGAGCTTTGGGACAGGTGTCCAGGAATGGTGTAGGAGGAAGGGGACCCATCCAAACCAGGAAACCTGGCTAAATCATTCCAGGTACTCTCCATGGGGGCAGGCGTCTCTGCTGGCTAAGTTGTCTTCCCATCTGAAGATATCAATTCAGTCACGCTTAAATCAGAAAGACAATGCACTCCCGTTGTACGCATTTTGAGAAAGAAAATGTACAGATGAACATTTGATATCCAAGTAGATACACAGAAGATCCTAAAGTGCCTACTTCGGATCTGAAGGAAATCAGATTGTGACTGAAAGACACCAGGCTTTTAATAAAAGCTTAAAAAGTAAAAGCACACAACGCCTCACACCCATGAGGACAGCTACTATGAAAGAGAGACAGAAAGACCAAAAGAAAGAGAGAAAATAAAAAGTATTGCCGAGGATGGAACTCTTGTGCAATGTTAATGGGAATGTAAAATGGTGCAGACATTGTGGAAGACAACACGGCAGTTCCTCAAAAAATTAAACACGGAACTATCATTATCACATGATCTAGCAATCCCACTGCCGGGTATACACCCAGACGAATTGAAATGGGGAGTCTCGAAGAGATATTTGTCCACCCATGTTCATAGCAGCATTGTTCATGATAGCCAAGAAGCGGAAGCAACTCAAGTGTCCTTCGGTGAATGAGCGGACAAACACAATGTGGTCCATCTATACGATGGAATATCATTGTCTTAAAAAGGAATGAATTCTGACACATGCAACATGGATGAACCTTGGAGATATTATGTATGCGAAGTGAAATAAGCGAGGTACCAAAGGACAAAAATTGTATGATCCCACTTAAACATGAGGCACCTAGACCAGAGAAAACCATAATGCAAAAAGACACAGGCACCCCAATGTTCATTGCAGCACCTCTTACAATAGCCAGGTCATGGAAGCAACCTAAATGCCCATCGACAGATGAATGGATAAAGAAGATGTGGTACATATATACAATGGAATATGACTCAGCCATAAAAAGGAACAAAATTGGGTCATTTGTAGAGACATGGATGGACCTAGAGACTGTCATACAGAGTGAAGTAAGTCAGAAAGGGAAAAACAAATATCGTATATTAACGTATATATGTGGAATCTGGAAAAATGGTACAGATGAACCGGTTTACAAGGCAGAAATAGAGACACAGGTGTAGAGAACAAACGTATGGACACTCAGGGGGGAAAGCGGGGTGGTGGGGTGGTGGTGTGATGAATTGGGAGATTGGGATTGACATGTATACACCGATATGTCTAAAATTGGTAACTAATAAGAACCTGCCGTATTAAAAAAATTAAATTAAATTAAATTTAAAAAAAAGAGGCACCTAGAGTAGTCAAATTCATAGCGACAGGAAGTAGGACGGTGGCTGCCAGGAGCTGGGGGAAGTGGAGGATGGGCAGTCGCTGTTTAATTGGTATGGAGTTTCAGTCCCACAAGATGAAAACGTTCTGGAGAACTTCGGGTGATTAACGATGCGTCAGTGAAGGTCCAGGGATTGTAACAAATGTACTACTCTGGTGCAGAACGTTGAGAGTAGGGCAGGTTGTGTAGGCAGGGGTATACGGGAACTCTGCACTTCACGCTCAATTTTGCTGTGAACCTAAAACTGCTCCAAAAAATAAAGTTTAGTAATTTTTTAAAAAAATTCTGGAGATGGATGGTGGCGATGGTTGCATGACAATGCGATTGTACTTTAGCACTACTGAACCGTATACTTAGAAATGGTTAAGATGGTGGGCTTCCCTGGCAGCGCAGTGGTTGAGAGTCCGCCTGTCGATGCAGGGGACACGGGTTCGTGCCCCGGTTCGGGAAGATCCCACATGCCGTGAAGCGGCTGGGCTCGTGAGCCATGGCTGCTGAGCCTGCGTGTCCGGAGCCTGTGCTTCGCAACAGGAGAGGCCGCAGCAGTGAGAGGCCCGCGTACCACAAAAAAAAAAAAAAAAAAAAATGGTTAAGATGGTAAGTTTTATGTTATGTGTATTTTACCACAACTAAAAATAAAAATAAAGTAAAAAACAAAAAGCCGAAGGAGAGATGGGCTAGAAAGGGATTGTAATTTAGGAACCTTAGAACACTGTACATTTTAAAATGTTGTAAGTAGACGTTACAGTGTTTCTAAAATATATTTTAA
The DNA here is from genome assembly GCF_005190385.1 of Monodon monoceros. Taxonomy (NCBI): domain Eukaryota; kingdom Metazoa; phylum Chordata; class Mammalia; order Artiodactyla; family Monodontidae; genus Monodon; species Monodon monoceros. The sequence continues at coordinate 23,463,947 of NW_021703774.1, forward strand.
GGTCTATCTTATATGAACAAGAAAAAAATTTTAATTTCCATAAATAAAAGTTTACAGAATAGATGCTTATCAGGCAAAGACAAAAAGAACATGTGGTAGGCAGAGGAAAGGAAGCAGAGGGAATAAACATTTTAGGGCCTTTGCTCTGTAGGGAACATCACTGGGGACCTGGAGGAAAGTAGAGAAGGAGGGAGGCGTGAAACAGAGGGAACTCAGCCCTCACCGGGATCCAGGTGAATCACCGTGACTGTGCTGATGTCATCTGGAGAGGAAAGTGGTCATTTTTTAGGTTGGAAAATTGCAGAGGAGGGAGATATGAGAAAAGCTGTTTGCTCCTTCCACCCCTCAGAAATCTTTTATGACCTCTCATCCTCCAAACCATCAAGTGGGAGCAGGAGAGGAAGAAAAAGTTAGAAAAAAAGGCAGAAATATTAGCGGCAGGGTTGACATCTGTTTTTCGCTTTGAGCAGAAGGGAAATCTGTAAGTGCTGTTCAGGTCCAACCCTAAAGGAATATGGCATCAGAAGAAGGGTGGTGACAAGCCAATAGGCCCGATGTGTGCAACGAGAGCAATCCCTTCAGAGTCATCTCTGTGGGGAAGGCAACCAGCCACCTGATGTCCGTGGAGAACTCCGATGGCAAACATTTCAAAAGAGTGGACCGGACATTTCGTTTAATACCTTCACTGTCGGCCAATCTTTGTCCTTTCTGGGGGTGGACTGAATTTTTGGAAACAGACACAAGTTATTCACAACCAACGGATGTGAATTAAGAAAACCAAGCTGATTTCCCCCTTGTGGATCATATGTTGATTCTTACACCAATTGGAACAGAAGAAATCTAAAGCATGTTCTAAGCCAGGCACCCATGCGGGGCTTCCTGCAGTGATTCGGGAGGGTAACGTTCACTTAGGGGTGTGAGCTGGAGACAAGATTTCACACAGCGTTATCCTATCATCAGGTTTTGCAGCATTCACAAATCCCAGATAATTCTGGTCTCACGGTTTTAAACGCCCTCAAATAAACGCTATGAAGATCTATGGAAGAGCAACAATTGCCGGCGGCTTCTTGTATCTGCAGATGTTGCCATTGCTGACAGTGGTTGCCACGTAGATCTGGCTTTGGAAAAGGCTCTGAGGCCAAAGTTCTCTTCAACTTGTGCCGAGACCAGCTGCTCTTTAGTTTAAGAACAGAGTGTAGATACCACTAAGCCTGGCACTGAAATATGACCCTGTAGGTCAGACTCAGGCACCTCTTACCGCGTGTACTTCCAACTACCCCCAGCTCCCCAGGGCTGCCGCCCAAAGACCAGAGCCAATCATAGAATCATCCTTTCCCCAAAGGTCCATATTTATCAGATGTACAACACTCCATGCGTTTCACAGGATGGGTATAAAATTCCATTTAGAGCGTTTTCCTATTTTTTCAGGTAACTATTTCCTCTTTATCTTCTTTTGAACGTTTCCGGGACTGTACTTTTGTTTTAATTTCAAGGAAACGGGCCAGTTTTGAGCTGTATTAATCAGAAAATGAGGCCATTTAGACAAAGACAGTCACATGTGCAGGAAAAGGACAAGTGCCCTTTGTGGAGAGGACGACACTCAGCTCTCACCCTGAAGAGCCACCTCAGACTTTTCTACTGCCTCTTTCTTTGGCCAGAAGAAGCAGGCACCTAGAAGCAAGGAGGGAAGGGGAAAGAACTTGGAGGTGAAAAGAAAGCCCTTTCCTCTCTACCACTGGAATCAGCCATTCTCCCCACTAAATTCTGGATGGATTAGAGAGAAATTCAGAAAAAAATACATAAGAAAAATAAATATGTTTTTCAAATTTCTATCTCAGCAGAGACTCTTTAAGCTTTCATTGGATAGAATATTTTAAAAGACAACCAAAGTTTTTCCATCTTTATTATTTATTTTAAGATATTGCATATTTACAATAGACAAGGAAAGGGGAGGGGAAAAACAAACCCAGTTAAATGTATTTTATTTTACTTTTGAGCATCCCCTTAAGTAGCTCTTATTTTTGAGATCGTGGGATGCCCATAACAAATATAAATATATATTTTATATTATACATACAATATATAAAAATTCACATACAGTGAAATGCAGATACTAAATATACAATTCAATGAGTTTGGATATGCGTACACATCCATATAACCACTAATCTGACAAAATACACAACAATTTTATCACCCAGAAAGCTCCTGATACCCCCTTCCAGTTAATCTTCACCCCACAGAGGAAACCACTGTTCTGATTTCTAGCCCATAGATAAATTTGCCCATTCTTAAACTTTTTACAAATGGAATCATACCATATGTACTCTTAATGTGCCTGTCTTCTTTTACTATAATATTTTTATGATTTATTCATGCTGTTGCATGTATCAGTGCATTTTTTTTTTAAATGGTCTTTTTTTTTTCTTTTGACTGAGTTGGGTCTTCGTTGCTGTGCGTGGGCTTCCTCTAGTTGTGGCGAGCGGGGGCTACTCTTCGTTGCGGTGCACGGGCTTCTCACTGTGGTGGCTTCTCTTGCTGTGGAGCATGGGCTCTAGGTGCGCAGGCTTAGCAGTTGTGGTACATGGGCTTCAGTAGTTGTGGCTCGCGGGCTCTAGAGTGCAGGCTCAGTAGTTGTGGTGCTCGGGCTTAGTCGCTCCATGGCAGGTGGGATCTTCCTGGACCAGTGCTCGAACCCATGTCCCCTGCACTGGCAGGCGGATTCTTAACCACTGTGCCACCAGGGAAGCCCAGTACTTTTTACTGCTGAATATTCTATTGTATAAATATACAATACTTTGTTTATCCATTCTGTTGATAGATGTTAGAGCTGTTGTCAATTTTTGACACATGAATAGAACTGCTATGAATATTCTCATTAGAGACTTTTTCTGGACATTATGTTTTATTTCTCGTGGATAAATACTTAGGAATGGAATAGAACAGCTGGGTCATAGTATGGACGGATGTGGAACAGTCTTCCATGATGACTGGATCGTTTAACACTCCCACCTGTATGAGAGTTCCAGCTGCTTGCTGTTCTCAACGCATTTGGCATTGTCAGGGGGAGAAATCGTATCTCATTGGGGTTTGAATTTGCATTTCTTGGCAACTAATGATGCTGAGCATCTTTTCATGCCTTTTTTAACCATTTGTTTATCTTCTTTTGTCAGGTATCTGTTCAAGTCTTTTGCCCATTTTTAATTGGGTAGTCTGTCGTTTTGTTATTTATAGGAGTTCTTTATATATTCTGGATATGTCTTTTGTCAAATATATGTATTGCAGAAATTTTCCAACACTCTGACTTGTCCTTTTGTTTTTTTATAAATTTATTTATTTTTGGCTGTGTTGGGTCTTCATTGCTGCGTGCAGGCTTTCTCTAGTTGCGGTGAGCGTGGGCTACTCTTCATTGCGGTGCACGGGCTTCTCGCTGTGGTGGCTTCTCTTGTTGCGGAGCAGGGGCTCTAGGCGCGTGGGCTTCAGTAGTTGTGGTGCTCTGGATCTTCCCAGAGCAGGGCTCGAACCCGTGTCCCCTGCATTGGCAGGCGGATTCTTAACCACTGTGCCAACAGGGAAGCCCTGTCCTTTTGTTTTATTGATGGTGTCTTTTAGTAAGCAGAAAATTGCAACTTCAAAAAAGTCCAATTTATCAGTTTTTAATTTTATGTTTAGTGCTTTTTTTGTGTCTGCTCTGAGAAACGTCCCCAATCCCAAGGTCGTGAAAATAATGACCTAAAGTTTTTCTAGAAGTTTTATAGTGTTAGCATTTACGTTTAGGTCTATGATGGGGACAAGGTTCATTTTTTCATATACATTTATCCAATAGTCCCAGCACCATTTCTTGAAAATACGTTCCTTTCCTTATTGAATTACCTTGGCAACTTTGTCAAAAATCAATTGATTAGGGGCTTCCCCGGTGGCGCAGTGGTTGAGAGTCCACCTGCCGATGCAGGGGACACGGGTTCACGCCCCGGTCCGGGAAGATCCCACATGCCGCGGAGCGGCTGGGCCCGTGAGCCATGGCCGCTGAGCCTGCGCGTCCGGAGCCTGTGCTCCGCAACGGGAGAGGCCACAACAGTGAGAGGCCCACGTACCGCAAAAAAAAAAAAAAAAAAAAAAAAAAAATTCAATTGATTATCTATGTGTGGACTCTATATTCTGTTCCATTGATCTATTTGCCTTTATGCCAATACCATTCTGTCTTGATTACCACAGTAGTCTTGAAATCAGATTCTGTGGAGCCTTCAATTGCTCTCTTTCAAGATTGTTCAAACTATTATAGGTTCTTTACATTTCCATTAGAAAATTTTAATCAACTTGTCATTTTCCACCAAAAAGATTTTAATTTAATTGAGACTTTAACTGGCACATTGAATTTATAGATAGATTTGGAGAGAACAGACATCTTCTAATCCACAAACATGATATATTTCTCTATTGCTTTAGATTTTCTTAAATTTCCTCATGATTGTCATGTGGTTTTCACGGTAGAGTTCTGCATGTATTTTGATAAATTTTTTCCTAATTTTTTTGGTTTGTGGATACTATTAAAAAAAGATTTTTAAATTTCCATTTTAAACTGCTTGCTGTGAGTATACAGACATACACTTAACTTTTGTATATTGACCTAGTAATCTGTGACCTTACTAAACTCACTTATTAGTTCTAGTGGTTGTTTCATAGATGTCATATATGGTTATGTCAGATGTAAATAGTTTTTCTTCTTCCTTCCCAATCCTTACACCTTTTATTTTTCTTTGCCTGATTGCAATCATTATGGCTCTAGTACAATACTGAATAAAATTGAGACCATTCTTGCCTTTTTCCCAGTCTTAGGGAAAAACATTCAATATTCCATCATTAAGTATGTTAACTATAGGTTTTTCATAGGTGGCCTTTATCAGAATGAAGAAATTCTCTTGTACTCCTAGTTTTCTGAGATTTTTATTATGAATGAGTGTTGCATTCTTTCAAATGCTTATTCTACATCTACTGAGATCATATGGTTTTTCTTTATTCTGTTGATACAATGAATTACTTTGATTGATTTCCAATATGAAACCAATCTTGCACTCATGGGATAAATTCCATTTGGACTTGATGTATTGCTCTTTTTACACATTGCTGGATTCAATTTGCTAATATTTTGTTAAAGATTTATGTATCCATATTCATGAGGGATATTGATCTGTAATGTTCTTTTCTTGTAGCATCTTTGTCATATTTTGGCTTCAGGATTATTTATTGCTGGTGTCACCAAACAAATTGGAAGCTCTTCCTTCCTCCTTTGTGTTCTGAAAGGATTTGTGTAAGATTGGCATTATTATTTTTTCCTTAAATGTTTTATTGAATTTACCAATGAAACTATCTGGTCCTGGAGTTTTGTTTGTGGGAAGATTTTTAATTAGGAATTCAACATCTGTAACAGACAATATTTGTAAAAAGGGACCATTAAATTTTTGTATTTATTTTTGTGTCAGTTTTGATAATTTGGATTTTTCAAGAAATTTTCTCATTTCGTCTAAGTTTTCAGATTTAGTGTCATTGACTTGTTTATAATATTCATCTATTATCTTTTTAACATCTGTAGAATCTGTGATGATACCCCTCTTTTATTGCTGATACTGGTAATTTATGTTTTCTTTCTTTATTTTTCTTCTCAATCAGTCTTACTGGGGTTTACCAATTTTATTAATCTTTTTAGAAAACCAACTTTTGGAATTTTTAATTTACTCTATCATTTGTTTTTTATTTTGTTGATTTCTGTTCTTATCATTATTTTTTCTGCTACTCACTTTGGGTTTAAATCACTCTTCTAGTTCTGGAAGTAAAACTTAGGTCATTAATTTTAAATCTTTCTTCTTTTCTAACACTGTAAGCATTTAATGCTATAAATTTTACTCTAAGCACTGCCTAGTTGCAACCCTCAGTTTTTTGGGTTGTTTTTTTTTTGCGGTACGCGGGCCTCTCACTGTTGCGGCCTCTCCTGTTGCGGAGCACGGGCTCCGGACGCGCAGGCCCAGCGGCCATGGCTCACGGGCCCAGCCGCTCCGCGGCATGTGGGATCCTCCCGGACCGGGGCTCGAACCCGCGTCCCCTGCATCGGCAGGCGGACTCTCAACCACTGCGCCACCAGGGAAGCCCAACCCTCAGTTTTTGATAGGTTGTATTTTTATTCAGTATGAAATATTTCCTAACTCTCCTTGTGATTTCTCCCTTGTCCTATGGGTACTGCTTAATATCCAGATATGTGGGACTTTTCTAGTTATATTATTATTGATTGCTCATTTATTTCTGTTGTCAAAAGAGAACATACTATGTAAGACTGAAATGTACTAACACTTATTTTATGGTTCAGCATATGGTCTATTTTGATGAATATTCCATATGCACTTGAAAACAGTTGATGGCATTTGTGATAGACTGAACAATGGCCTCAAAGGTATCTAGGTCCTAATTCTTGGAAATTGAATGTTACCTTATATGATGTATTAGTCAGGTTCTCAAGAGAAACAGAACTAATAGGATGTGTGTGTATAAATTTAGAGAGAGAGAGATTTTAAAGAATTGGGCTCATGCAATCATGGAGGTTGGCAAATCCAAAATCTGCAGGGTAGTTGGCAGGCTGGAGACCCAGAAGAGAGTTGCAGTTTGAGTCCAAAGGCCAGTTGCTGGCAGAATTCCGCTTTCTTCCAGGGAAGTCAGTCTTTTTCTATTAAGGCTTTAACTGATTGGATGAGGCCCATCCACATTATGGGGGGTAATTTGCTTCACTCAAAGTCTACTGATTCAAATGATAATCTCATCTAAAAAATGCCCTCACAGAAACATCTAGAATAATGCTTGACCAAATATCTGGGTACTGTGGCCTAGCTAAGTTGACACATAAAATTAACCACATATGGCAACAGAACCTTTGCAGATATGATTAAGTTAAGAATCCTGAGATGGGAAGATTATCCTGGATTATCCAGATGGGCCCTAAATGTGATCATGAGTGTACTTATAAGGGAAGCAGAGGGAGATGTGATTACAGAGACAGAAGAGAAGGGGATGCCATGATGAAGCAGAGAGAAATTTGAAGATGCTCTGCTGCTGGCATTGAAGATGGATAAAGGAGCCACGAGCCACAGAATGCAAGCTGGAATCTGCAGGAGAAACCCCACTAAAAGCTGCGAAAGGCGAGGAAATGGGTTCTTCCCGAGAGCCTCTGGAGTGTGCACTGCATTCTGACACCTTGGTTTTGGCCCCGTGAAACTAACTGCAGACTTCTGACCTTCAGAGGTAGAAGAGAGTGAATGTATGTTGTTTTGAGCCAGCTGGCTTGTGGTTATTTGTTACAGGGGCCATACAAAACTAATACAGATTTTACTGCCTGGAAGCGGGGTGCTGCTGTAACAAACACCTGAAAATACAGAGTAGCTTTGGATTTGGGGAAAGGATAGACTCTGGAAGAATTCTGAGAAGCATGATAGAAAGAGCCTGGATTGCTGCGAGTAGACTGTTAGGAGAAATAACGGTTGTTAAAGACTGTCAGTGACGGCTCAGATGGAAGTGAGGGGCACAATAGAAAAGCCCACAGAATCTTAGAGAACACCTAGATTGTCATAAACAGACTGTTGGCAAAAAGTATGGATGTTCAAGGTGCCGCTGGTGAAGGTTCAGAGGAAATGAGGAACATGTGATCAGAAGGAAAGAGGATCCTTATTATATCATGGCAGAAAGCTTAGCTGAATTATGTCCTCCTGTTGTGAGGAGAGCAGAACTTGTGAGCAAGTGTAGCTGAGGAGACTTCCAAGCAAAGTACAGAGGATGCAGCCTGGTTTCTTCTTGCGGCTTATAGTAAAATTTGAGAGGTAACAGATAAATTGAGGGAAGAACTGTTAAGCACCAAGAATTGATGATTTGGGAAACTCTCGACCTATCCAGATTGCAAAACATGCTAATTAGGAGAGTCACTGTCCAAAAAGCAGACTGTAGAGAGAAGGCCAAGGGTGTGGCTGGAGAGCCATTTGCTAGTGCTGAAGAGATGAGACACATCACCGTGGATCCCCCCAGCCATTTGAGCAGAAGCCAAGAATAGAGATGGGAGACTCCAGGGAAGCTCTGTGGAAGAACCTCTTGTTTCATGGTGTGATTAATGTCCTTGACATACACAAGGGTTTTGAGAATGTTATGTCAGCAGAAACACTACCAGCTCGAACTGAAAGAGAGAGGGTGAAATGAAAGAAGGCTGTCACCGAAACTCTAGAGGCCGGAAACAGGCTGATAAAACTACTCTCCTGCAAACACGTGCTACCCTTCAAGAAAAAAAGAAGATGGGGAAGCAGGGGGCAGGGTAGGGGCGGAAGCCTCAAGCCACAGAGGATAACTCCTGGGTCTTGAGACCTAATGGAGTTTGGCCAGTTGGATTTCAAAATTGCTTGGGGCTGGTGACTCTTTCTTCCTTCCATTCTCTCCCTTTTGAAATGGGAATGTCTACAGCTGTTACCCTGTGCCTGTCCCACAATTGTATTTTGGGAGCAGGTAACTTGTTTTCTAATTTTGCAAGTCCACAGATGGAGAGAAATTCTGCTCCAGGATGGATCATACCCAGAGTCTCACCCATACCTGTTTTAGATGATGTACGCGACGCGATTTCGAGCTAATGATATTTAGACAAGGTTTGTGGCTTGAGATGATACTGTCATAGGCTGAGACTTACGAGGATGCTAGGATGAGGTGACTATGTTTTGTGTGTGGGATAGACGTGACTCTTTGAGGGCTGAGGGTTGGACTGTGGTTGACTAAAACATGGTCCCCAAAGATATTCAGCTTATAAGCCCTGAACTTGTGAATATTACCTTATATGGCTTTAAAGAAAACCTCAGTCCTCCTCTTTTTTGTCTCTCCTCTACTCTCACACTACTATCACACTCACAACACTTCTGACACCAGATGTGTGAGAGTTTTTCCCACACCAAGCAACTGTATGACACCAGATGAGTGTCCTACAATTCAACTCAATTCTGACACTGTCTACCTGGAGACAGCATCAGATCCCATAAGACTGCCCCCCCCCCACCTTCCATCTCAGATGCCAGTCAAAAGTCCACATTGTTACCTGTGCTTCTGACCAACCAGCTGTAAACTGGAGGTTCCCACAACACTCCCCTTGGTTTTGATTAATTTGCCACAGTGACCCACAGAACTCAGGAAAACCGTTTACTTACTGCCTACCAGTTTATTATTAAAAATACGATAAAAGATACCCATGAACATCCGGATGGAAGAGATGCATGGGGCAAGGTATATGGGAAGGGGCATGGAGCTCCCACGCCCTCTCGGGGCCACCACTCTCCTAGCACCTCCATGTGTTCACGAACCTGGAAGCTCTCTAAACCCCAAACTACTGGGGTTTTTATGGACGCTTCATCATGCAGGCGTGATTGATCACTAACCCCACTTCCAGCTCCTCTCCCCTCTCTGGAGAATGATGGGTGGGACTGAAAATTGATTTAAAAATTGATCATACCTACATGATGAAGCCACCATGAAAATCCTAGTAGTGTGGGGTTCAGAGAGCTTCTACGTTGGTGAACACATCCATGTGCCAGGAGGGTGAAGCTCCTCAACTCCATGGGGATAGAAACTCCCGTGCTTGGGACTGCCCCAGACTTTGCCTTATGTATCTCTTCATTTGGCTGTTCCTCTGTATCTTTATCATATCCTTTAATAAATGGTAAACATAAGTGTTGCCCTGAGTTCTGAGAGCTATTCTAGCAAGTAATTGAATCCAAGGGGGAGAAGGTCCTGGGAATCACTGATCTGTTGTCACGTTGGACAGAAGTTGTGGGTAAACTGGGGACCAACTACTTGTGAGTGGCATCTGCAGTCTTGTAGGACTGAGCCCTTCACCTGTGGGATCGATGCCATCCCCAGGTAGATAGTGTGAGAACTGAGTTAAACTGTAGACACCCATCTGGTGTTGTGGAGAATTGCTTGGTGTGGGGAATAACCCCACACATCTGGTGTCAGAAGTGTTGTGAGTGTGGCAGTCATGTGAGAGCAGAGGAGAGACTCACAGGAGTGGTGTGGGTTTTCTATACAAGGGCAAAAGGGGCTTTACATGTGTGACTAAGTCAAGGATCTTGAGATGAGAAGATTATCATGGGTTATCCAAGGTGGGCCCTAAATGTAATCACAAGTGGTCCTTGTAAGAAGCAGGCACAGGGACATTTGACTACAGAGAAGAAGGAAATGTGAAGGAAGATGCTACATTTCTGCTTTTGCAGGTGGAGGAAGTGACTGCAAACCAAGGATGCAGCTCTGGAAGCTGGGAAAGGCAAGGAAACAGAGCCTCCAAAAGCAGTGCTGCCCACTGGCACCTTGATTTGGGGCCAGAGAAACTGATTTCAGACATCCGACCTCCAGAACTGTGAGAGAGTTATTTTGTATTTTTAGCCATCACCTTTGCGGTAATTTGTTATAGCAGCCATAGGAAACTAATACAGTGTTGTTCCGATCTTTATCATTACTGTTTTGTGCGTGCGTGCATGCATGCATGTATGTGTTTTGTCTCATTTTATCAACTCCTAAGAGAGGACGGTTAAGCTCTCTCCAAACATGATTGTGAGTTTTTCTACTTCTCCCTTCAGTTCTCAGTTTTTGTTTCATGAGCTTGGAACCTCTATTGTTAGATACAGACATAATTAGGATGGTTGTATCTTCCTGATGAAATGTCTCTTTTATCATTATAAAATGCCCTTCACCTCTGGTGATACAGTAATACAGTTCAGGGGTCAGCCATGGCTTTGGGGGGAATTTACATGCAGATTTGGGAGGGGGCTCTCCACTCTGTGGCTCCTTCCTTCCAGGATGGCCTCCCCCAATTTCTATTTACTCTGCCAGCCTCAAACTCCATGCTCTGGTACCTAACTTTGTGTCTTAGGATACATTTGACTGCGTCTGTGACTCACTGTGGCTTCCTACTTGACTTTTAGTCACCCCAAGCTCTTACAGATTGGTCAGTGCCTCCAGGGGCAAGTCACAGAAAAGCAGGATTTACAGAGTGCACCTCCCTCCTCAAGAGTCAAATACCCTCCAGTTTCTGCCTGCTTTCTGTGCTCTCCAGTGTCTTAAAATAATGTATTTTTTAAATATTTTGTCTAGAGTTTATAACTGTTGTCTGTAAGAGGATTAGACTAATATAAGCTACTCTGTCATTGTTGAAACCAGAAACCCCCTTAGTTACACTACAGTTTTTAAGAACTTCTAGAGTCCAAAAGAAAAAAAATTTTTTAATGCAAACAGCTACCTTGGGAAATGAGGAGGAAAGAAGTTAAGCAGCTGGCTTGGACCCATTCCTCTTCCGATTAGTGGGGGACATTCCCAGGGAAAGAAAGACCAGCGACCTGGCCTAATCCCCTTGTAAATATACTGACAACTGGATATTTGCTAGGAGGAGAGTGCTTATAAACTAAATTCTTTCAGCATGATGTCTCTGGTTTAGAATGGCTTATCATAACAGACCTAGACTCTGGATTTATGACTGGAAAGGGTAATATTATAGTTGTACAACTATTGGGTATAAAAGAGAGATGACCTAAATTTAGATGACCTAAGTGCCACTCCCCCCCCCACCCCCACTGTGTGAGGTGCCCTGCAAACCTCATTAGAGACTTCATATATTATTGTGAGCCAGGGAGCACATGTCCAAGCAGGAAGGACAGACCCAGGAACCACCGGGGATGTCTCAGACTTCCCCCTGCTTTGCATGTGCCTCGACCCAGGAACCACCGGGGATGTCTCAGACTTCCCCCTGCTTTGCATGTGCCTCTTGCTTATTATATTCATAAATTTGATACTGGCAAAATCTCTGCCTCAGGTCAGTCCAGTTTCACCTGATCCTTTGTGTTAGCTCAGAAATATTCATAGCAAATATCTGAATGGGGCCAATATCCTTATTACAAAAGCTCATATAAATTATTAAGAAAAGCATCGAGAAACCAAACGATACATACACATAAGACTCAATAGGCAATTCACAAAAAAAATGAATATAGAAAAAGATTCATACTCCCTAGCAATCAGTGTAATTTATAACAACATGGAGTTGTTCTTGTATTTTTTTAATCTTGAAAAATTAGCAAAGATGACACAAACAGATGGAGAGATAAAAGATGACACAAACAGATGGAGAGATATACCATGTTCTTGGTTTGGAAGAATCAACATTGTGAAAATGACTATACTACCCAAAGCAATCTACAGATTCAATGTAATCCTTATCAAATTACCAATGGCATTTTTTACAGAACTAGAATGAAAACAATCTTAAAATATGTATGGAGACACAAAAGACCCCGAATAGCCAAAGCAATCTTGAGGGGAAAAGAAATGAGCTGGAGGAATCAGACTCCCTGACTTCAGACTATACTACAAAGCTACAGTAATCAAGACAATATGGAACTGGCACAAAAACAGAAATATAGATCAGTGGAACAGGATAGAAAGCCCAAAGATAAACCCATGCACTTTTGGTCAACTAATCTATGACAAAGGAGGCAAGGATATACAATGGAGAAAAGACAGTTTCTTCAATAAGTGATGCTGGGAAAACTGGGCAGCTACATGTAAAAGAATGAACTTACAACACTCCCTAACGCCATACACAAAAATAAACTGAAAATGGATTAAAGACCTAAATGTAAGGCCAGACACTATCAAACTCTTAGAGGAAAACATAGGCAGAACACTCTATGACATAAATCACAGCAAGATCCTTTTTGACCCACCTCCTAGAGAAATGGAAATAAAAACAAAAATAAACAAATGGGACCTAATGAAACTTAAAAGCTTTTGCACAGCAAAGGAAACCATAAACAAGACGAAAAGACAACGTTCAGAATGGGAGAAAATATATGCAAATGAAGCAACTGACAAAGGATTAATCTCCAAAATTTACAAGCAGCTCATGCAGCTCAATACCCAAAAATCAAAGAACCCAATCCAAAAATGGGCAGAAGACTTAAATAGACATTTCTCCAAAGAAGATATACAGATTGCCAGGAAACACATGAAAGAATGCTCAACATCATTAATCATTAGAGAAATGCAGATCAAAACTACAAAGCACGGTTTCCCTGGTGGCGCAGTGGATGAGAGTCCACCTGCCGATGCAGGGGACGCGGGTTCGTGCCCCGGTCCGGGAAGATCCCACATGCCACGGAGCAGCTGGGCCCGTGATCCATGGCCGCTGAGCCTGCGCGTCCAGAGCCTGTGCTCCGCAATGGGAGAGGCCACAACAGTGAGAGGCCCGCGTACTGCAAATAAAAAAAACAAAACTACAATGCAATATCATCTCACACCAGTCAGAATGGGCTTCATCAAAAAATCTACAAACAATAAATGCCGGAGAGGGTGTGGAGAAAAGGGAACCCTCATACACTGTTGGTGGGAATGTAAATTGATACAGCCACTATGGAGAACAGTATGGAGGTTCCTTAAAAAACTACAAATAGAACTACCATACGACCCAGCAATCCCACTACTGGGCATATACCCTGAGAAAACCATAATTCAAAAAGAATCATGTACCACAATGTTCATTGCAGCTGTATTTACAATAGACAGGACACAGAAGCAACCTAAGTGTCCATTGACAGATGAATGGATAAAGAAGATGTGGCACATATATACAATGGAATATTACTCAGCCATAAAAAGAAATGAAATTGAGTTATTGGTAGTGAGGTGGATGGACCTAGAGTCTGTCATACAGAGTGAAGTAAGTCAGAAAGAAAAAACAAATACTGTATGCTAACACATATATATTGAATCTAAAAAAAAAAAAAATGGTCACGAAGAACTAGGGGCAAGACGGGAATAAAGATACAAAGCTACGAGAGAACGGACTTGAGGACATGGGGAGGGGGAAGGGTAAGCTGGGACAAAGTGTATATATGGACATATATACACTACCAAATGTAAAATAGATACCTAGTGGGAAGCAGCCGCATAGCACAGGGAGATCAGCTCGGTGCTTTGTGACCGCCTAGAGGGGTGGGATAGGGAGGGTGGGAGGGAGGGAGACGCAAGAGGGAAGAGATATGGGGATATATGTATATGTATAACTGATTCACTTTGTTATAAAGCAGAAACTAACACACCATTGTAAAGCAATTATACTCCAATAAAAATGTTAAAAAAAAAAAAAGGCAGAAGACCTAAATAGACGTTTCTCCAAAGAAGACATACAGATGGCCAAGAGGCACATGAAAAGCTGCTCAACATCACTAATTATTAGAGAAATGCAAATCAAAACTACAATGAGGTATCACCTCACACCAGTTAGAATGGGCATCATCAGAAAATCTACAAACAACAAATGCTGGAGAGGGTGTGGAGAAAAGGGAACCCTCTTGCACTTTTGGTGGGAATGTAAACTGATACAGCCACTATGGAGAACAGTATGGAGGTTCCTTAAAAAACTAAACTTAGAATTACCATAAGACCCAGCAATCCCACTACTGGGCATATACCCTGAGAAAACCATAATTCAAAAAGAGTCATGTACCAAAATGTTCATTGCAGCTCTATTTACAATAGCCAGGTCATGGAAGCAACCTACATGCCCATCGACAGACGAATGGATAAAGAAGATGTGGTACATATATACAATGGAATATTACTCATCCATAAAAAGGAATGAAATTGGGTCATTTGTAGAGATGTGGATGGACCTAGAGACTGTCATACAGAGTGAAGTCAGTCAGAAAGAGAAAAACAAATATTGTATATTAATGTATATATGTGGAATCTAGAAAAATGGTACAGATGAACCGGTTTGCAAGGCAGAAATAGAGACACAGATGTAGAGAACAAACATATGGACACCAAGGGGGGAAAGTGGGGGTGTGGTGGTGTGATGAATTGGGATATTGGGATTGACATATATACACTAATAGGTATAAAATAGATAACTAATAAGAACCTGCTGTATAAAATAAATAAATAAAATTCAAAAAAATTAGCAAACAATTTTATAAAAATGGTAATTTCTAAAAATAGCCAGGGTAGAGGGAAGAGACAGTCGCACACCTTGCTGGAGGGGAGCAAACCTTAATGCAAATCTTTTGAAAAGCAATTTCATAATATTCTTCAGAAGCCCCAATAATTTCATTTATGCAGATTTATCCTAAAGGAAATAATTCTAAATACAAAGAAATCTATGCCCTAAAATTTTTTAAATTGGAAGTAATCTAAAAAGTACAACAGTAAGTGAATGGTAAAACATAGTGTGGTGTATCTATTCACTGGAATATTGTCCCACTATTTCAAATAATGTTTATGAAAACTACATAGTAATACATGAATATAATGCAATGTTAAGGGAAAAAAAGTAGGCTATAAAATGGTTCACATAGGGCTTCCCTGGTGGCGCAGTGGTTGAGAGTCCGCCTGCCGATGCAGGGGACACGGGTTCGTGCCCCGGTCCGGGAAGATCCCACATGCCGCGGAGCGGCTGGGCCTTGTGAGCCATGGCCACTAAGCCTGTGCGTCCGGAGCCTGTGCTCCGCAACGGGAGAGGCCACAACAGTGAGAGGCCCGCGTACCACAAAAAAAAAAAAAAAAAAGATAAGCTGAGGCACATTAACTTTTTTTTTTTTAAGAGTTTATTTGAGTCCACATTGATTTAATTGGGCAGCACCAAACCAAAGGTGATTAGGAGCTCTCACTGACAGGAGCTAGGGGAGGGGTTTTATAGAGAAGAAGCAAAGCAAGGAAATTATTTGATTGGCCACAGCTTAAGCAGTTAGTTGCCTTATTTGGGAAAGCCTAGTTGGCTGTTTGTGGTTGGTGGTTCTTAAGTTTCATTTTCTCTGGTTCAAGTGCATCAACTCTGGCTTAGGTTTTGGTTTGCTTGCGTGGGGCACCAAGGCATTAGAGCCAATTCAGTCTAATGGCCTCCTTGTTCGATTACCTTAACATGCATCACACCTTTTCCCTCCACGTTCAGTAAAGTAATTCCTCACTCAGTGGGCATGACTATTGGATAGCTACTACTTTCCTTCCTAAACCAACACATGTAGAGTGGTACACACAAGCAAAGAAAATAAGAAAGTGGAAGCCAGGCTATTAAAAAAAATGTTTGCCGAGTTGTCTACAAAGTATAATTTAATTTCATAAATCTTGTAAGAAAAACGACAAGGTGATATGCACATCCTTGAAATGGTTTAAAGAAACAAACACCAAAATGCTGCACCCACCTGCTTCATGCCATAGAAATACTGAACGAAGGTGGAGCCCAGAGAGAAAACGGCTTCAATTGGTGGTTCTCCAAGTGCGATCTGCAGACCCCTAGGGTATGTGTGGACAATATGGTTTTCATACTAATACTAAGATTTTATTATTATTCTTTCTCACTCTGTTGACATGTGCACTGATGGAACAAAAGCAATGGCAGGTAAAACTTCTGGTGTCGGAGTGTAGAAGAACTCAGCAGCACCAAACAGCACTGGTAGTCATTACATGAGTCACTGCCACAAATTAGTGACTTTTTAAAAGTGCCAGATTCAACTGAGAACGTACAAAAGAAATCAGTAAAGGTTATCCATTTTATTTAATCTCTACCCTTGATTTATAATCCTTTTAATATTCTGTGTAGTGAAATGGGAAGCAGGCATCAAGCATTTCTGCTACAATCTGAAGCGTCCTGGTTGTCTCTATGAAAAGCACTCACGTGATTACACTTACACGTAAGCTGCACTGGCTGCTTTTTCTAGAGAACATCATTTTTGCTTGGAAGTATGATGGACAACTGAAAGTTATTCAGACTTGTGTACCTGGCAGACATTTTCTTGAAAATGAACAAAGTGAGTCTATCATTTCAAAGGGAAACAAGTCATAGGGAGATACTGATGGTATGTGTTGCTAATGACAAAATGTAAGCTTTCAAGCGAAAACGAGAGTTCTAGAAAACTTGTATCTGCCATAGTGACTTTAATAGCTTCCCAGCACCTAAAGATTTTTCGGATGAGATTGGTGGTGATATTAAAAATTTGTGTTTTTTATATTGTAAAATGAAGTGTGTTAACATTTGGAAGATCTGCATAATCAGTGAACCAATGTTTTTCTAAATGGTCAATACATGATGTTATAAAATCATGCATGGTTTAAAAGGATCCATTCAAATTCAAGAGAGATCAATGCATTTTAATGTAACAGATATGAAAAGTTATTGATATCATTTCAGACTCCACTCTGCAACTATAAGAAATTACAATTGTTAAACCTAGCATAGTATCAGAATAATCCACGATGATCTGAGAAGGCTATTGAAACATTCTTACGTTTTCCAACTTTAAATCTATGCAAGGTCAAATTTTCTTCATATACTTCCACCAAAGCGGCATATCACAAAAGATTGAATGCAGAAGCAGATGTGAGGATCCAGTTGTCTTCTTATAAGCCAGACACTAAAGAAATTTGCAAAAATGTTGTATTAGTTTTCTCTTGCTGTTATAAAAAATTACCACAAACTTAGTGACTTAGTAACACATGCTTATTACCCTACAGTTCTGTAGGGCAGAAGTCCAACACACGTCTTACGGGACTAACAGGTGTTACAGGGCTGTGTTCCTTTTTCGAGGCTCTAATGGAGAATGTGTCTCCTTGCCTTTTCCAACTTGTAGAGGCCACGCTCTTTCTTTGGCTTGAGGTCTCTTTCCTCTATATTCAAAGCCAGCAACACTGTATTTCCCTCTGACTCTTCTTTAGTTGTTGCATCTCCTTCCGACCACAGCCAGGAAAGGTTCTGCACTTTTAAGGATTCGTGCGACTAAGCCCACCTGGACAATCCAGGAAAACTCCCCATCTCAGGGTCCTTAACCCTAGTCACATTTACAAAGTCCCTTTTGCCATTTAAAGTAACATATTCACAGGTCCTAGGGAATAGGGTATAGACTTCTTTGGGGGACATTATTCTACCTACCACAAATGTAAAACAGTGCCACTTTTCTCGCTAATTTTTTGCGGTAACATATAGTTATTTTTCATTAGAATGTTATGTTAATATGTCATTGGTTATTACTTTAAAATGAATAAATTTTTTAAATTTCTCAGTTTTAATTTCTAATACCGTAAATATTGATAGATATAGTCCACATAAACAAAAGCTTTTTGGAGTCCTCAGTTTTGAGAGCATAAAGGGGTAGCAAAACCAAAAAGTTAGAAAATGTCTAGCTTAAATTATTGAAATGGTAAAAGCAGACATCATAGGAACTCCTTTAAAATAACACAAACATCAGGAATTCCCTGGCGGTCCAGTGGTTAGGACTTGGTGCTCTCACTGCCGGGGCCCCAGGTTCAATCCCTGGTTCAGGGAAATAAGACCCTGCAAGCTGCGTGGTGCAGCCAAATAATAATAATAATAATAATAATAATACAAACATCCTCTGAGGAGAGATGAGCCATCCTAGCTATCATGCAGAGAAAATGATGTAAATGTGAGTCATTACATGAATCGACATAATCTTTCAGGCAATTGCTGGCCATTTCTAGACATACTGGCAAGAGCTGTTTCAGGGTGTCCTTCAAGCATCCTTTCTGTCCACAGTGTCACCCATGACTGGCAATACTGCAGATCTGTTGCCAGCAACTGGCCCATGGCTGGGTTTCATAGCTGGCAGACTGGCTCTGTCCTGAAACCCTACGGGTGAGACTATCCAAACATGGTGTATCATGGAAAGTGGCTTTGCATGGCTCAAAGGGGAGGCAAAGAAACTGTTCCAGACTTGAAAACACAACAATCCAAAACCTATGGGACACAGCAAAAGCAGCCTTGAGACGGAAGTTTATAGCGATACAAGCCTACCTCAGGGAGTAAGAAAGATCTCAAATAAACAACCTAAACTTACGCCTGAAAAACTAGAAAAAAGAACACACAAAGCCCAAAGTTAGCAGAAGGAAAGAAATCGTCAAGATCAGAGCAGAAAGAAATGAAATAGACACTTAAAAAGCAAAAGAAAAGGGCTTCCCTGGTGGCGCAGTGGTTGAGAGCCCACCTGCCGATGCAGGGGACACAGGTTTGTGCCCCGGTCTGGGAAGATCCCACGTGCTGTGGAGCGGCTGGGCCCGTGAGCCATGGCCGCTGAGCCTGCGCGTCCGGAGCCTGTGCTCCACAACGGGAGAGGCCACAACAGTGAGAGGCCCATGTACCGCAAAAAAAAAAAAAAGAAAAGAAAAGAAAAAGAAACGATTAATGAAACTAAGAAGCTGGTTCTTTGAAAAAACAAACAAAATTGATAAACCTTTAGCCAGACTCATCAAGAAAAACAGATTGAGGACCCAAATCAATAAAATCAGAAATGAAAGAGGAAAAGTTACAATTGACACCACAGAAATGCAAAAACTCATAAGAGATTACTGTGAACAATTATATGCCAATAAAATGGACAACCTAGAAGAAATGGATACATTCCTAGAAACATACAATCTCCCAAGACTGAATCAGAAAGAAATAGAAAATATGAACAGACTAATTACCAGTAATGAAATTGAATCAGTAATTAAAAAAAAAAAAACCCTCCTGACAAACAAAAGTCCAGGACCAGACTGCTTCACAGATGACTTCTACCAAATATTTAAAGAAGAATTAATACCAAACTATTAATGTCAAACTATTCCAAAAAACTGAAGAGGAAAGAATGTTCCCAAACTCATTTTACGAAGCCAGCACTTACCTGAAAGCAGACAAAGACACCAGAAAAAAAGAAAATTACAGGCTAATATCACTGATGAACACAGATGCAAAAGTCCCTAAGGAAATATTAGCAAGCCAAATTCAACAGTACATTAAAGGGATCATACATATACCATGATCAAGTGGGATTTATCCCAGGGATGCAAGGATGGTTCATTATCTACAAATCAATCAATGTGATACACCACATTAACAAAATGAAGAATAAAAACCACAGTATCATCTCAATAGATGCAGAAAAAGCTTTTGACAAAATCCAACACCTCTTTATGATAAAAACTCTCAATAAAGCAGTTATAGAGGGAACATACCTCAACATAATAAAGGCTATATATGACAAACTAGCAGCCGACATTATACTCAAGGGTGAAAAACTGAAAATGTTTCTCTAAAATCAGAAACAAGGATGCCCACTCTTACCACTTTTATTCGACATAGTATTGGAAGTCCTAGCCACAGCAATCAGACAAGATAAAGAAATAAAAGGAATCCAAATTGGAACGGAAGGAGTAAAACTGTCACTGTTTTCGGATGACGTGATACTATATATAGAAAATCCTAAAAACATCAACCAAAAAACTATTAGAACTAAGAAATAAATTTAGTGAAGTTGCAGGATACACAATTAATATACTGAAAGCTGTTGTATTTCTATACATTAACAATGAACTATCAGAAAATAAAAATAAAATTAACTCATTATTGACTGGGGGATTTTTGCAGAAACTAATGCCTATGGCCAGTGATTTTTATTTTGGCCAGCCAAACATAATTATGTTATTTCACTAACACTTTGCGGGTTTATTACATTCAACAGTTACACCTGACTCACCTGTAAAGTCTTCTAATTTTCATGAAATGTTGTCTTCAATTCACTCTTCTGTAGAAGCAAAGGAGCATTCTCCAGCACCATGAGTTTCATTTTCACTTTCTGTATCAGAATCAATCACTAAGGTTTTTTGGTCTTTTTTTGGCCTAATACTCACATCGTCTGAATCAGAACTATATTCTGAAGAACTATCATCTTCTGAGACACTAGTATATATGTCACTCGGACAATCAGAGAAAGTATCTGCATAAAATTCGCCGAAAAATTCTTCCTCACTCAAAATTCCGTGATGTGTCATTTTAGAAAATTCTACATTTATAATATACACAAGGTTGGAACAAAAACCTAATGGAGCAAAATGTGAATGATAACGACAATCATGAGTTCTATAATGAACCCCTGATCAATTTTAAGTTCTAACGACTTTGCACGGTGATGTTAGTTGTATCACTCTCTAAAAATGGATTAATACATCTCTGGTCAATAATGTGTTAAGAAAACAATCCCATCTACAATTACATCAAAAAGAATACCCAGGAATAAATCTAACCAAGGAGGTAAAAGACCTATACTTGGAAAACTATAAGACACTGATGAAAGAAACTGAAGATGACAAAGACAAATGGAAAGATATAACACGGTCATGGTTTGGAAGAATTAGTATTGTTAAAATGCCCATACACCCCAAGGCAATCTACAGAGTCCATTCAATCCCTATCAAAATATCCATGGTATTTTTCACAGAACTAGAACAAATAATTCTAAAATTTGTATGGAAACACAAAAGATACTGAATAGCCAAAACAATCTTGATAAAGAAGAACAAAGCTGGAGGTTATCACAATCCCTGATTTCAAACTATGTTATAAAGCTACAGTCATCAAAACAGTATGATACTGGCACAGACACATAGATCAATGGAACAGAATAGAGAACCCAGAAATAAACCCACCCTTATATGTCAATTTATCTATGACAAAGGAGGCAAGAATAAACAGTGGGGGGAAGACAGCCTTGTCAATAAATGGTGTTGGGAAAACTGGACAGCCACTTGCAAAAGAATCAAACTGGACCACTTTCTCACACTATACACAAAAATAAACTCAAAATGGATTAAAGTCTTAAATGTAAGACCTAAACCATAGGTTTTATGAAACCATAAGACTCCTAGAAGAAAACACAGGCAGTAGACTCTTTGACATTGGTCTTAGCATATTTTTTTGGATCTGTCTATTCAGGCAAGGGAAACAAAAGCAAAAATAAACAAATAGCACTACATCAAACTAAAAAGCTTTTGCATGGCAAAGGAAACCATCAACAAAATGAAAAGGCTGCCTACTGAATGGGAGAAGGTATTTGCAAATAATACATCTGATAAGGAGTTAATATCCAAAATATACAAATATAATATATCCAAAATATACAACTCAACATCAGAAAAACGAATAACCCAATTAAAAAATGGGCAGAGGCGCTAAATAGACATTTTTCCAAAGAAGATATACAGATGACCAACACACATGAAAAGATGTTCAACATCACTAATCATCAGGAAAATGCAAATCAAAAGCACAATGAGATATCACCTCACACCTGTCAGAATGGCTATTATCAAAAAGAGAAGAAATAACAAGTGTTGGCAAGGATGTGGAGAAAAGGGAACCCTTGTGCACTGGTGGTACCAATGTAAGTTGGTGCAGCCACTATGGAAAACAGTATGGACGTTGTTCAAAAAATTAAAGATTATTTACACTTAGGTTGCTTCCCTATCTTGGTTATTGTAAACAATGTTACAATGAACATAGGGGTGGATATATCTTTTCGGAGTAGTGTTTTTATTTTCTTTGGATAAATACCTAGGAGTGGAACTGCTGGATCATATGGTAGTTCTAGTTTTAATTTTTTGAGGAAACTTAAAATCCCCTGCACACCAAAACCTGAAGCAGAAACCACCCCTTCTGGAACCGAGGTCAGGTTCAGGAAGATGCTTACTCATCCTTCACAAACCAGCATGAGAAAAGCAGCTGAGAGTGACAATCTCACAGGAGAACCACGAAGGGCACTAATTCATCAAAGATTACTCAGCCACAGCCCAGCTGACGCACTGACATGGAACCTTCTAAGTGGGCTAAAGAGGGCTGCTGCATCAGGTCAGACAGACTCGAGGTCTACACTTAATTCTGCCCCTCGTTATCCATGTATATTTGGGAAACAGCTTTGTCTTTGTTGACTTCCATTTCCCCATATATAAAAGAGCAATAATAATGTTCCACCCCTCCAGAGTTGTTCTAATAGTTCAAGTTAAGACAAATAAAATGTAAAGCACATATAAATGGGATCCAAGAACTGTCCATTCCCTATTCCTCTTTTTCTTGCCTTAAAAAGTTGACATGTCAGGAATCCAGGAAATGTATAGGTCCTGCTCTAGAGATGTTCACAGGAAGTGAGGGAGAAAAGTGACTTGTCTGCAGTAGATGCTGTGCAAAGGAATGCTAGCAGAGAGAGGTGCATGTAGCTTAGTAAAGCCAGTGGAGCAATGGTGTAAGGGGAATAGGGCTGGAACAGTCTTGTGCACTAAGCAAGCTTCAGCTTAGTTTCATGTGAGGGAGTCAAAAAATAACAATGGCCTGTTGAACAAGATAAAATTGTTTTTCCCTCCCTGAAACACAGTAAGGAGGTAAGCAATTCTAAGCTAGTGGCTCCACAATCATCAAAGACAGAGCTCCCTCCATTTTATTGATTCTCCATCCTCATGGTCGTCATAGTCCAAGACAGCTACTTGAGCTCTGGTTATCACCTCCACACTCCAGATAGCAAGAAGAATAAGAGTAAGGATGTACCTCTTCTCCTTCCATCCCATTAGCCAGAACTTACTCACACGGCTTCACCTAGAGTGATCTGTGGGATTTCTGAGTGGAGCGGTCCATGAGTAGTGGTCCACATGTCTGGGGCTCTGGGGAGAGGACTTAGTTGGAGATTCATCAACATAGAGGTGGCAGCTTAGGTCATGGGTGGATTCCCCAAGAAGAGTGTGCACAGTGAGAACAGAACTCCAGTGACGCCTGGAAGCAACAATGGGCAGAGGAGGTGAAATCCACCATGGAGAGAAATAAGGCGAGCACGGCATCAAGGAGAAAATTTTTCAGTCAATAGTGTTCAGTGGTAGAAGTCAGGCTACTTAGGAGTGATGTCATGGAAAATGGCAGACCAGGGGCTCCAAGAATCAGCACCTCCACTTAAGCAACATTAAGCTGATAAAATCTGACAGAATCAGCTTTTCTGGAACTCTGGAATCTCATAAAAAAAAAAACTTAGAGCAACCAGGGGAGTGACTCATGAAGAAAGAGGCTGTTATTTCAGTAAGAAATTGTTGCAGCATTTCTGCTTACCCACCCACCATCTCCCATTCCCCAGCCCAGCAGCAGCCAGGGGGACAACAGCCTGAATCCCTGCTGTGGCTTGCTGATGCCAAGGTGGGCAGTACAGACCCTGTTCTCAAAAATGTGGCTGTACATTTTGGCCCAGTTGGCAGTTCCGTGAGGGTGCAGAGGCTGACATTTGCTTCACCCCCCTCAGACTGGAGCAGCTTCCCAGGTGGCGTCTTTTGAAAGGATTTAAAGACATACGGTACCCACAGTTGTCTGGGGCAAGGGGCTGCAGATGGGGTTAAGCAGCAGACAAACCAAAAAGCCTGGAAAGGGGAAGGCTGAGGAGGAAGATACTGGAAGAATAAGGGCTCTGAAGGGCTACTTCCTATATCAGGAAATCCAGACTACAACACACATGTCCAGGGCCAGACACATGCTCAGAAAAGACCTGAGAGGACCCTAGGCTTGCACTTTTGGCTAATCTTCCATGCAAGCAGGAAACAAAGACTAAGGCAGAGTTGCAGGTGGCCTGGTTAAGTGCAGCAGGAGAACCCAGCTCAGGGCCAATCTACAAAGACCAGGAGAGGTTTCTTCTAATTTGGGGTGGGGTGGGGGTGAACTCCAGGTATTTAAGGAAATCTGTGTCAAGTCAGTGGCTGACCAATGAGATAATGGAACAGAGACCTCAGTGACTACACATGATTGGAATACAGTCTGCACGTGGAAGCAACCTAAATGTGCATCGACAGAGGAATGGATAAAGAAGATGTGGTACATATATACAATGGAATATTACTCAGCCATAAAAAAGAATGAAATAATGCCATTTGCAGCAACATGGATGGACCTAGAGATTGTCATACTAAGTGAAGTCAGTCAGACAGAAAGACAAATATCATATGATATCACTGATATGTGGAATTTTAAAAGATGATACAAATGAGCTTATTTACAAAACAGAAACAGACTCACAGACTTCGAAAACAAACTTATGGTTACCAAAGGGGAAAGGGGATAAATTAGGAGTTTGAGATGAACAGATACACACTACTATATATAAAATAGATAATCAACAAGAACCTACTGTATAGCACAGGGAACTATACTCAATATTCTTTAATAACCTATATGGGAAAAGAGTGGATATATGTATAACTGAATCAATTTGCTGTACACCTGAAACTAACACAACATTGTAAATCAACTATACCCCAATATAAAATAAAAATTAAATTAAAAAAGGGAATACAGTCTTCAAAAATAGTTTGGAAATGTCACTAAACAAATGGATGATTGTAACCCTTAACAAGCAATAACGGCAAACCTTGCCAAGGGGTACAGAATCTGATTTCCAGAGCTGCCACAATATTCAAATTGTCTAGTTGTCAACAAAAAATTACAAGGCATACAAAGAAAAAGTATGACTCATTCACAGGAAAAAGAATTTGGCAGAAACCATCTCTGAGGAAGCCCAGAAATTGGACTTGCTAAGACAAAGACTTTAAATGAACTGTCTTAAATATGCTCAAATAGCTCAAGGAAACTGTGGACATAGAACTAAAGGAAACCAGAGAACAATCCATGTATAAACGAATAGAAGATATCAACAAAGAGACAGAAATTATAAAAAGGAACCAAACAGAAATAATTCTGGAGATGAAAGTACAATAACTAAAATGAAAAATTAGAAAAGCTCCATAAAATTGACAAACTTTTAGCTAGACTGATAAAAAAGAGAAAAGGTATAATTAAATAATTAAAATCAGAATGACAGTGGGGACATCATTATGACCCTTGAAGAAAAACAAAGAATTATAAGGGCATACTATGAACAATTATACACCAACAAATTAGATAATCTACAGAAAATGGACAAATTCCTAGAAACACACAAGTTACCAAAGCTGACTCAAGAAGAAACAGGAAATCTGAACAAACCTATAAAAAGTAAAGGGATTGAATCAGTAGTAAGAGATCGAATCAGTGATCAAAAATCTCTTCAAAGGCAGGATCAGATGGCTTCTCTGGGTGAATTCTACAAAACCTTTAAAGAAGAATTAACACCAATCCTTCTCAAACTCTACCAGAAAATGGAAGAGGGAATACTTCCTAAACTCATTTTACGAGTCTTTATGCTCCACATTAGGGGCTGAAATTCAACCTCTCAATAAAGTACAATACTGAAAGTTCCCAAAACAATGACAAACCTGGCTGGGCAGTCCTTTCTTGGGAATTCTGCAGAGATGACTCATACATCAGTTAGAGTTGAGTTTGTGACCCTGAAGGATCTTTACATTTTAAAGAACCTATTATTTAATCATTGTTTCTGTTACTTGTAATTCATTTCTCTAATTTATCAAAGGTTATTATTTGGATCATTATTTTGTCTGTCAAAATGCGGACCTGCCCCATTTCCATCTTGGGTTTATTTTCATTTAAATAGCTCTTTTTAAAATTTGTTTTTTCCCATTTATCTATAGCTCAATGATTTTTGACAAGGGGGCCAAGACCATTCACAGGGGGAAAGAACAGTCTCTGCAACAAATGGTGCTGGGACAACTGGATAACCACATGCCAAAGAATGAACCTGGACCCGGACCTCACACCATATAAAATAATTAACTCAAAACGTATCAACAATCTAAATGTAAGTGCTAAAACCATAACACTCTTAGAAGAAAACGTAGAGGTAAATCTTCATGACTTTGGATTTGACAATAGATTCTTGACTATGACACCAAATGCACAAGCAATAAAAGAAAAACTTGATAAACTGGACTTCATCAAAATTAAAGCCATGGATGCACTAAAGGATATTATCAGAAAGTGAAAAGACAACCTACAAAATGGGAGAAAATATTTGCAAGTCACATATCTGATTGGGTCTGATATCCAGAATATATAAAGAACCACTTACAACAACAAAAAGATAACCCAATTAGAAATGGGCAAAGGACTTGAGTAGATATTTCTCTGAAGATATACAAATGGTCAACAAGCACAGGAAAGACACTCAACATCACTAGTTAACAGGGAGATCCAAACCAAAACCTTCATACCCATTAGGAAGGCAATAAATAATAATTTTAAAATTTAATGTTAAATAACAAGTGATGGAGAATGTGGAGAAATTGGAACCCTCTGTTCATTGTTGGTAGGAGTGTAAATGATTCAGGCTCATGAAAAACAGTTTGATGGTTCCTCAAAAAGTTAAAAATAGAATTTCCATATGATCTAGCAATTCAACTCCTAGGTATGTACCCCAAAGAACTGAAAACAGGTATTCAGACAAATATTTGTACACACATGTCTACAGCAGTGCTACTGAGAATAGCCAAAAGGTGGAAACAGCACAAAGGCCCATCAGTGGATGAACAGATAAACAAATTGTGGTTTATACATGCAAGGAATATTATTCAGCCATAAAAAGGAATGAAGTGCTGATACATGCCACAATGTGGATGAACCTTGAAAACATTTATTATAAGTGAAAGAAGCCAGCTACAAAAGGTCACATATTGTTATAATTCCATTTATATGAAATATCCAAAATAGGTAAATAGGTTGCCAGGGACTGAGGGGAGAAGGAGATGTGAAGAAACGTTTAAATGGGTAGGAGGTTTTGTTTTGGAGTGATGGAAATGTTTCAGAATTAGACAGAGGTGGCTGGGATTGCACCATACCGTGAATGTACTAAAGGCCATTGAATTGCACACTTTAAAATGGTTAATTTTATGTTGTGTGAATTTCACCTTATAAAAATATGAAGCCACTCAGAAATATCAGATTATTGACAACTCACCCCTTGGACTCCAAATCCTGGAAACAACGTTCCAGGTCAATTCTCAGGTCACGGGTAGCAATTTCATCCCTGTTCAATTTTATCTGGTAGTTTTGAAGGCCTAGAATACAGACCAGGAAAACTCTCAAGATGTTAGCTCACCCCAGGCCACTAGAGCTCCCTTATTGTGAGTAAATACCGGGGGTGGGGTGGGGGGGTTGGAATGCGGGGACCTAAAACTACAAGACAGGAGACTGTCCACGAAGCAAATGCGCTACTGCCCTATGGTGCTGCCGCCAAGGCCTTCTTACATTACAGGCCCAGCCTCCACTCACTCTAAGGTCAGTGCTCAGTCCAACGTCAGGTCCATTCCGGGGTCCCTGCGGCGAATAGGCGTAAGCCAGGCCTCTCTCGCGCCCCTTGCCTTTCCAGGGCCGCGGCTCCGGTTGGGGCCCCGACGTGGACCGGGGAGCGTAGCGTCGCCTACGGGACGGGGGCGGGGCGGGGGCGGGGCGGGGGCGGGGTCTGCGCCGGCGCCGGGTCCGGCGGGCGCTCTGCCAGCTGCGTAAACAATGCCGGAGGACCGCGGCGGAGCAGGTGAGCGGGCTGGAACGCGCGCGCGGGTCGCGGCCCGGTCGCCCGCGGCTCGAAGGACACGGGGTGGAGCCGCAACCCGCGAGCCGGGCCCTGCCCTCCGCACGCCGTTCGCGGCGGTGGGTCGCGGCCCCTTGGAGGGTTCCGGGGCTGCTGCTCCAGCGGCCGGGGAGGGGAGGGCGCCGGGACAGCGGCGGGGCCGGCCCGGAACTGGGGAGTGGAAGGAGCGCGGGGAGGGGCCCCAGGCCTCGGGCCTTCAGCAGGGCCCGGTCCACCCGGCCGCTGGAGCCCTCGCCGGGGTGGACGCGGTGCGGGCTGTTACAGGGCCGGGGCATTTAAAGGAGCAGTGCACGTGGGTCTCGAAGGCGTGCGGACGCGGCATTGTGTTCCTCCCTCCTGGCTGGCACCTAATGGGCGCCCAGTTCTGCCGGCCTGTGGCACCCGGCCCGGGCAGTGCTTGGCGGGGGCAGGAGGGGAGGCGGAGGTCTTCCCGCGTACTTGAGGAACAGGACCTCAGGTCTGGGCTTGGAGACCCCAGTTTCGTTATCATTGGTATTTGGCCGTTTTATCAGGCATTTACAGCTGCGAGGAGACTTGCAGAATCTAGCTTTTGAAGCTGAAGAAAATTTTATCAATGAAGAAACTCAGCCCACAGAGCTAAAGTGACTTTGTTCAAGGTCACGCAGATCGGCTATATGAGAGCCAAGCTTAGAACCCGTTGTCCTGGACTCTAGTTCTGTTGTCCAGCCCTGGGACTAGACCTCAGCCCTTTGACAGTTGGGTGAAATGCCCCCGCCTGTGCCTTAATGAGTATTCCCTTTTTACGGTACGAACTGTGGATTGGTGCAGTACCTGCATCCTCATTTACAGACGGAGAACCTGAGAGGCATCCATCCCATCCTGAACAGTTGCAGAGCCAACTTGACCCAAAATTGACAACTTGGGTTGCCAGCCTGTCCTGAGAGTAACTGATCGGTACAGACCCCGGCTTCCGGTATGGATGCCCCTGACTTCTACATAGACCCCGTTCTGTAGACACCTGAGTCTCCAAGGACTTCAGCCAAGACCTTTGGCAGTAGTTAAAAGGCTTCGTATAAGCTGCTTCCGGTGTGTGAGCCTCAGGTTCCCCTCTGTGTGAATGTGGCTGTGTGGGACAAGGAAATGTGTTGGCAGCGGTGTTGTCTGAGCCCGGCTGGTGAAAGGGCCTCGGGTCCTGTCTCCAGCTCAGAGCTGCAGCTTCAGCCACCTGTCAGGCAGGCCATCCAGGTTTGTGCCCTGGGTGTGCGAGGGAGCATTCAGGGCAGTGGCTGGAGGTGGGGGTCTTGGTGGAATGTTGCTGTACAGGAGTGGGATGGTTGTTGTGTCAGGTTTTTAGGAAAAATTCTGTATCGTTTGGTGTTGAAGTATCTGTGCACCAAGTCTAGAGTCTGACATGTGCATGCATGGGAGGTGAATGCCCTGAGCCTGTCTATTTGAAGAAGAGGAGGACAAAGAAGAGCGTGGCCAGGGGCTGCCGCTCAGATGCGCCTGGGGGCCCGTCGCCTCTCCCCCCCAGCTCCCCTGTGGCTACTCACAGCCCCGCTGCACCCCCAGGCTTTGCCAAATGAGAGGCTCCCACCTACCTTGGCCTCTTTCTAAGTCACTGATGGTAATAATGACAATAACATAACTTAGGTTTGTCATATACAATAAAAAGCCATTTTGTACAGTGGTTGTCACAGTTGTCTTAAGAGCATCGATCACACTGAAGCAGTTCTTATTTTTAACCCTTTTACAGAAGGGGAAACTGAGGTTCAGGGAGACAAGCAGCTTGTCCTGTTGTGTGGCTTCCATGGCTGTGAGCACCAGGATTTGAACCCAGCTGGCTGTGTCTTCTTCATCTTTTGAGTTTTTGCACAGGAGGCTTCCCACACTCATGCCCTACCCATGTCACTGCACTACCGCCCAGGACATTGCTCTGTGGTCTCCATTAGCAACTACCTGGCAAAGCAAAAAACAAAAACAAAAATTTTTTATAAAGAAACCAAAGCAGTGTGTGTAGGTCACATTATGTTTTATTGGAGACATGTTTGGCTGTTTTTCAGCTGTTGATTTGTCATTTAGACACTGTTTAGTTGGGGACTGGCAAGATAACAAATGTTTCTGCCAGTATTTCCACCTGTTCCTGGACTGCAGCAGCTGGGGGTGGGGCTGGGGGTGGAATACAAGGGCTCTGAAGCTGGCACACCCTCCACACTGCCCCTGGCCAGGGCCTGAGAGGTTCTCCGCACCTTGAGCTGGCCAGATCTGACATGGGCTTCAAGCCCTGTGTAAT
This sequence comes from Monodon monoceros, assembly GCF_005190385.1. NCBI lineage: Eukaryota > Metazoa > Chordata > Mammalia > Artiodactyla > Monodontidae > Monodon > Monodon monoceros. The sequence goes on from NW_021703774.1 coordinate 23,494,577, forward strand.
CAGTGTTGGCTTCTTGACCTGGAGGTGGTGAGGCTGCTGTGTTCTTACAGTCTGGGGAAAAGGAATTTCAAATTGATCCTCAGGGAGGACCAGGTGTGAGGGAGGGAGATCATTTCTGTCCAGTTTCTTGGTTGCCTGGGAGAATGGGTTGCTGATTTTCTTTGCTAAAATACAGTCTTCTGGAGCAGTGGGAAGAAAAATTAAAGGGTGCTCACTTTCTGCTGTACCTTATCTGCTGAGACATATCCTGACCTCGTCTGTGTTTTGTAGGCTACCTGCGTGACTATGGTCCTGGGCCACTGAGTATGTGACCCTCACAAGTACTTTACAGCAGCAGGGAAGAGCTCCTTGTTGGTAATTTGGAGACCTGAGCTGTAACTGTGGCTTCTGGTCATGGGCCTTAACCTTTTGTCCTTTTGTCCCTCTGGGCTTCAGTTTCCCTAAATGGGAAATGGGGTGCTGACCGGATGGGCTATAAGGTCCTTGCCAGCTCTGACATCAGTCTACGGACTTGCCCTTTTGTTTGACAAAATGTTCACATTGCCGGAGTGCCCTGGACTGGGGCTAAAGTGGAAACACCCGGGGCCTGGATGAGGCGTGACCTTGGTGCTCAACTCGTGTGTCTGGTGGTTTAGCAGATCGTAGCTTTCCAAGAGGGCCATCAACAGGCTTCTGTTATCCCTTCTCACTGAGTCCCTGCCTTTATTTCATCTTCATTATAACTACCGTTTATTGAGCTCTGTGCCAGACACTTTACACATTACCTCTAGTTTTTACAGTAATCTTGCAAAGTGTGCCTATCCTGCTTTTTACAGAAGAGGACAGGGGCCATGTGAAGTGGCCCGAGTGTGCGGGCCACTTGTCCCAGTGTGTGGTTCACATCAGTCAGCTAGCTGATTTGAACTCTGTCCGTTTCTAAGGCTCAGCTTTTGCCCACTGGCTTACTGCTTCTCATTAAAACAAACAAACAAAACCCCACAATTTTTTCTGGGCCCTACTCAACGGTGGCCACCTTCCCAGCTTCCCTCTGCCACTTCCAAACCGCCCCTTTTCCAGGCTCCTTCAGGAAATGAGAGAAAATGTTTCCTAGGAACTTCTGAGTAGGAAAGGGCAGACAGAGGTAACTCTAGAGCCTGGGTCAAGGTTTCAGGAGGCCCCATAGGGTCGCCTGGGGCCTGTGACTTGGGAGGGCGGAGTGGGACTTCAGGGCCTCCCTGTGGGACTCAGGCCCTGGCTCCGGCCGAGGCCACCTCCCTGTGCTGGGGAGAACCATCTGGCAAGTGATGTGCATCAGAGTATGGGCAGGGTGGATGGACAGATGGATGAAGGTCAGCCAGGGCCAGTACACGGTCGGGGGAGACAGGCAGGCAAGCTGTGGGAATTTCTAAGGGAATTTCCTCAGCTCAGGAAATTCTTCCTTAGTATGAGGGAAGGCTGGGAACACCCCAGGGGTCATGGGAGCTCTGTGAAGTAACCGTGTGACCATAGACAGAGGCCCATTTAAAACCAATGCCACTCTCTTTGAGGCAGCACTGAAAAATAAAATGAACAAATGTGACAAAACAGAAACAGACCAACAGAATAAACTGTGGTTACTAGTGAGGAGAAGGAAACGGGGAGGGGCAAGATAGGGGAAGGGGATTAAGGGGTGCAAACAACTATGTATAAAATAAATGATACAAGAATGTAATGTACAGCACAGGGAATATAGCCAATATTTTACAATAACGTTATATGGGATATCTATAAAACTATCAAGTCACTATGTTGTACACCTGAAACTACTGTAATATTGGAAGTCAACTATCCTTCAATGATGAAAGGAAGTGAGGGGCACTGTTCAGTTAGGCCTGCAAAAACAAGTACCCGGATCCAAGCCTTTCTCCGCTGACCACCTGTTTGTCTTAAGTGCAGTGACTCCCAATTTTCTTTTGGAGCCGAAATTTCCATCTTTTTGCATGAGGCACTTGCGTTTACTATGGCATTTAAAGATCGATTTCCTATTTAGGGCCATTGGCCTTAAACTTTAAGGTCAAAACCTTTGCATTTCTCTGAAATGAAAATCAGGTTGAGGAAATTGGGTCACCAGGGTTTCTATAATAATTGCAGGAACTGCTGACACAGCAAGGTTGGGGAAATTCTCTGGGTCACACTCCCTTGGTTTGGCTCATTCAGCATTTGGATCCCATTCAGCTGATTAATGGGAGTGAGCAGTGGCTTCTTTGGATGTTTGATTTTACATCCTAATGCACAGAGCTTTGAGCCACAGTGCTTTGTTCTGGGAAGGGTTTCCAGAATGCAGTCTTAGGCACCTGTTCCTCCCATTAGCTTCTCTGCATTTTCCCGCTGCTCCGTCAGAGAGAACGGAGAGCCGGTTGCTATGTGGTTGATAGGATTTGACATCAGCAGTAGGAGAGTCACCCAGTCCCACCAGCACCTGCCTGTGAGTCAGCCTCCCGGCAGGAGTTCTTGGCGTCACTGGTGCTCTGATGTGGAGAAACATCTAGCAAGAAGGTTGTTTATCTGCATACATTTGAGTGGTGATTTTTCCCTCCAAGGATTGCAGAGTATCATCAGTCTTCAGTTCCAACTTAGAAGCAAAAGGAAGTACATCCCAGCTGCTCTGTTCTCCTTCAGGAACCAGGTAATAAGAGGGGTTAGGAGAAGGTGTAAAAGAGGCTTCCTGAGTCCATCTGTTCCCCCCAGTCCAGGGAGAGAGGATGTGGGAGAAGGCGGGATGGAAGAAAATCTGTCTAAATGTTGATACTTGTTATTTCCCTTTAAAAACTTAATAGCTTTACAAAAAACGCCAGGCACAATCCATGTTTATTATAGAAGCTTTGAGAAATGCAGAAAAATATAAAGTATCACCCACAATCTCACTATCCAAAGATAACCACCATTAATGTTTTGTAATATTTCTTGCCAATCCTTCATATACATGTATTTTCTAAGACAATTCAGATAATTATGTATGTCAAGTTTTATATCTATTAAATTTAACATCTTGTTTTCATATGTTAGTAAATATTCTTTTTTTTTTTAGTAAATATTCTCTGAAGTGAGATTTTTAGTAGTCATATGTTAGATCCCATCAAATGGATATATTATCATACAGAGTCAGGCATCTTGGTCATTTTCACTTTTTAAAAAAAATTATAAATGACTGCAACAACCATGTTTTTATGTAAATCTTTTATTATTTTCTTAGGACAAATTCCAAGAAGTAGCATTTCAGGATCAAAAGGTATGAATGTTTTTAAAGCCCTCGATTTTTACTGCCTTCAGAAAGCCTGGTCCATTTGGTACCAGCGACGCTTGAGCCCCAGTTTTACCACACCCTCCTTCAAGGTGGGCATTGCTTGGGGACTTTTTCAGCCAGACCACTCTCTTCTCCCCCTGTGGCTCTCCTAGTCTGAAAAGCACCTGCTCATCTGCCTCCCCAGTGGCTCTCTGACCAGGCACAGGGTATTCAGGAGGAAGGACTGTTCGTTCTTTCACGCCCCCATTCAGCAAGCAAGTTGTACAGAGCAGTAGGTGTGCCAAGCTAGGTGAGCGAGGTGCCCTGCCCCTGAGACAGGGAGGTGAACTGTAACTGGACACTTCCAGTACCAAGTTTGGGCCCTGGCTGGGGCATCTGATTACTCGGCAGCAGCTCCAGGGAAGGTCTAACACCAGCCTAAGAATTGCCCAGGGACCATCTCAAAATGCAGATCCCTGGACCTTTGGCCAGGATGGAACTTAGGATCTGCATTTTAAATAAGCACCCTAGCGTAGCATTTAAGAGCCCAGAACCTGACCACCTAGGTCCAAGGATGACTTTGACTTTGAACCTATCACTTTTTTTTTTTTTTTTTGAACCTATCACTTTTTAACTCTTGTTCCCTCATCTGTGAAATGGAGAAGGATAGCAGCACCTCGTACCTGACTGTTGTGTTTAGTGCATAGTGGGTGCTCAGCAGCTGTTCTACCACCACCCCTCAGGTGGCCTGGACCACTTTGAAAAGCAGCATCTCAAGCATCTTACAGCTTTCTGAAAGTCCTAAGCCATGCCCTCAGGTGCTAGGAGCTCCGAGAGGCACCTCCACCTCTGCTCATGACCGCCAGGCCCAGAGGGCTGCGATTAGAGCCACAGCCAAGTCCAGCCCTTCCCTGCTGCAGCCCCTCTGTGCCCTGGTTTTCTGGGAGTCCTGGGCAGAGCGCAAGGAGGGAAGGAATCTTCTCAGGGAGCATTTGTTTTCTCGCGAGGAGGCCATGAATTACATGTGGTGGATGGAAAAGCGTGTTTTGTAGTTTTCTGACTTCCTGCCTCTGTGCAATGCGATGCTGCATGGAAGGGATACAGTCCTTTTTTAAGCTCACTCTCCCTGGGCGTGTCCTTCACAGACTTCGGGAGGCAGAAGTGCATTCCTGGGATTTGGTGACTGGCTGAAGAAATGGAAATTGGAAGGACTTTACTTGATCCGGGTCCCGTGCTTTTCTGTCCCCACCCGCCCCGTAGCTCCCTGTCTCCTTCCAAGAAGCATCTTCACTCCTTGTTTGTCCATTTCCCCACTAGGGGAAGAGGCAGCCAGGATGCTGCAGCTGTTGTGGTTCTGAAGGATGAGCTTGCCCTCTGCCCTGGGAGTGCAGCCCTGCCGTTTAGGTGCAGGGACTCCTGATTTGCTCCTCCAGTCGTGGTAAAGACAAATCACAGGCCCTCCAGAGGTGTGGGAAGAATAGAAGGAGTGAGATCGTAACTAAATTATTAACTCGCACCCCAAACAAATCTGACGTGCTACAAAATAAAGTATGGAAAGAGCCACTGCACTGCTCCAGTTGGAATGTCCCGGTTTAGCTTGAAGAAATGCAGCCAGCTCTGTGTGCGGGTACCCCTTTTTGAGTAAGAATAGACTCACCATTACCAGAGTGGGCAGCGAGGGCATCTCCTGGGTCCAGGCAGGGGTCTGTTTGGGATTTATCTGGCAGGGCCCAGCCTTGCAGAGGAGGAGCGCTTTGAAGTTTTCCCTTCTGGGTCCCCATTAAGTAGTTTTCTTTCGTTACCGTTACTGTAGATGAAGGAAGCTAGGAACTTCCCGAGGTCTCACAGCCTGTGGGGCTGCAAAGCCGTGTCCCCTCCAATTGGGCTCTGAGGTAGACTCTGCTGGTCCCAGGCCTGGGCGCTGAGAAGCAGATCCGCCTCCTGGGCCCTAGGCCACACTAGTCCTGGGGCCTCCCGGGAAGAGGCAGGAGGGCTCAGCTGGCCCTCTGCTCCCACAGAGCGCACTCTGGTCACATCCCTCTTCAGCACCAAAACCCTGGCTGGCCCCCTCTGCTAGCTTCAGCTCCCCCTCCCCGGTCAGGCCTCCACGCCCCGCCCTGGGATGGTCTGCCTCCCACCACTGCCTCCCTGGTCCCCACCTTAGTCGTAACTGCAGTAGCACAGCGTCCTCGTCACCCCTCCTGGCAGCTGCTGTACTTTACTTCCTACTGATGTCACTACTGCTGTCACTCCTGTACTTGTCTTATCTCTGCTGAACCCTGGGGAGCTTAGCGTGTTCATTCTGAAATCCCTGTGAGAGCCACGGGGGAGCCTTTTGTGAGGTCCCGAGTCTGTGAGGTGAGCAGAGTCAGGTTTTGCCGCGGGCCTATACTTGGGGATGGAGTAGAAGTCCAGCTGGGAGTAATCCAGGCCACGGCCTGGGGCACTGTCTTCAAAAACAGCAGCAGCCTCGGACCCTGCCAAGATGAGCAGAGCTGGCTGACTCTGCAGAAGGAACCTGCCTGCTCCACTTGAAAATCATAAATTCTTGGGGGCAACTGACGTGGAGATGAACTTTGAGCTGAGAGCAGACCTGACTGTGCCGAGTGGCGTGAGGCTGCCCCAGGGTCCCAGGAGGCAGGTGACGGGGGAGCTGGCCCAGCCGCTAGCCCAGCTGACCTGCCCAGGATGTTGGTAGGGCTCTGGGCTGCCCCGGCTTCCCGGTGGTGCTGCTCTGCCTGCACCACTGCGACACAGCAGTCCCAAGGGACAGGCTCCCTCCCATATGGTCCCTACAGCCTTGTTTTTTCCTGTGGGTCCCACGCTCAGCTGTACTTCCCCAGCGCGCACGCACGCACACGCGCACACACACACACACTCACACACACGCTCGCCTCTCGTGGTCTCGGCTCACTGCTCCCGTGGCCGTCACTTCTAAACTCATGACTCTCATCTCCACCTCAGGCTCCAGCACTCAGCTGCCTCCCAGGCATCTTCACCCTTTTAACCCATTTACATTCAGCAGATTCCTGGATCAAATTCACAGTGTTTCCCCTGAAACCTTGCTCTTCCGCTTCTCCCATCCTACTCCCTGTCTGGCCCTAGTCCTGGACTCTGTCCCATTTTGTCCCACACATCTGGTCCTGTCTGTCTACCTCCTACCCTTTCTGGATTCCCTCTCCTTACTCCCATCCATTCTTGCCACCTTAGGCCCTCTTCACCATCCACAATTGTCTCCAGGGAGGTCACCTTTCCTTCTTTTTACTCCTTTTTCAGTCAGTGGCCAGACTGATATTTCTAACCAGAGATCTAGATCTGTCACCTCTGTCCTCGGGGGACGAAGCACACCTCCTGAACTCGGCACCAGAGACCCTTCACACCTCCACAGCATCACCACCCCAACCCCGGCAGTGCTGGGCTCAGGCTGGAACATTCTTCATGCCCTCTGCCATTCCCTCCCCCCGGGAAAATCTGTCTCCGTCAGATGACGTTATCTTCTCCAGAAAACACTCCTGATCTCTGAGTTTTAGTCCCTTTGTGCTTCTGTACCTCTTGATGAACACCTGGATTATATAATTTGTCACGTTGGACGGTTGGTTTTTAATTTTTTACGACAGAAGTGTCATTGGCGCACAATAGGTGCTGAACAGATGTTTGTTGATTGAATGAGTGAGTGTGCTGGCAGTTTGGAGGGGCTCTGACATTTCTAGTTGGGGGGCAGGTCTTAAAGCCGCCTCTCACCCTCTGCTACCTTTGCCTCACAGGAGAGTGGAACGAGGTCCCCTGTGTTCCTTTTCCAGGCACGTTCGGAGGTAGGGTCATGCTCACATTCATGGCCTCTGACAGCGAGGAAGAAGTGTGTGACGAGCGGACGTCCCTGATGTCAGCCGAGAGCCCCATGCCGCGCTCCTGCCAGGAAGGCAGGCAGGGCCTGGAGAACGGAGAGGGTGCCGCCCAGTGGGTAGGTTCCCACCAGCAGTCCAAGGCCTCCGGACAGGTACCTGGGGTCCCAATGGACAGAAACCAGGCATTCCCTGATGTGGGAGGGAGGGGAAAGTAAAGGTGAGAATTGGCCAAAAGGGCGGGTGGTCCACCATGGTGGATCCTAGGTCTGTGAAGGCTTGATAGTAGACTCTGCACAGACACAGCCTATTACAGATCGACTCCGCAATGCACTGAGTGATTCTCTCCCTCCTGGCCCTGCCCCTTAGGTTTGCCTTCCTAGTGCAGGTTACTATTTCCACAGGAACCTGAGAGTGAGTTTGGATGCCAGGACAGGCAGCGCAGAGACGAAAGGACGGTAGGAGGAAACTGCTGGAGGGAACCTTTTTGGTAGGTGGCCAGACATGGTCACCAAGAGGTTACCTGATTCATGTTTGACTTTTGAGCTGGGGATGTGTCTTAGTTCAAGGCTGCTATCACAAAAATACCATAGACTGGGTGGCTTATAAACAACAGAAATTTATTTCTCACTGTTCTGGGGCCTGGGAAGTCAAGATCAAGGTGCCGGCAGATCTGATGTCTGGTGAGGACCCACTTCCTGGTTCATAGGCAGCTGTCTTCTCTCTGTGTCCTCACCTGGCAAAAGGGGTGAGGGAGCTCTCTCGGGCCCCTTTTTTTTTTTTTTGCGGCACGCAGGCCTCTCACTGTTGTGGCCTCTCCCGTTGCGGAGCACAGGCTCCGGATGCGCAGGCTCAGCGGCCATGGCTCACGGGCCCAGCCGCTCCGCGGCACGTGGGATCTTCCCGGACCGGGGCACGAACCCGCGTCTCCTGCATCGGCAGGCGGACTCTCAACCGCTGCGCCACCAGGGAAGCCCTCGGGCCCCTTTTATAAGGCACGAATCCCATTTGTGAGGGCTCCCCCCTCGTGACCTAATCATCTCCCAAAGGCCGCACCTTCTAGCACCATCACATTGGGAGTTAGGCTTCAGCGTGTGAGTTTGGGGGACACAAACATTCAGCCCGTAGCAGGAGGGGTGGGCTGCACTGTGATTTTACCTCTGCAGCCTGCAGGGCAGGAGACTGTAACAGTATGAAGTGGAGGATATACTTGGGAGAGTCATCTAGCCAAGCCACCTCCCTCCTCATCAGGGTAAAACAACATCTGAATTTGCCTAAATTCCATTCTTCGTTTTGCCCATTATAGTAATTTTTTCTTCCAGCCAGCCTTACTTCCCTTTGCTGAAACTTGAGCTCACTTCTCCTATCCTCCTCTGGGCTCTGAGAGAGATCTCACCAGCTCAAGACCACTGCACAGCTACTCCTTAGCCCGTTTCTTGCTAGTTGCTTTGTCTTTTATCTCCTGGAGTTTTTGTGCATTTCAGCTATTTCAGTTCCTGTTCATTAACAGTGTTCCTTTCTTTCTCAGATGAATATATAGATGGAATTCTCTCTGCAGAGAACTGATACCAAAGAACAGCCACTTTTGATTTTTGTTTCATTTGGCTTTGTCTTGGCTGTTAATGTAATTAACAAAGCAGCTAATGATCCTGAATTGCCACAATTCCAAAACAAATTCTTGCAGATCAGTGTGTGCCAGCGCCTGGCGTCCCGTCCTCCTTCACTGCCTCCTCATTTATACGTAACCCGGATCCTCCCAGATGCTTGATGCCCAGTTAGCCTCTTCGCTTCGGAGCTGCAAATCTTGCATGCTTGCTTTGGGGGGCGGGGCGGGGTGCAAAAAGTTCAAAGTAATTTCTTCCTCTGCAAATTCCCAGTGTCTTATTCACAATCAGAGACAGTCCCCACGTCCCCATGTGTGCTGACCATTCTAGTTTGTGATGTTTCAACCAACAGAGTTTAATTTCTGCCCTCCTCCTATCACCTGGCCTGCCAAATTAGCGTGGCCATGTGAGCAGAACTGAGTGGTATCCTGAGTCCCTATACTGAAGGAGGGGACAGATCTTTAGACATGCCCCAGACCCATTCTGCAGACCGTCCTCTTCCACAGCTAAGTGGACCGTCCTCTTCCACAGCAAAGTGGCCTCCCTTCCTGAATCTGTGGTGGTCAGCGCCAACTTAAATCTCTCGTTGTCCTCATAAACTTTTCAAATGTCCTGCAATTCCACCACTCCCACATCTAAACTACAGCCCATAGACTGGTTCTTACATCTGGAAAGCAACATTCAAACTTCTCGTTTCCGGTTCCAAAACACCCATGCGCCACGTCGCTAAGGCCTCTGGGGGGGGCATTCCGTGGCCCTCACAGTGTGGTTTCCCGCAGAGAGGCCAGGAGAGTGAGGAGGACCATGAGGAGGACCCTGACCGCTACGTCTGCAGCGGGGTCCCCGGTCGGCCACCAGGCCTGGAGGAGGAGCTGACCCTCAAATATGGGGCAAAGCATGTGATCATGCTATTTGTGCCTGTCACGCTGTGCATGATCGTGGTGGTGGCCACCATCAAGTCCGTGCGCTTCTACACGGAGAAGAATGGACAGCTGTGAGTTGGGGGCTTGGCGGGGAGGGGGAGGGGGAGCTGGGGGAGGGGAGTGCAGCCTGTGTTGGCCCCATGCCAGCAGTGAAGAGCAGGGCCGAGGAGCTGCCCGAGTCCACACCCTGGTCCGTCCACTGCCTCCTGGCTGTGTGACCTGCCTGGGTACACTGCTAACCTTTCTCGGCCTCAGTTTTCTCGTCTGTATGATGGGTTTGATACAAGGTTACCAGGAGAATTGAGTGAGTTAATCCACATAAAGGGCTTAGAAGAGCACCTGCCACCCGCTGGGCAGCGCTCCAGCATGCTGGGTCTCACTGCAGGAGGCAAGCTCTCCGTCCCAGGTGTGGCTGTACCACCCATCACTGCGTGACCACAAGCAAGTTGCTTTCTCTCTGGGCCTCTTCATTCATATCCCCATGAGTGTAAACCAAGGAGGACCAAATGATTTCTTAGCTCACTTCCAGCCTTGCACGGGAGATTCTGTTTCTTTTAACAAAGAAAACGCAGGCAGAAGCAGCAGCCTGGAAAAATGGGAGGGCTCTCTCTGCTCCCTCCCCCAGCCTCCCTGTGGTAATTGCTGCCTAGTACCTTCTCTAAACATCTTTTTTTTTTTTTTAGGGAGTTTTTGTTAAATTTTGTTTATGGTTTTTTTAATGAAAAGAGTAGAGAAAGAAGCCCTTGCCCTCAGGAAGCTTGTAGTCTGTTGGGGGGGGGGGACTCAGAGCAGCTCAGGTGAAAAGTGTTAAGAGACCTTGAGCACTTCGCGGGCAGTTTGTTTCCCTACGTCCAGAGCGAGGGATCAATGAATTACCTTCTGAGTTTATTAGCTGCCTGTGCAGCTATGGGGTTACGCTGGGTGTGGGTAGGGGAAGCAGTGGGGGCGGAGGCGTCCTAGGCTCGATGGGGCTGATAAGGAAGTGGATGTAGGGAACCGCTGGGTCTCCCTGGACCAGAGCTGGGGATTGGGGTCAGCAGAGAGAAGCACTTCCAGGGGAGGGTTGAGTTGGTGTGGGGGCCAGGGGAGGCCTTGGTGAGGCCAGCCAGGCCCTTCCGTGCGGCTACATCGGCTCAGTCGTAGGCCAAAGTCAGGAGCCAGGAGACGGGAAGGCAGGGCAGCTCATGGGGATGGTGGGCAGCGCTTGCCAGGGCAGCCAGAGCACGGTGCTGAGAGGCAGGGGTGCCCAGGGCACCTGCACCCCAGGTCCAGGCTCCCTCGGGGTGAGGCGTACAAGCAGGCAGGGCACAGAGACCTAGCCCTTGTCCCTCCCTCAGCATCTACACACCTTTCACCGAGGACACATCTTCGGTGGGCCAGCGCTTCCTCAACTCCGTGCTCAACACCCTCATCATGATCAGCGTCATTGTCATCATGACCATCTTCCTGGTCGTGCTCTACAAGTACCGCTGCTACAAGGTGAGTGCCAGTCCGCCTGCTTTCCTCTTGCCTGCCATGCCTCAGTGCCTCTTTGGCAGCAACCCTGGCTCTTTTTTTTTTTTTTTTTTTAACAGAGTTCATTTTCCTCCTGTAAAATAGACCCTGATTTTTGGTGCAGGCGTACCTCGTTTTATCGGGCTTCACAGACCCTGCGTTTTTTTACAAATTCGAGGTTTGTGGCAACCCTGCGTTGAGCAAGTCTGTTGGTGCCATTTTTGCAACAGCATTATTTTTCAGTTGATGCTGTTTTAAAAATTTTTTTAGACATAATGCTATTGCACACTTAATAGAGTACAGTATAGTATAAACGTTAACTTTTACATGCAGTGGGAGACCAAAAAATTTGTGACTCACTTTCTTGGGTACTCTCTTTATCGTGGTCCGGAACCCAACCCAACCTCGCTGAGGTTTGCCTGTACTCTTTCCCACCCCACCTCTGCCCCGCCCCCATGGATTACCTAATACTCCTGTCCTTTGAATTTACACATAATCCCACTTACTTGAGTTCCTCTTTGCAGTGTTCATAGGGTTACTTCTCACGTTCAGAAGTTAATTTTATTTTGCTTCTCCTTCTGAAGAAGTGAGATGTTCTATTTTAGGCTCCTTTCACCCGATATACTTCCCCTCCAAGTTTATTTTTATTTTCCCATTTCCCTGTCGGCTGGAGAGGTACAGCTGCTGTGCCGAGGTCTTCCAACACTGGGAGACGTTCGGGCGGGCCCCCTGCTCTGCGGGGCAGTCCCAGGGAGGAACAGGGGAGTTGAGTCCCACGTGGCCCAAATCGTCCATAGACATCCGTAAGCTTTTAGGCACGGGTTTCAGGCTTTTCTCCCAAGGAAGGCTTTGAAGCCCTGAAGACTGAACGGAAGTTGAACTAGACATTACCTGATTTAAAACCGTTCACACGCAGGTGTGTGCGGCACTTCATATTAGGCTGCTGCCATCTGTGGAGCAGGTAGAGACAGATGGGGAGACTCAGTCTAGAGGGATGAGCCCCGTCCCAGCGGGGGTGACGGTGGGGGTGAGCAGTGTGGGGGGGAGTGTCCGAGAGCTGGAGCTTCTCAGTAAATAGCTACCTGTATAAAGGCAGTTCGTAACTGGGGCAGGGATGGCCGTGGGTGGCAGGAAGCAGGGTAGAGGGCTTTGTGTTTGGAGCAGAGGATACAGCACGCGTAAGGACAAGCTAGAAGGAGCATGGCCGGTGAAAAGCCGGCACTGCTCTGGTCAGCAGGTGTCACGCGACCACTCCCAGGGACTGTTAAGAGGCAGCTCGACCCTCCGTGCAGTAAGATTTACTCCATGACGTGGGCAGGAGACAACGGTGGACTGGGCAGGCCCAGGTGGGATGAGGAGAGTCAGCACATTCCAGAGGCGGCCCCTTCCGCTCTGGGTGGAGCGCACAGCATGGCAGACAGACCAGGTGGCTGCTGAGGTCCCCAGCGGCCTGAGCTGGTGACCGATGGTTCTGTCCTCCAGGGAGGCTGGTAGCGGTGACCCCCATGCCGCTGCCGGCTGCCTAAAGGACTGGTTGAGGATCAGCCCCGCTCTCGCCCTTGACCCTCCCTTATTTGGCCAGGGGAGGAGGAACGTGTCTTTCTGAAGACCTGTCTCTAGGCCCTCAGGTGGGCAGTGACTCCCCGGGCTGACTCTTCTAAACAGGCTACCTCAAGAGTCTTCCCTGACCACTCTGTCTAATAAAGTAGCACCCCAGTGGGTCTCCTGTCACTTTATCCAGCCAGGTTTTTTTTCATAGCCCTATCACTTCATGCTAACATGTGTCTGTGTGTCTGTTGTCTCACTGCCCTCACACTGGGTTGTAGCCAGTGGGCGCAGAGACCTTGCCAGCCTTATCTCCAGAGCGTGGAATGTGCCTGGCGTGTCCAGAAGGAGTAGGGTGCTAGGTGTTCAGACCTGAAGGAGCTCCAGCTCCTTCGTATGCTGGCTGGGTTACCTGGAGAGAACCCCTTGAACGTCTGTGCCCTCCTTATCTGTAAAATGGCCACCTTCCAACATAGTCAGGGAGGAGCCTAAGGAAGAAGGGTTTCCAGGCCTGGGCGTCAGTCCCGAGGACCGGGGCCTGCGATCATGCTGCCTGTTTCCGTCTAGTTCATCCACGGCTGGCTGATCATGTCCTCCCTGATGCTGCTGTTCCTTTTCACCTACATCTACCTTGGGTGAGTGGCAGCCGGTGGGCAACAGGGTCCTTCGAGACCCCTCCCCTGTGGTACGAGTGGGTCTGAAGGGCCTGGGAGGGAAGGGCACCCCTCGGTCTCCACACCTTGCCCGCGTTGCTGCTCCAGGAGCCCGGCCTCCTCGACACGGGGGTGGAGCTGCAAGTTGGGCCACACGTCTCCTTCTGGTTCCTGATCTAAAACAAATAACGCAGAGCCATCGCAGAGGGGGTTCTCTGTGAACCCCAGCGGGGGTGGGGGTGTTCGGGGGCAGAACCCCCTCAAAATTTACATTCTGATCTTCGGGCTGGGCCTGGGTACCTCCTAGTTTATGGGGAAAGGGATCTCTCTTGCCCTGGATTTGGGACATCAGCCTGACCCAGGGGCCCAAAGAGCCTGGAGGGACAGGAGAGAACACTTTTCCAAGGGCCTTTTCCACAGGCAGAGGGTCTTCCAGGCCGTGCCGGCGCACGTTTATGGGAACCAGCCCAAGGGTGAGACGTTGGGGTACTCCCCACCGTTTCATAAATTTTTCAAGTGGTTACGTGTGGGGCTCATGGAAACAGGGAAGGAGATGTCAGCAGGTGAAGCCAGAGGTTGGAAGAACCCAGGCTGGGACTTAATGATGGAAGGGTGTTGAACTGTGTCAGGGTCTTAACATCTCCACTGAGTTTCCCAGCTCACGGGCTTGACTGTGGTCCCGCAGGGAAGTGCTCAAGACCTACAATGTGGCCATGGACTACCCCACCCTGTTCCTGACCGTCTGGAACTTCGGGGCGGTGGGCATGGTGTGCATCCACTGGAAGGGCCCCTTAGTGCTGCAGCAGGCCTACCTCATCATGATCAGCGCGCTCATGGCCTTGGTGTTCATCAAGTACCTCCCAGAGTGGTCTGCGTGGGTCATCCTGGGCGCCATCTCAGTGTATGGTAGGTGGGCCATGAGCTTGCAGGGGTGGGCCATGGAGTGACGTCCAGGGCTGAGTCCTCACTGCTGGGCAAGGGTGATGGGTGTTGAGAAGTCTCCCCTCCCCCCACCCCCGCCCCGGGAGGCCTGGATGATCCCCTTTCTAGAAAGTTCACCTTTGTAAAAAAAAACAAGTGGGGTCCTGTGGAATCGTGACTGTTGACATGGTTACTAATAACAGCACTCACACCGTTAAGCACTTTGCACGCTGGAAGTCATTTGTTCCTCAGAACAACCCTGAGACTGGGCACAGTACCGATAAATAACGAGCACCCAAAACGTTAGCCGCTCTTCAGTTAGTATAGTCGCCCCTCGGTATCCTCGGCGGATTGGTACCAGAACCCCCTCAGATACCAAAACCCGAGGATGCTCAAGTGCCTTGTATAAAATGATGTATTATTTGCAGATAACCTACGCACACTTCTCGAGCACTTTAAATCATCTCTAGGTTACTTGTAATGCATAATGCAGCATAAACAATATGTAAATAACTGCCGATGCGCGGCAAATACAAGTTTTGATTTTTGGAACTTTCTGAATATATTTGATCCACAGCTGGTTGAATCCATGGATACGGAACCCAGAGATATGGAGAGCCGCCTGTATCAGTGTGATAGCCATCACCAGTACTGCTTCTTACGTTGTTAGGATAAGGAATTTGGGGCTCAGAGAAGTGGGACTTCAAGCCCATCCTCTGGTCTCTGAGGCACACAGCAGTTCCCTGTTTGCAGCTAGCCTGTTTGGACACCGCTCAGACCCCACTGTGGGCTCCAGCCAGTGCAGGCTCTAGGGATCGTGGCTGAAACCCGGGGGTGGGATTGCTGGAGCAGCAGGGCGTGGTCTGAGAGCCTCGGCCTGGGGCTCTGGGACACGCTCGCTCCGACGCCTGGTGTTTAGGGGGCTGGTTCCTCTCTGGGGGCTGCTTGGGAATAAACATGTTTCTTAACATGCCAAGGGCGTCTTTGCTTTCCCAGATCTCGTGGCTGTGCTGTGCCCCAAAGGGCCGCTGAGAATGCTGGTAGAAACTGCCCAGGAGAGAAACGAGCCCATATTTCCTGCCCTGATATATTCATGTGAGTATATGATACATACATGGCTTTCGGAGGTGATGAGGAGATAGTTAACCGTTTTCCTGACGAAAGGAGACGAGGCAGCCTCGGTGACCCCAGGAGGGCTCCACCTTCCGAGACGAAGGTGGGCTGTGTCTTGCTCTTAGACAGGAAGAAACCTAGAAAGTCAGAGCAGGAAGAGGGCACCAGGGGATGTGGTCCTGCCCCGCAGCTTCCTCCCACCTGGCTCCAGTGGCACGTGGTGGCTACAGGCTGCGTTCCCATGAGCCCAAGGCCACCGACTCAGCCCTCCAGGCCCCTGATAAGGGACTTTGGAGAGGGACTCTTTAGGGTGGGGGTCTGGGGGGGAAGGGTGCGCCTACCTCTCCCTGGGCTACCTCAACAGCTTCGTGGATGGTTGAAGTGAAGTCTGTGAAGGGAATGCCCTCGGGGTTGCTGCTGGCCTCAGGGCCAGTACACTCGGGGATTTGTACTTATAAAGGCATCAACAGACATGCATCAAATTCATCATACTTTGTGGTGGGCGCTGTGCTGGGCATTGCGGTTGCCATGGAAACAAGATCCACAAGGTCCCAGGCCTCAGGGAGCTCACTGCGCTGTGGTTTTTATGCCCTCCCCTCTGTTACTCAAGTAGAGAGCCTGAATTTCTGGGGCTCAGTTGTCTGCAGGGCGCACTGGGAAACAGCCTATGAATGGCTAGAGTTGGCACTCTATACAAATGAAGAACTGAGCTCGTCGTGGAGAGCCGTTGGCGGCCTGGCCCCAGGGTGAGAAAGCACATTCCAGGCACAGCCTAAAAAATGAGCAGAGACTGTGTATGGAAAGACTGAGCCGTGTCAGACTTCCGCTCACCGTCGTTGTGCTCTGATGGAGCTTACATTCTAGGAGGGGAGGCAGACAGGGACCCAACAGGCAAACGTAAGTCAGGAGGTGAGAGCTCCATAGAAAGATAAAGTGGGGGGTGGGGGGGGGAGCGTGAAGGACTCCAGGGCAGTGAGGGGTGCTATTTTACAGAAGGTGGTCAGGGAGGCCCTGTGTCATAGGTGACATTTGACCAGAGACCCACCTTAGGAATATCTGGTGACAGAACTCCAGGCAGAAGGAACAGCGGTAAGTGCAAAGGCCCTGAGGTGGGCGTGGGCCTGGTGTGCTCGGAGCGCCCCGAGGCCAGGCAGAGGGAGCCAGCGGGGAGCGGGGGAGGTCAGATCCTCTTAGGCCATGGTGGGGACTTGGCTTTTATTGCTGAGTGAGATGTGATGCCACTGGAAGACTGTGGACTGACCTGACTACGTTTTAACAGGACCACGAAGGTTGTATCAGGGACAAGGGTAGAAGCAGGAGCCAGGTTTGGAGGCTGAATAATAATCCGGGAGAGAGATGTTGGCGTTTGGCCCCAAGGCAGCAGTAGAGGCGTTGAGATGTGCTTGGACTCTACAGACATCTTGGAGGCAGAATTGGCAAGATTTTCTGATGGTTGGGGTGCAGGTTGTAAGAAAGAGAGTCAAGGTTACTGTCAGTTTTTTGGGCCTGAGCAACAAAAAGGATGGAGTTGCTGCTTACTGAGAAGGAGAAGGCCGGTGGGCGGGTCGGAGGGCGGTTGTTGAGAGCGTTCAGGGCATGTTGAGTCTGAGATGCTCACTGGACATTCAGATGGAGAGTTGGAGAGATGGGATAAGAGTTCAGGAGAGAGTTTCTAGGCCAGAGAGAGAGAACATGTTAGTACCACAGGATCCAGCAGTCCTGCTTCTGGACATAGACCCAAGAGGATTGAAAGCAGGATCGTGAACAGATTTTTGTGCACCCATGCTCATAGCAGCACTATTCACAATATCCAAGAGATGCAGGCAACTCAGGTGTCTGTGGATGGATGAACAGATAAACAAAATGTGGTATATACAGAGAATGGATTATTATTCAGCCTGAAAAAGGAAGGAGGTTCTGACACGTGCTCCAACATGGATGAACCTTGAGGACATTATGCTAAGTGAAATAATCCAGTCACAGAAAGATAAATACTGTATGAGTCCCCTTATACGAGGTATCTTAGGTAGTCAAAATCATAGAAACAGAAAGTGGAATGGTGCTTGCCAGGGGCTGGGGGATTGGGAGTGGGTACAACGTTTCAGTTCTGCGGGACAAAAAAAGTTCTGGAGATCTCTTTCACGGCAGTGTGAGTATACTTAACACTATTAAACTGTACCCTTAAAGATGGTCAAGATGACATATTTCATGTTACATGTTTTTTTTTTACCACAATAAAACAAAAACATAATTAGTTCACCAAACTTGTTCACTAACAACATTATCATTGTTTTTGTGAGGAGGCCAAAAAAGACAGGAAGAAGCATCGTCTGCCCATACCTGGTCAGTGAGTCTGGACCCCCAGCGGCCCCCTAACAGTGGGGCATAAGCAAATACCCACAGGAACTGAGGGCCCTGTGCAGGCTTTCTGGGGACACAGACTGGCCCGCCTGCCTCCCAGGCCCTGGGGGCAGCCACAGGTAGTACTGCCTGAGGCCTGACCCTTCTCTCCCTCCCCAGCCGCCATGGTGTGGACAGTGGGCATGGCCAAGTTGGACCCCTCCTCTCAGGGAGCCCTTCAGCTCCCCTACGACCCAGAGATGGGTGAGTATCAGGGGGCTGACAGCCTCTCATCATCGGGGGTGGCTTTTCACCACATCCAGCTCAGCCTGGCCTGGCCTCTGCGGGAGGCACGAGGGCTGGAGGGGCAGGTGGGAAGACCAGCCCCCCCGGACACGCACGCCCTGGGGATCGAGTGCGGTGGGACCGCGCTCCTCTGCCTCGGCCCCGTTCCTCTCCCTTCCCTTCCCTTGTGTGTGGACTGGAGAATCCTCTTTGGGTCGGGCAGGGTGTGGGGGGGTAGGGGGATGGTAAGGGCAGGGGAGCCCTGAGCTCAGAGAACCATCTGATGGGCTGTTGTCTCTCTCCCTTGCTCCCTGCTCACACGACACCGGACACCCAGAAGAGGACTCCTGTGACAGTTTGGGGGAGCCCTCGTACCCTGAAGTCTTTGCGCCCCCCCTGCCTGGCTACCCGGGGGAGGAGCTGGAGGAGGAGGAGGAAAGTAAGGTGTCCCGACCGTCTGCGTGGGCCCGGGTGGGGCCCCCTGAGGTCAGGGGAGGAGGGCGCGAGGGGAGGAGCCCCTTCCACATCAGAGACGGCTTCGCAAAGTCGAGGAGGAGCCTGCAAAGGCGCAGCCTTGTCGACAGGCCGCGGGGACTTCTACGCCCAGGCTGCACCTCGTGTGTGGCAGACATTGGTTGAGTACCAGCTGCGTGCCCGCTCTGCGCTGGGGGGCGGTCATACGGATGCAGCTCTGGGGGACGCAGCTACGCAGGCGTGGGCACTGACCGCCCTCCCCGGAGCCGGAGGACCGTGAAGGAGAACACGGGGTGATGGGGAGCGCTGACGGGGCTCATGACCTGTTTCAAGGGGTCCGAGGAAGTCGCCTGAGGAAGTAACTTCTGAGCTGAGCTCCAGAGGCTGAGCCACTGGAACTCGGAGAGGGGGACGCACAGCGGGGGTGCGTTTCCAGCTGAGGGGACCTTGGGAGCAGAGACCCTGAGGCAGACGGCACGGTGAGTTAGAGCCAGTGAAGGCAGGACGCTGAGACCCGAGTGCAGAGATGGGGCAGGGAGGCAGGCAGGGACTTGAGGGGCCTTCTGGATCAAAACGGGGATCTGGTCTGTGTCCCGTGAGCGGTGGGAGCCGTGGGGGGTGGGGGAGGGTTTTGAGCTGCACGGGAGGAGGGACATGAGGGAGAAGGGCAGGCTTGTGGCCGGCAAAGTGTGCACCTGCGTGGCCTGAGGACGTCCCCGTGCAGCCATGGGGGACGCAGGCGTGGGCTCTGGGCTCAGAGGGCCGGCTGGGCTGGGCAGGTCAGCGCCAACAGCACGGCTCCGTGATGGGACTGACAGTGGAGCTGGGGTGGAGACTCCCCCAGGCAGAGCCCCGGGTGTTTGGGGGCAGAAGGAGCTGGTGTGGAAGACCGTCCTGAAGACGCACCCAAAGACGTTCTAACATATGGCTGTGTTCCCAAGGGGATTAAAATAGCCATTCCATCAGCACACGTTTATGGACCACCTACTATGTGCCGGGTGGCACATGGGAACAGGGAGGTGCTGCAGGATTAAAACAGCCTCTGCCCTTGAGAAGTTCCCTGTGGGAGCAGCCCAGGCGGGGGGAGGTGAGGTATAAAGTACTCAGGGCAGACCTGGGGAAGAAGATAATGCCGAGGTGGGCCTGGAAGGACAAGTCGGTCACCCGGCAGACAGGCTGCCAGGCTGCAGCCCAGGCCTGGCACTGAGCCCCTGGAGTCAGCACGGATCCCACCGGGGCACAGTCCACAAGGCCACCCTCGCTTCACACGCCAGCCACAAGTCCTGGGGGTCTCCGGGCCACCCGCACTTCTGACCGACTGGCTACGGATCTGGGGGTTCCCACACACCCCCCCCCCAGGTTGGAAAATTTGCTAGAACGACTCACAGAACTCAGGAAAGTACTAAACTTACAATTACAGTTTTAGTATAAAGGATACAAATCAGGACCAGCCAAATGAAGAGCCACATTGCTCGCAGGACTGGACTTCATCTCCAGGCTCCCTCTTCTCCCCAGAGGTTGGTCTGGCCCAGAGTCCCAACCCCCTTATCACATAACCACGTGGTCTTTCTGGAGACCAGTGCCATCCTGATCCTCTCATTTGCATAAATGATCCAAGGGGCTCCTGAATAACGAAGACACTTCTGTTACTGGGGAAACTCCAAGGATTTGGTCTCCCTCCTGGAACCAGGGACAAAGGCCAGTTAGATTCTTTGTTACACAGCAGCATTGGCAAAGGCTCAGATGAGAAAGGAGGAGGCCTTCTGGGAGCTCGGGGCAGTTTGGTGGCCCAGGCAGCTGGGGGCCGGACCTTCAAGGGTGCACAGCACTCACGGGAGCTCGAACTTCATGCTGCAGGCTGTGGGGAACTGCTAGTGGTTTGTTGCAGGGAATTGAAGTGAGCAGAGCTGCATCCCAGACAGATCCCGGGCAGCAGCAAGGAACACAGACTGCTGGGGGACCACCTGAGGGAAGAGCCATGAGGGCCCAACTCAGGCAGCAGGCTGAGAGGAGGTGGTGCCACCACATACCTGGGACGCACTGGCAGGACTTGGCTGGGCAAGGGATGGGCAGGGAGGCGTGGAGGGTGACGGGGGAAGGTGGGAGGCTCTGCAGGACGTCAGATGGAGACGCCACGGACACACGAAGGGGAGCGATGCTCAGGAACGTCAGGGTTGGAGACCCGAGTTGGAGTCACCAGGATATACATGTTGTCAGAACTGCGGGTCCCCAGAAGGTACCCAGGGAAGGTGTAGGGTCAGAATGGAGAGCGAGGGAGACAGCGTGGGCGACATTTACGGGATGAAGGGAAGGGCGCTTGTGGAGGACCCCGGGGAGTGCCAGCCAGGGGACAGGGCGCTGAGACAGACAGGTAGCTTGAGGGTGTCCACGGGGGCCGGGCGGTGGCCTGGCCAGAGCACGTTGGCTGGGGGACGTGGGACCTGCCGCCACAGATCTCTGAAGTGCCTGGGAAGTGAGTGCGGTTCCTTTGAGAAAGAACTGATTGAAAAAGAAGAGAGAAGGGAAGGGAGAGGGCAGGCAGAGCAGGGAAGCAGGAGTGGGGGTAGCTGCGAGAGGAGGCACGGCAAGAGAAGTCACCTCTGTGAGGTGACGAAACTGGAGTGTTTGCTCTGTGCCGAGGCAGGAGCCAAAGTGAGGAAACTGAAGTCAGAGAAGAGGGGCCGTGGAGGAAGGGACAGACCGAGGTGAGGGGCATCTTGCTTGGAGCCCAGAAGGGAGGCGAGGGGGGTGGACAGGGCAGAGCATGTTTCCTTGATGCAGACCTCCTCAATTCAAGTCTGTTTCTTAAACATTTTTATTGTCTGTGATGAATAAAATTATCCTATAAACAAGCGTACAGGGCAGTTGTACGAAAGGAAACAAATGAAAGCATTCTAGAAGCTCTTGTTTCCTTATCAGTAATGGATACACTAGTTACAAATTATGTTTACTTATTTTTTTAATTGAAGTTTAGTTGATTTACAATGTACATTTACGTATTTTTAAGGGACATGAGTCTCCAGAGAACCTCAGGTATTGTACATGTTCTTGAAAGTAGTGAAATTAAATTTCCTAAAAAGCATTTATAATTCAAACTGAGCGCTCAGTTGGGTAGCTTCCCATCAGCCCCAGGCAATGCATTTTATTCACTCTTAACCAAGTGCCAAGCACCAGTTTGTTTGTTTTTTTTTGCGGTACGCGGGCCTCTCACTGCTGTGGCCTCTCCCGTTGCGGAGCACAGGCTCCGGAAGCGCAGGCTCAGCGGCCATGGCTCACAGGCCCAGCCGCTCTGCGGCATGTGGGATCTTCCCGGACCAGGGCACGAACTCGTGTCCCCTGCATCGGCAGGTGGACTCTCAACCACTGCGCCACCAGGGAAGCCCGCCAAGCAGCAGTTTTACTTGAGTTATCAGAAATGCTGGCTTTGCACAGCCCAGAATGCAAGTCACTCAGACTACAGGTTCCCCCTTTTTCCCACTGGCTGCTGTTTTTTCAAGGCAGCCAGTCCTTGTCCCAGAGTCCAGGTGAGATGAGCTGGGCAGTCACACTACCCCATCTGCCCTCTGCGTTCCTCAGGACTCTGGCCCCTGGGCTGGGCAGAGAACCTGGGCTGTTTGGCTAGGGTCAGCCTTCTCTGCCGCTTCCTCCTGGGGCTTCCGAGACCTATGGGTTCCCTCTGTCTCCACCACACAGGGGGTGTGAAGCTCGGCCTCGGAGACTTCATCTTCTACAGCGTGCTGGTGGGCAAGGCGGCAGCCACGGGCAGTGGGGACTGGAACACCACGCTGGCCTGCTTTGTGGCCATCCTCATCGTGAGTGGGCTGGGGGATGCTCCCTGCCCAGCCCTGGGCAGTGGGGCCCCTGAGGGTCTGTCTGGTGGGGGGCCCAGGAACCCAGGGGAATTTTCAGGTGCTGTTATCCCTTGGAGGGGCTAGGCAGGGTTGCCAAGAAGATCCTCAAGATGAGACCGAGGTTTACAGGAGGTTCTGGTCATCAACAGATGCAGGCACAGCACAGGGGAGGAGCGACCAGGGGCTCTGACATTACTGAGCTTGTGCACCGGGTGCCGAGGTCTTGGCTAGCTCTGTGCATTTGTCTCACGGCACCTGCGAGGCAGGGATGGTGACCTGAGATTTACAGAAGACGGAATTGGTTGAGGGCCTGGCCTGTGGGCACAGAGCTGTGAGGGCCGAGCTATGATTTGAATTCGAGTCTCTGAAGCCAGGGCTGTGTGTTTTCCCTCCATGCCACCCAGGCACCATGGGGTTCTGAAGCCCCATGGGATCTCCTGGGACTCGAGACGGGGGCCTATCACTTTGAACCCCAGCAGTGAAATTTGGAGACCTGTACGTCACTTAACATGGTCAGATACACATGGTGGGGAAGCGTCTTATGGTGATTGGAGAGGTGGAGGCTCTGAACGGTGCATGCTCGGCGTTCTGCCTGGTGAACCCCGGGTAGCACGTGGCACGTTAGGGCTGAGGCTCCAGTTCTGCAGACATTCTGTATTTGCCCAGTGTGTGTCAGGGATGGGGTAGTGAACTCCCAGGCTCCTCCACTTCCAGATTGTCTGCCCTGAATTCCTGCTCTCCCCAGGGATAGGGCAGGCACTCTGGTTTCCTGTCCCCACCCTGGACCACTGCCTGCATTGACTGGGCTGGGAACAGGATAGGCAGCCACTGTGCCTGCTCCCCAGGGCGGGGTCACATGACGTCTTGGTTCCCTTGGTGTCAGCTGCTGAGAACATTGCTGGCTTTCAGTCCAGCCCGTCCAGTTTTTGTATAAATACACGTCCCCTTGGGGAAAGCTCCTCACCATCAGGTCACGCCTCCCTCCAGCAGCCAGCCAGGGGAGGTAGTCTGGTAGTGGCAGCCCCGTTCTAGGGGTCAGGAGGCCTGCTTTCTGGTTCACCCGTCCATGTGCAGGGCGTTGCTACGGGGTGAGAACTCCTGCCCTCAGGCACCTCACAGAGCTGTTGAGGGGACCAGGGAAGATGACGGGGTGTCCAGGGCCCCTGAACCCAGGGACTGTACCATCACTGACTGCTCTCCGTCCCCCGTCCATACCCGTGGCCACCACCAACCCCCTCGCCTTTGTGTCCTGCAGGGTTTGTGTCTGACCCTCCTGCTGCTCGCCGTGTTCAAGAAAGCGTTGCCCGCCCTCCCCATCTCCATCACGTTCGGGCTAATCTTCTACTTCTCCACAGACAACCTGGTACGGCCTTTCATGGACACCCTGGCCTCCCATCAGCTCTACATCTGAGGGGAAGCCTGGGCACCGTGGCCTGGAAGCTGGAAGAAACGGTAACTGGATGCAGTTGTACAGTTGTACACTCTAGTGCCATATATTTTTAAGACTTTTCTTTCCTTAAAAAAAAAAAAAGAGAGAGAGAATAAAAAAGTGTTGTGTTGACTTTGTGAAGAGGAAGGACCAGCTTTTTGGTGCTGGTTGTTTTGTCACCAGGCCGTGGCTCACCCCTTCGTGAGCATTTGCTTCACCAACAGGAGACGTGGGAAATCGGTCCAGAGGAGCTGAGGAAGGTTCTGAGATGTGGGAGGGGCTTGGGGAAGGCCCCTGCTCTCGCCCCACAGCCTGGAGTCCTCTGAGGGCCTAGCCGGAGGACGGGGCGCGTATATTCGGGACCGGGAGGTCACGCCTGGGACGGCATGTGGCGCCTGATCACTCTGGCCGGAGAGGAGAAGCCAATTTTCTCTGCAAGGAATGTTCCCAACGCTTTGTCTATGATGCTGTCATCATTTTATTACCTTTAGAGTCCTTGTTAAAAGCAGTTACTGCTGGGAAGTGTCTTAATATCAATAAATAGACGACTCCTGTTGCAGTGTTGGGGTTTGGTCTGCTCATCAGTGTGGGCCCCTCTCCCGGCATCCTGGGATAACATGCTCTGGCCGCAAAAGGGAGGAGATTTGCCTAGCTGTGAGGAGAGAGGCTTAACTGCCCCCATCTCTGCGATCGTTTCTTTAACTAGGTTTCCTAAGCAGAGGCGCTCCCAGACTCCCGAGGCCCACTGTCTGACAGCTGGGCGGGTGCCCGGCTGGCTGTCCCCAACAGAAGCAGCCCAGCGGGGGCCAGGTGGGAGCCCAGGAGCCTGCTCTCCTTTCCTTCTATGGCCATGTCTCTGGGCACTGTGGGGGGTGGGAGGTGGGCAGATGGGTTTTTCCTTTGTTTCTCTACATGTTTCGCGGGCTGCAAAGAGAACCTCAGCCTCCAGACCGGAATTTGAGCCCCTTGAGGCCTTGCAGAGCAGGCCGCTGGGCCCGCAGGGAGCGCGGCTGTCAGACACCCGAGAAACGCAGGAGCCGTGGAGCCGGCTGGGTATCACAAGGAGATGAAAAAATCGTGTACTTTGGTGTCTGACTTAGCTTCCTTTTCCCCTGGGCTGTTCGTAGAAGAGCCGAGGGAGGCAGGCGTGGAAGCCGGGAGGCCAGCGTGCTTGGCCTGGGGGTGGCAGTTCAATCCGGACAGCTGTCACTGGCTTGTGACTGACTCGCAGGTGACACCCAAGGTGGCGGCATCACAGCCTCGAAAGCCGAAGGTAGGGAGAATTTTAAGACGATGAGAGCTAGGCCGTGATAGTAAAAGCTCCCTGGAGATTAAAGGGGAAGAAAAACTGGGAAAAACTCATTCAGTTTGGCAAGTAGGGCAACGTTTATCTTTGAAAGAGGGGTCTCAGGATGGGGCTTCCAAAGAGGAGATCTGACAAGTGTTTTGACTTGATAGGCTTAAAAGGCCTTTGTCAAAGGCCTGACCAGGGTGCTGGGGGTGGAGCCTCACTTAGAGGTAAAAGCAGAAGGTAGAGATGGACAGTGAGGGGAGGAGAGGTGAACGGTGCCCTGATTAGGTGTTAAGATTAATATGAAGACTGGGAAGGAACAAATGTGAGAAGGCAAAAGGGCAAGAACCACTGGTGAGAAAACAAAGATGCCTGAGGAGACTCTGCAGGCGGAAGCGTGGTCCCTGAGTCGCTGGGGGACTGGGGAACCCAGAACCCAAATGGAGGAGAGGAAAAAAGAGGATGAAAAAAGGTAATTCAGGCATGCTGAGAAGGACAGAGAAGTGGTATGCAAACACCTCTGTCCCCCACCTTGTAACCAATCAATTAATCTTAGTATTTTTTCCATATTCCCTCCAGATTTGTCTGTACAAATAAAACCTTACAGTTCTGCAGTGCTATTTGTATGGTGCCCCAATTGTATTTACTCCCTTCCACTGTCCTGAAGTCAGCTTGTGTCCTTCCCATCCACGTTTACTTTAGTTTTGCACGTTGGCATGTTTTCTTAAACTTTATAGAAATGGTATCATACTGTACATACTTGACATTTAAAAAAATTTTAATATTACATTCCAAGACACCCGTGTATGTAGATGAAGCTCTGGTCCTTTGTCTTAACTATTTAGTATTGCATTGCGTGATATTCCACTGTTTACGTGTGATGTTATTGATGGACACTCCAGGTTTTTGCAGGGTTTCTGTATTAGAACTACTGCAGTGAGCATCCTGTTTTGTGAATTTGGGTGCGTACCAGCAGTCCTCTCACTGACTGGATGTTCCCACGTGCTTCCCAAGCACTTGAATCCCTTGATCCTCCCATCAGCCATCTGAGAGTTCCCCCTTTTCCCTAGCTCTGCCAACACTTGGCATTATCAATTTTTTCACTTTTGCTAATTGGGTAGGTGTTACCTCCTGAGGTTTGAGTTTGCAATGAAGTTAAGCATCTTCTCACGTTTTGACTGTGTGGATTCCCCCACCTTTTTTTTTTTTCCTGCTGTGCTGCGCGGCTTGTGGGATCTTAGTTTCCCCAGCCAGGGGTGGAACCTGGGCCCTTGGCAGTGAGAGCTCGGAGTCCTAACCACTGGACCGCCAGAGAATTCCCCAGATTCCCTTGTTTTTTATCCTTTGCCCAGTTTTTATTTGGATGCAGCCTTTTACTTACAGATAGTCATGCCTCTTGAGATACATATTCTGGAGCGATGCTAATCTTTGGTCAATTATATGCATTTCAAGTATCTTTCTTAGGCTGTGGCCCATCTCACCTCTCCTCCCTTTGGAGTCTTCTGTGATGCCAAAGTAATTTTTAAATGCTAGTGTTGTTAAATGTAGCAGTCTTTCACCTCTACGGCTTATACCTTTTGAGTGGTGAAGAGATCCTTCCCTACCCGCAAGTTTTTCTAAAAGCTTAAATTTTTATTTTCGTATTAAGATTTTTAATTCATCTGAAATTTATTTTTGCGTATTTTATTTAGCAGGGGCCCAATTTTGTTTTTCTGCGTCTGAACGGTTGTCCCAGCACTATGTATTGAACAGTCTCTGCTTTCCCCATGAGCTTATAGAACTATCCAGATGCTCACCGAGTTTCCATAAATGGCTTCTGGGCCATCTGTTCTGTTCCACTGGTACGTACACTCTCCCACGCCAATACCTCACCAAGTGATTCTAAGCAGAGAAGTCCAGCGGTGAGAAGAAAAGGTGGAGCTCTTTCTGGGAGCTTCCATTCCTGGGATTCTAGAGGCAGAGGGTATGTAAATCTGATTACGCCACATCTCCAGAAGTAGCACAAAACCACATTATACCAGTGTCGAGTTGCTGTAGGAATCAACATCTGTATTCATTGGATAAAAAGACAGTCCTGGGGCTTCCCTGGTGGCGCAGTGGTTGGGAGTCCGCCTGCCGATGCAGGGGACGCGGGTTCGTGCCCCGGTCCGGGAAGATCTCACGTGCCGCGGGGCGGCTGGGCCCGTGAGCCATGGCCGCTGAGCCTGCGCGTCCGGAGCCTGTGCTCCGCAACGGGAGAGGCCACAACAGTGAGAGGCCCGCGTACCGCAAAAAAAAAAAAAAAAAAAAAAGACAGTCCTGGAATGAAACCTGGTGTAACTAGTTCAGCCCAAGTGCCAGCTTTCCTCTCCCTCTGTCTCCTTCCTCAGTGCCATGGGAAGGAGGATGCAGAGTGTACGGGAAAGCTTATCCACTCCCTCTGCACTGTGTTCCTCTTGTTCCCTTTTCTTCCTCCATCACACACTCTCTCAGCTTCTTGTTGCCCCCTGGAGCTCATGACTGCAGTCCCTTGTGCTGTGCCCCCTCTGTAAGGCCCTCAAGATGGGGCAAACCCCACTTTCATGAGTGTCCTTATGGGCTCTGGAGTAAAACTGCCAACATTCAAATTTTGCCTCTGCCAGTTACTTACCGTGTGACCTGAGGGAAGTCTCTTAAACTTCCCGAGAACAGGATTAAGTTAAACTGTATATAACAAAAATAGCAGTGATTTAAACAATATGGCTATTGTTCTCCCACAACCAGGCAGCTCAGAGAGGTCATGATAGCTTGTGGTCTCAGGGGTCAGTCTTCCATCTTCTTGTTTGATGTCCTCAGTATGTGGCTTTCACCTCATGGCCCAAATTGGCTGCCGGGCTCTAGCCATCCACACTCCATCTGGCATGAAAGGAGGATAAGAAAAGGATGCACTTCCTCCTCTTAAAGTCGCCCACAGCACTCCTGCTTATATCCGGTTGGCCATTATTCACATGGCTACAAGGGAGACTGAGAAATATCTTTATTTCAAATGACCATATATCCATCTAGAGAAGATAAGGAAGTATGCGGTTATGGTGTGTCTCCTGATTCACCAACATAGACCTTGAAGTTACCAAAACGGTATGAGAGAACGAGGTCATGAGGGATAGTGTGGACCACAAGATGGTGTCTTCGAAAAAGGTAGGAATCAGCCCTGGGAGATGACAGACGACAGCCAAAGATTAAGGTAGACAGTCATCCTGGAGTTAAAACAGGCAGGAGAGAGAGTGACGGAGGTGGATTAGCACAGTACCCATGAGCTAGGAGACCCCTCCTGCTATCCACCGCGTTACAGAGTGCCTGCCAGCGGCTTACACTTATGAAGGATGTGGTGCAAATCTACGGCCCCTGCTAGGGGGCATTCCCCTGCCTCACAACACAGCCTGCAGGCACTGCAAGCTGACCAGACTACCCGATGCAGAAATGCTCCGGGGGTCTGTGATTCGGTGATGTGGGATTATTTATGTGAGTTGAATGGGGAGGGGGGTCCTGGGGTCATCTGCTGAGAAGGAAGGGCCCTGTAAGTCACCACCTTTCTTCCAGCTGCTCGGGAAAGGTAGTGTGTAGGACATGGGATTTCCGGACAGCTTTGAATGATGCTAGGTAGGAAGGGTCTGAGCAAGTGGCCAGAGGGCTTTGAGGAAGTTGGAGGAGCTTCCTGGGGACAGACAGGAGAGCCATGGGTTGAGGAGGGTGAGTGTGGAGCACCTCTGGAAGGACCTCGAGGCAGTGCCTGTGGACTTTCCGGAGAGTGATGGTGACAACAGCAACGCTTTACCCAGAGTTTGCTAAATGAGTTCATGTCTTAATGCCTTTAATCCTCATACACTAGGAGGTAGAATAATAATTCCTGGAGGAGAGTTTGGCATCTACTTGATGAGGGAAGAAAAAGAGTTAGTGGGAGGCCCATGGCCACACTCTGTGATGTTACTTCACCCCAGAACCCCCCAAACCTTTGATCACATCAGCCCAACCCTGAAATAGTGTTACGTGCAGATGACTTACAGAAGCCAGGGATGTGAATTTTATCTTCTCTCCTCCATCCTGCTCAGTATTCCTTGTGTCCTTTCAGTATGAACAGTTGTGTCTTTGTTTAGATCTCAGAAATGTTCTCATATTTCCTCTGTTCTCTCTTTTAGGTATTTGTTTGTTTGTTTGAGACTGCTGTTAGATCTTTCAAATTGTTCCTTATTGTCTCTAAACTATTCACTTGTGCTCTCTCTTTGTCTCTCCTCCTGCCTATATTCTAATTTATCTTTCAGCCTTCCAACACTTTATTTTTTGGCAATTACATTTTTAAAAATTAAGTGACATATAATATATTAGTTTCAGATGTGCAACATAATGATTTGTATTGTTAAAAAAACAAAATTTAACTGAGTACATGTAAAGATCTAATTGGCTTTACTCAATGATTTTTTAATCAGGCGGCATCCCATCTAGTGGATAGAAAGGAGGTCTGAACTGCGGTACAAAATGGAAGACTTCTGTAGGCAGAAGGAGACAGGACAAGGAAGTTACAAGCAGAGAGTGGATTGTTGCAGGGAAGGTCGCCTGCCTTTGGGGGATGGCAGGGGTCTAGCTGGCAGATGACCTCAGTAGTGCTGACCAGGAAATTTCAGACAGACTGGTTAAGATTACAGTTCTGGACAGGCTGACTGCAATTAGGTTAGACATTAAGTCTCGGTTTGGTGACGTGGGCTTAGCACAAGTGACTCTATTTTGGGCCTATTGTCTCTTTTCTAAGAGTATATATTGTGAAACGATCACCACAATAAGCCTACTTAACATCCATCACCACACACAGTTAACAGAATGGTGTGTGTGTGTGTGATGAATGGCATCATATTTTTTAAAATTTCCCGGAAGTGTTCACCTCTACTTGTTCCTTTCTCACAGCTGACCTGTTAATGTTTTGACATAGATAATAGCATCTCAGATCTCTCTGGAAAAATTAATCAGTTTTAAAAGTTTTCTACTCTCTGAATCCTCCCAGTTTTCTTGGGGGTTATCTTTTTCTTCATCTGCTCATCCTTTTCTTTTTTTACCTGTTCTAAAATGGCCAATGATCCCTGCTTGATGGCTCATATTTAGGGATGAAGGACTGGAATAGGATCAGGGAGTGACTTTCCTTTGCAGATGTAGGAGTCGGGGTGGGTTGGGGAATTGTTCAGTCAACACTCCTTGCCCCCCACTGGCTTCCCCACCAGAAGCCTGATGATCCACCTTGACCCACTGCCGCCCCCTCCCCTCCCCTTCGTCCCCTCCTCCCTCCCCCTCCCCCCCCTCCCTTCCCCTCCCCCCCCCCCCCCCCCCCCCCTCCCCCTCCTCCCCTCCCCCTCCCCCTCCTCTCTCCCCTCCCCTCCCCTCCCCCACCCCATCCCCCCCATACTGGAACATCCCCCACAGTGCACAGGAGCTGCCTGCTCTCAATCCTCATCTCAGGCTGGCTGCTGAGGGAACCAGATTAAGACAAGACCTGCCCCAGCGTAACCAATGTCTCCCTCTACCTTCTCATTAGGCTAAGAAATTGTATCTTCCTAAAGCAAATACACATGGGATTCTCCTATAGTCATAGTTTCCTGACAAAAGAAGAGTGTAATACAATAAAATGTATGGCTGTTTGGGGCCTAGAAAGTCGATTTATAGTCAGCTACCCACAGCCATGACCAGCTGGCCAATTTACCTCTTTGGACCCCAGTTTCTCACATTTATAAAATGAAGGGTTTGAAACACATTAGTGATTCCCAAACTAGTGATTTGAAGAGTAGTAAAAGTGATCCAAATGGTATTTTAACAGTTTTTAAAAAGCTACGGCAAGGCCACTCGAACTATTAGCTAATAACCACAGCGAGTCTGGTAGACCAGAATTAAACATGGCGGGGGCGGGGGTGACACAGGGCTCTTGGGAGGGAGGAAAGTGGGACCCTTGGCATGAGGGGAACTCTGCCTGCCCTTCAGCCCCTGGCCTGGGACTTGGTTAATTGTCCCAGGCTCATCCCTACTGGTCCTGGCCCTGTGCATTGAGGGTAGTTGGAGGGGCTGGTACAGGCAGAGTTGTCAGTTGTCACCACAGACAGAGACTTTTCTCGGCATGATCTGCCCTGGTTCAGGAGGAAATTAATTTATTCATACCAGAGAACTTGCTACCTCCTTGGTGTATTCCAGGCAGCATGGAGATATAGAAATTAAAAGATTCAGGGCTCATGGGGCTTGGAGTCTGGCCACTAAAAGAATTTTTAGTTTCCAGAGCACAAATCAAACCCAAGAGGGCTGCAGTAGCAAAACAGACAGCAAAGCAGAGCTGGTCAGAGGCATGGGTGCTGGGGCCTCAGAGTGCTACCTGAGATCCCTGAGGGAAAGGTGACCCTCCCTGATCCCAGATGGCCCTGGTGCAGAATGAGGGGGACTTATTTTACACCATGTTTCCAGATGTGAAAAAATACAGAAAACCACCAGGATGCTGTGGCTACAAGTATCTGAAGGCCTTAGCAGAGGACTTTTTTTTTTTAATTGTTTAAATTAAATTAAATTGTTTAAATTGGGGTAGGTCTTGCTTTAATTTAAGCGCCAATGGACTTAAACAGTCAGGAGTTTGTTATCTCACATGACAAGAAGTAGAATATGGTGGTTCTGGGTTTGGTTTATTCAGCAGTTCAACGAAATCATCATTGATTATTGTTTCATTCTTTCCATTTTCTTCTCTGGCATTCTCACCTGTGCCGAGCCAGATGCAGAGGGAGAGAAGAGGGGAGGGGGAGAGAGAATGAATATTCCTG
This sequence comes from Monodon monoceros, assembly GCF_005190385.1. Lineage (NCBI taxonomy): Eukaryota > Metazoa > Chordata > Mammalia > Artiodactyla > Monodontidae > Monodon > Monodon monoceros. The sequence continues at coordinate 23,526,377 of NW_021703774.1, forward strand.
TGTCATTTTTTAAGGTCAATGCAAATCAATCTTAGGAGCCCCCTGGGCAGATTTCCCCCTAAATCTCATTGGCCAGAATTGTGTCACATCCTGACACCTAAACCAATCACTGGTTTAGTGTGGGATTGCCATGGCCAGCCTAGACCAATCAGAACTTAACCCTGAGTCTCACGGGGGAGGGGTGGATATCTGAATAAAATTGGAGTTCTGTTAGTTAAGGAAGAAATGGCAGAGGAGCAGGGAAGGTTCTAGATAGACAACTAACAGTGTTTGCCACAATGACTTTCTTACTTTTTCTGTAACTTAAGTCCCATTGTGCCTATTGTTAGAAAATAAAACTGATAAACTCAGTTTTATGAATTGTCATCTTCTCCCTTCTTCTTGGAGTACCACCTAAGTGTGAAGGGATGGGGGAACCACTAGTCCTTGATTGGCACCTATATGCTTTGATTTCTTTTTATTTTTAATTGTGGTAAAAAAACATAACATAAAATTTACCATCTTAATCATTTTCAAGTGCAGAGTTCAGTAGTGTCAAGCATATTCACATTGTTGTGGATTAAATCTCCAGAATGTTTTCATCTTGCAACCCTGAAACTCTGTACCCACTGAACGACTCCTCATTTTTCTCTCCCCGCCAGCCCCTGGCAACCATCGCTCTACTTTCTCTATGATTTTGATTGCTCTAGATAACTCATCTAAGTGGAATTCATACAGTATTTCTCTTGTTGTGGCTGGCTTATTTCTCTTAGCATAAAGTCCTTCAAGTTCATCCATGTTGTAGCATGTGACAGATTTCATTCCTTTTTGTGTTAAATAATATTCCATTGTATGTACATTCCATATTTTCTTTATCTATTCAGCTGTCAATGAGCATTTGGATTGCTTCTACCTCTTGGCCATTGTGGGTAACGCTGCAATGCACATAGCTGTGCAAATATCTCTTTGAGATCTTGCTTTCAATTCTTTGGGATATATACCCAGAAGTGGGACTGCTGGATCATATGGTAATTCTATTTAATTTTTTGAGGAAACAGCATCCTATTTTCCATAGCAGCTACACTATTTTACATTCCCACCAACATTGCACAAGAGTTTCAATTTCTCCACGTCCTCACCAATGCTTGTTATTTTCTGTTTTGTTTTGTTTTGTGTTGATAGGAGCCATCCTAATGGATGTGAGGTGATGTCTATTTGTGGTTTCGATTTGCATTTCCCTAATGATTAACAGTGTTGAACATCTTTTCATGTGCTTGTAAGCCATTTGTATATCTTCTTTGGAGAAGTGTCTATTATATTTCTTTGTCCATTTTTCAATCAGATTATTTGGTTTTTTGTTGTTGAGTTGTAGGTGCTCTTTTCATATTCTGGTTATTAAACCACTTATCACATATATGATTTACATATATTTTCTCCCATTCTCTAGGTTGCCTTCACACTTTGTTGATTGTTTCCTTTGATGCACAGAAGTTTTTAAGTGTGATGAAGTCCCATTTGTCTCTTTTTGCTTTTGATGCCTGTACATTTGGGTCATATCCAAGAAATCATTGTCAAATCCAATGGCATGAAGCTTTTCTCCTATGTTTTCTTCTAGGGCTTTTATAGTTTGGGGGTCTTATGTAATCCATTTCGAGTTAATTTTTGTGTATGATGTAACATTAGGGTTCAACCTCATTCTTTTTCATATGGACGTCCAGCTTTCCCAACACCATTTGTTGAAGAGACCATCCTTTTCCCATTGAGTGGTCTTGGCACCCCTCTCATAGATCATTTGACCATATACACAAGGGTTTATTTCTGGGTTCTCTATTCTGTTCATTGATCTGTCTTTACGCCATACAACACTGTTTCGATTACTGTAGGTTTTTAGTAAGTTTTGAAATCAGGAAGTACAAGGTCTCCAACTTTGTCCTTTTTCAAGATTGTTGTGGCTATTTGGGGTCCTTTGAAATACCATATGAACTTCAGGATGTTTTTTCCTATTTCTGCAAAAAATGTCATTGGGGTTTTGGTAGGGATTGCGTTGAATCTGTAGATCACTTTGGGTAGTACTGACATCTTAACACTATTAGGTCTTCCAGTCCATGAACATGGATGTCTTTCCATTTATCTGTGTCTTCTTTAGCTTCTTTCAGCAATGTTTTGTAGTTTTGCCTCCCGGATTAAGTTTGTTCCTAAATGTTGTATTATTTTTGATGCTGTTATCAGTTGGATTGTTTTCTTAATTTCCTTTTCGGGTTGTTCGTGGTTAGTCTCCTTTGGTTTTGACTGAGATGATCTCTGGCCTTAGGATGCACACCACACTCCCTTGTCCCAACTAGGGGACCCTCTCAGTTTCTCCCTCCCTGCCCCTCTGCTGGCTTCCGTGCCCTTCTCCGGGCACAGGAAGGGTGCTGCTCTCTGGGACCACAGAAAACCCAGAGGAATCTTGGGTCCTTCTGCCTGTACCTCCGTGTGGCCACCTCTTCCCTTGAGTGTCCATATGCCAGGTAGGACAAGGACCTCTGAGCACCTGTGGTCCCCAGGGTCCTGGGCAGGAGGGGGCAGGTCCCCTCTGTTATCTGGGGTTCAGCCACCTCCTTTAGAGAGAAACCTAATGAGGGAGAAGAGGGGGGCAAAGGGGCCTGGGCTCTTCCCACAGACTCTGCCGGAACCTCTTTCTGTTCATCTCCTCTCGCACACCCTTCTCTCCCTCAGCCTGGAGAGAATTTAAAAATCTTGTCTCTGATGGAGAAACACTGACTCTCCCAATTTTTCTGTCTCACATCAGTCCAGCTGTTTTAAATGTAAAAGAAAGAAAATTAGAAGGCTCTCCTATCTATTTCTGTGGAAGTTTCCTCTTGGAGTAGAAGTCACCTAGGGTGCTTCCCTTCCGGGCTTCCCCGACCTTGGGCTCTTGAGCTGATAGAGGAGGACCCTGAGTCAGGACTAGTCTCAGAATGTGGTTCCAGGGCCCCCTAGAGTCAAGACTATTTCACAATAATACTAAGATATTCTTTGCCTCTTTCATTCTCCTTCTCTCACGAATGTGTGCTAGAGTTTTCTAGAAGTTTCATGACACTATACTGCAAGGGGCTGAATGCAAGAGAAATGAGAGTCCAGCTGTCTTCTGTTGAACTACTGTATTCTATTAAAGAGAATTGTAAAAATGTAAATAAATGCCACTCGTTTTATTAAAGTTTCCTTTTGTTTTGCAAAATACACCTCTTTTGATAACTATGTTATTTATGTTAACATGAAATGTTTATTGTTACTTCTAAAAGAACTGACACATCAATATTTTTAAAATATTCTCAGTTGTAATTTCTAGGAGAGAATCAGTCACATAACAAAAGGTCTTTGGGGTCCTCAATAATTTTTGTGAGTGTAAAGGGGTACTGGGACCAAAAAGTTGGAGGACCACTGCCTCCCCTCACCGCCCCCCCCCAACACACACAAGGCTGCTACTTTCACCTGGTGGCTATCAGTTCAACTGTCCTTCCCAGCCTCTCAAGGGTTTGAATTTCCTCTTCTGCTATCTCTGAGCCAGGATGGCCACATGAGGGCAGCAGATTCTGCCAGAAGCCACCGTGAGGCCCTCTAGCCCCGGTATTCAGGGTTCAGCCTGCAGCACTGAGCTCCTGTCGGGCGGCTGGCCAGTGGTGCTGGGGAAGCAAAGGTGATAAACCCAAGTCCTTGCCTGTAGAAGGTGCAGCACCCCTGTGCTCCCTCCCAGTGAGCCGAGGAGCCAGGAGAGGACTAGGTTTGATCCAGGCCCAGGCCAGACACGGACCACATGGCAGAGGTTGACATGTTTGGGAATGAACATTACCTCGATGTCGAGCTGAGCCGAGAAGCCCATTTTCCAGGTTCTCAGCTTTAATCTGGACGTGCTCCTTCTCTTCAGCACTGCCCGCAAGGAAGGAGGATCCTGCCCTCCTTACTGTTAAGTAGCGTGTAGTTAACACAATAAAGGGGTAAGTAAGGCGAGAGAGGGAGCAAAGGAGTTCTTCTCTCCTTTTATCGCATCTTGGATGAAGGTAGAGGTAAAGGGCATATGTGAAGGGCCTCATTTTTCAACAGCCGTGGAAACCTCTAGCAAAGGAAAAAGAGAGCCTGTGGTCACTTAATACAGACAATCCTCTCACTTTCTGTTAGCTAATGACCTCTTCCCAACAACCTTAAAGCAACCTGGCATGAATAGCTGGCTTGAACATTGGTCAGTAGAAAAGGCATAAGATCTAAATTTGTAAGACAAGCCCTCAAGTCCCAAGTCTCCTGGCTTCTGGACTGTGTTTTCTCCCTTCTACTATTATGCCAACCCCACATTGTTTTTTTTCCCCTAAATAGTCGTCATCATATTTAGTCAACCCACTGATACACAAAAAATCAGCAGTTTCTGCTGAAGCATGGCCTAGCAGTTAAGAGCAGGGTTTTGGAGAGCAGGCAAAGTTGTATTCCTGGTTCCACCATGTGTTAGCTGTGTGAACTTGGGGAAGTAGCTTAACCTCTGAGCCTCAATTTTCTCAACTGTAAAAAAGGGGTGATGAAATGTCATAGGGTTACTGTGAGAATCATGTGACAGGTATCTAAAGTGCTCAAATCAGTGGGTGGCTCATAGTAAGTGCTCAATAAACAGTAGCTGTAAACTTCACTGCATTTGAAATTCACAACTTTTTCAGATGTCAGGGTCAGAAAGAATCTCAGAAATCATGTAATTCAGTATTTCCTAAAATGTGTTCAAAACACTCTCTTCCCTCAAATGTTCTAAGCAAAAGGGTTCTGTGGCCAAGTATGATGGGGATTTAAAACTCAGGGTAGTGTATTAAAGGCTCAGAGAAGTCACAGAGTATAAAGAAACCTGTTGAATGTCGACAGCATTTTCCAGCATTTGTCAACAGATTTGACCACAGAATCCTTTTCATACATCGCCTCTTAAGTTCCAGGTTGCTAGTATGGGCACAGCGCATCCTAACCATCTACCAATGCAGAAATCTGTCCTATGATTCCAATCAGTAATCGAGCAGACTCTGTTGGAACATCCAGAGACAAGGAGCTTGATCACCATGAACAATCATAATGGCCAATAGGTAACGCTGATGGAGGGTTTGCCATGTGCCAGGCACTATGATGAGCACTAGACACGCATTAGCTTATTTAATTCTTTTTTTAAAATATATTTATTTATTTATTTATGGCTGCGTTGGGTCTTTGCTGCTTCGCACGGACTTTCTCTAGCTGCGGCGAGCAGGGGCTACTCTTCTTTGGGGTGTGTGGACTTCTCACTGCAGGGGCTCTAGGCGCGTGGGCTTCAGTAGTTGCAGCACGCGGGCTCAGTAGTTGTGGCGCACGGGCTTAGTTGCTCCGCAGCATGTGGGATCTTCCCGGACCAGGGCTCGAACCCGCGTCCCCTGCATTGGCAGGCGGATTCTTAACCACTGTGCCACGAGGGAAGTCCCTATTTAATTCTTATAGTAACACTAAGAGTTATTATCTCCTTTTACAGGTGAAGAAACTGAGGCTTAGAAGAGCTAAGTAACTTGCCCAAGGTCACATGGCTAGAAAGTTCCAGAATGCAACTCAGGTTGGCCTCTTACTCAGCCTTCCTCACCCCGGTACTACTTCCTACAGCCGCTCAATCATCTCTGACTGTTGGAAGGCCCTTCCTTGTGTTGAGCTGAGGTCCAGTTTCCATCACTCCCCTTTCTCCCAGGTGTACACACAGCAGTTTCTGTTCTAAACATCTTCTGTAGCCATTGTTTCTAGAACTTTATTCACTTTGCTCCTTTTTCTCTCGACTCGCTCAAGTACTCCAGCATCCCTTTTGGACTGAAATACCCAAAACTGAATACAATTCTGTCTACTCTACTGTAATATGATGGTTGCATTTTGGGGAAATCACACATTATCGAAAAAGAACTTTTTAAAGAGGAGTTCTAAACTAACATAAGAACTGTTTTCTTTAAATCAGGGTTAGGGAATAGAAAGTTTTAGATGTACAATAACAGAATTAATTTTCTTGCAAACAATTTGATAACAAAGCTGTTTTCATAGTTCTGGTAGGATTGCCATAAATCCTTAAATATCACTTGATCACCTCTGGCATTTGCTCAAGGGTAATAGTCTCAGTTTCTCTCTCTCCCCGCTACCCTTTCCCTCTCTCTCTCTCCCCTCCCACCCCACACACAGCAGCACCATCTTAACAGTTTCTCGCCAGTCTCACAACTTTGACTTATTATCTCATGGTTTAGTAAACAAGGCACAAAGCTGTTAAAACCTAGTAGCTGGACTCTTCCTAACAGTTTTTTCCCTCCCATACTCCGTGCTAATTCCCAGTTGAGATCTGCTCATAACCAACAGCAGTCTCCAGTGATGCAAAATATTTTTTTCTATTTCATCAGTTTCGTTCTGGCCAATTCTAGTTCTGAAACACCACTGAAGGAAAAACACTTGCAATTCTCAGTGTAGTTTGACCAACGTAGCTTTCAACTATCACTTTCTTGTTCTGAACCTTATACCTCATTAGCTCAACTCAAGAGCTCATTATTTTGGTTAGCTGCAATACCCCACAGATACCTATGGAGCTTTTCTTCAACAAAAATGAACCCCCCTCCATTCTGCTATACATCTGAAGTCATATTTTGGAGCCCCCATGGAGGATGTGATGCTTAGAACTGTTCAAGTTCATCTGTCTAGACCTGGCTCATTGTGCCAGCCCGTGGTCATCACCTGGGAAGCTGACTCTCCTTCAGCCTGTGTCCTCTGTGAAACCGATAATCATTATCCGTAGATCAGCACTTCCCAACAGAATGTTCTATAGTGATGGAAATGCTCTATATCTAAGCTGGGCAATACAATGGTCACTAGCCACATGTGCCTATTGAACACTTAAAATAAGGCTAGTGCAACTGACGAACTGAATTTTAAATTGTATTTAATTTTAATTAATTTTAAGCCAATTACTCACACATGGCTAGTGGATAGCATATTGGATAGGGCAGATGTTTGCCTGAGTCAGGGGTAAAAATATTGAACAGGAAACCTAATTCTGGATGCGGTATGGTCATTCTGTGATTATCAACCACCTATATTCATGCTGAGTCACAATCTTATCTATCAGTGAAGTGAGTAGTATTGAAGGACATTGTCAAATGCCTTGTGAAATCATGATGTCCCTTTTTTTTTTGCTTTGTTGTGTCTTCATTGCTGCACGTGGGCTTTCTCTAGTTGTGGCACACAGGCTTCTCACTGTGGTGGCTTCTCTTGCTGCGGAGCACGGGCTCTAGGTGCGCAGGCTTCAGTAGTTCCAGCAGGCGGGCTCAGTAGTTGTGGCTCACAGGCTTAGTTGCTCTGTGGCATGTGAGATCTTCCCGGACCAGGGATCGAACCCGTGTCCCCTGCATTGGCAGGCAGATTTCTTAACCACTGTGCCACCAGGAAGTCCCATGATGTCCTATTTATATGTGTGGTTGACCTGCTCTACCAGCTTGGTGATTTTTTTTTTTCAGAAAATAGATTTTTTCCCATTTTTGTAGAAGTAATACATGCCCACTGCGACAAAATATAGGAAAGTATGTAGAGGAATTAACAGTGACTAATAATTCTACTATCTGAGATAACTACTGTTAACATTTTAGCATATTCCCTTCATCACATTTCTGTGCTGGTATTTTTCACATCACTGAGAGCATATATTCTCTGGTATTTGCATCCTGATTTTTTCATTGACAGTATTTCATATGTATTTTCTCATATCATTAAACATCCTTCGAAAATAGTTTTAAAGGCTGTGTAATAGTTCATTGTATGAATGATTAATAATTTGCATAACCATTCCCCTATTGCTATACTTTTAGATTGTATCTAATTTTTTGCTGTTATAAATAAAACGGTGACATCTTTTTGTGCAAAATAACTTTGTCCATAATTTGCATTGATTCCATAGCACAAACTTCCTGAAGGAGTATTATTAAGTCTAAGGATATGAACATTGTTAAAGATAATTCTTTCAAAAGAGAAAGTGAGGTTAGCGTGGACGCCATGCTGACTATCAGGGGTCAATGCTTTCCTTCTCAGAGTTCGAGACCGTCCATCTGATTATCCCTTTGAGCCGCTCATCCCATATTAATGTCCAGTTCACCCTTGTATATTTCTTAGATTCCAATTTCTTAGTCTTTATGAAAATCAGGATGACAGTGCCTGCCTCTTCAGCCTTCTAGTAGCAGTTCTGTTTTTTACAGTTCCCCGAAGATAAGTTAGCTTGTCTGTGAGCCCCCTCAGTACCCTTGGGTATAATTCATCCAGGTCAGGAGACCTGAGCTCTTCTGGGGCATCAAGGTGCTGTCCTTCTACCTCCTTCCATACTTGGACCTTCAAATCTTCTTACCGATATTGTTCCTCAACTTTCCACACTTAATAAGGAAAAGTGAAAGAGTATGTGGCAGAGACTGCTAGCTGCTGGACAAAATCGTGCTCTTCCCTCCCTTCTGAGCACACACCTAGACTCCATTCCCAGATTCCCCTGCAGGTGGGTGTGGCCGTGTGATTGAGTTCCAGGAGGGAGTGTGAACAGAAGTATGTGTGCCACTGCCAGGCCGGGCCCACTAATCTCCCACACCGAATGGAGAAGACTCCCAGGGCAACCTTGGAAGTCATGTGATGAAGATGCCAGAGCTCTTGTCAGCCAGTGTGGAAAGGAACACCCTGCTGACCCATTCACCTACCTACAGGTGTATCTGACTGTGGAAACGGTTTTTCTCTTTTCCCCCTGTGGGATCATTTGTAATTTACAACTTCACTTGGTCCTGCTTGAGCTGTCTTTCCTTTATTCTTGGATCACAAGACCAATCACATCTAACTTTTCTCCAAATACTTACGGAGTCTTCTTTCTGAGTGTTGGCACACGCTGGACCGTCTAGCAGGCCCTTCCCAGCTGTCCCAGACTCCCGGGTGACAGTGAGCTTTCTCTCACTTTCACCTGACGAGCAAATTTCCCTGGTTGTGCAGAATTAGATCCAAAATGCTGCTCCTCTTTATTTTCTCTGCTTTCTAAGAAATGGAATTGTCATTTCGGCAGAAGAATTTAGCAGAAGCCGTATGGCAATTTTAATAGAGTGAGAAAAAAAACATGTACAACCACAATTGCCTGGTACAGAAGGGAGGTTGATCTTGCTGTCTGGAAGGGCCTCCTTTACACCTTGATGAGTTTGAATGGCTGAGTTTGGCAGAAGAAATGGCAGAGAAATCAATGACTCTACAGAATACAGTGAGAGTTTGGAGTTCTGGAGGCAGTCTAAAAGGGAAGGGATAAGTGGGAGAGATGGGAAGGTGAGGAGAGGAAAAAACCACTAAGCTGGACCACTCCATGAGTGAGATCAGCTGATAAAAGTCCTCATAGGACGGGATAGCTAAAGAACTTCCGAGGACAGAGGTATCTAATGTTTGATCTAACGTCACGTAGATCCCTTCCATTCCCCAAAGGAGCAGGCACAGCTCTGGACAGGGACAGCACACAGATGGCAAGACCGTCCACAAATGGATAGAACTCCACACTTGCGGGGGCTCAGGGCCAGAGGTGTCTGTGCACAGAAGCCTCCTCCCACCTTCCACCCTGGCCTCCCAGAATTGGCCAAAATATGGGGGGCAGGACTTTAGGCTTCCGCAGGATGTGGAATGGTCGTTTGAACCAGTCTTATCTAGGGAGGCTTCAGCTGACATCTGAGTCACATAAAATAAAATAAAATAATAGTAATAATATCTTAAGATTAAATTAAGAATTAAGTAGTAGGTCAGGTATTTGGCACCTTGGAACACTGAAGCCCAGAGATGTTATGCAACGTACCTAAGGGACCTGGTGTGACGGTAGAGCTCTGCTCTGTTCTCAGGGTCTCTCGCTCCTGGTCCCTTGTTCTCACTCCACGCCCAGGAGGACAGAACGATGCTGCAGGGCTGCAAGCAGGGTGTCTCCTCGGGCACTGTGTGCTCCTCGTCCCTCCTGAGCTCAGCTCTTCCCTGAGTGGCTCCCACAGGGACCTTGGGGTCAATCAATGACTCGTTCTGCCCATGAGCTAAGCTCAGGATTATGCCTGGTAGGAGTGAGGAAGAGGTTCCTTCCACTCGGGAGACAAATTTTCCCTAGTAAGGGGAAGCATGTGAGAAACAAATTCATTAATAAACTCATCAGTGGTCATAACGATATTTTATCTGAATGTCAGAAGGTTTTCTTTGTTCCCATCAAAGGATTTGGGCCCCAAAACAAGAATAATGAACCAAAGGTAGGGAGACATTAGGGCCATCTAAGCAGCCGTGGAGGAAGAGAGTTTGTTTATCACCCCACTCTTCTCTTCTCTAGATAAGGACATGTGTTGACAGGTGAGGAGGGGCAGAAGTTTCTTGAGTGCAAAGTGCCAAGGCACAAACCCTGAGATAAGAAGTCATAAATAGACTGCAGACCTGACCCGGAGCCAGGCTCAGTGTACGTGGGCTGGTAGGACTTGCAGGCCAGGGCCCAGGCTGGGGGGCTGAAGCTGGGCAGCTGCTGTGGAAATTTCCATGGGCTGTCCACCAGCTCTCGGGAAGCTGTGGAACTCCTCATGGCATGAGGAGGACACAGGTTATGAAAGAGGCACAAGATGTGGTCCCAGGTCACAAGGAGTTAGGCCCCTAGAGAGGAGACCCAGAGATGCTTGCCAAGAAAGCAAGTGAACAAGCAGGCTGGAAAATCTTAAGTTGTAAAGCAGGTCAAGACATGGAACCAGTCAAGAAAAAGTCAACATCGCCTTTCAATTATTCGAACCCCATTTCACCTTCAAAGAAAAATGTTGAAAATACAAACTTCACATAAAGGTAAAGGCTGATTTTATTACTTTAAGTACTATTACAGGGTCCCAAACAATATATGATTTTTTTAAGGAAAAAAATGTACACAGTTTATTACCAGTTGCTAGAGTCTGAGATATCCTTAAGAATTCACGTTAAAATTGCAAATCATTTTTAGTACAGAAGTCAGTTAAAACTTTTCAAAAGACATCAGTTCCATGTCTTGGTAATTGTTAGCAAAAGCTTTAAAGTGTTCACTTTTGTGTGTGTGTGTGTTTTCCCTCTCGCTGGAAAGATTCAGACTGGGTGCTGGGGTAAGGGGTGCGTGTGCACACTGTGTGCACACAACACACGTGAACCCACAATGTTCACTGTAATGCTGCCTTCCCAATGCACTGGCTCAGATGCTTTGGGGTGCAAGTAAGAGAAACCATGAAGATAATTTATTGGTTCACATGGCTGAAAAGTTAAGTTAGGGAAGCCTTCTAATATGGTTTAATTGGGGCTCCAGCTCCATGTCTCTGATTCTCTCTACCCTTTCCACATTTGTGCACCCGATTCCTTTTTAGGCTGGCTTTCTTCGTGGTTACAAGATGCCTGTGAACAGCAGCTCAGTTAGAACTGACCAACTCAGTTGAAATTTCTTGACAACTAATCTGGGGAGAAAAGGACTACTGCTTCCCTTAACCACTGAGGGTAAGTCCTAGCTTCATTCTGATTGGACCACCCCCAGGACCAATCACTGTGGGCGTGCTATGCGCTGACTGGCTCAGGCTAAAAAAACCTATCACTTTGGCAGGTGCGTTGGGATTGGTCTACACCATAGGGGACCACCCCTGGAATTGGGGGAGGTCAATGCCACTCATGGTGACTACACAATGGAGAGGAGGACAAGAGGTGTTGGAAAGACACTCCCAATGTCTACCACACCTTGGTAGCAATTTTAATTTTTTTAATTTAAGGGCTACTTTCTAGGTACAAGACACTGTGGGAGGTATTAAGATATGCAGTTTATAATTTATAAGGTATAAAAAGAAAAGTTGAATGAGGCATGCAAATGCTAAAACAAAGTACACTAAAAGTAAAGAAGAGAGACAGACTGTTTCTGGTTGAGGTGATCAGAGGGGTTGTAGCAAGTAACACTGGAATTAGGTCTTAAAGAATGAGTAGCATTTTAATGATTACAGGTAGGAAGGGAGGACACTGGAGGCAAGGGCAATAGTTGGAGCACAATTTCTAGAAGTTACTGCTTAGGCAGGACCTGTTACCCCCGTACAAAGAAATCTGGGGGGTTCAGATGATACCTGAGTAAGTAGGATGAACTGCCCCACAAAGTTAGGGTACAAGGTGAGCCTGTCTTTTATTTTCTCCCATAAAGAAAACCGGCTTAATTCCCCTTTTGCCTGGTTAGCAGGAAGTTCAGTATCTCCTCCGTGGGGCTTCTTCACTGCTTAATGTGTCCCCAAACCCAAAGGCTTACACAGGTCAAAGTAGGGGGTGGGGTTGGTCTGACTTTCACATGCAAGCAGGGACCACTGGTCTCTGGTCTGTCTAGTGGCCATATGAGTCCCCAGGTCTCTGTGGCTCCTCAGGAAAGACAATTCCACTCCTGTGACTTTGAGCTTGGCAAACAACGTTCCTCACCGGTGGTCCAGGACCATGATCTCGGAGCTCTGCTTCTCAGTTAAATTCACAGCTCTCCCATCCACCCAGGCACCAGCTGCCCAGACACTCTCGGTAAGAGATAGTTTGGGGTCTCCTCATGGATGCAGAATGCCTGTCCTCTATCCTTCCCTGGGATCCACGGCACCAGGAGGCAGGAGTTTCTCCTTCTCAGCTACACCTGCCCTGTAACAATACAGCTATCGTCCCTCCCTTCTATGACTCCCTCCCTGCATGCCTTTCCCCATCACACACACACACACACACACACACACACACACGCCTGGGGTTCTTGGGGTGGGGACAACTATGTGACATGCTTTACCATGACCAGGGTGACTAGCTGACACCGCTCTCACTGGCTCAGAGAAAGAAAATAGAACCCAGAGTTTAATTACCTGTAGGACAAGCTGCCCTATCCAGACTTGTAAGTTCACGCCTCCTAGTCTCTTCCAGAGATTGCTTATTTCACTCGAGGGAACCAGGCACTCCTGCACTCGTACTGAAATTTCACATTGACTTTCGACCTCCTTGATCATTGGCAAAATGGAGCCTTGTGTGTGCCCTTGGTCTGTCCTCACCTTTAGGTTGAAGTGTTTTTCCTTGCAGCCCTCCTACTTGCCTTGATTGAGGTTCCTGGCAGCAGGAGCTCTTTCTGTTTGGGGGCACATCTCTCCTCTCTTTTCTAAACTCCCCTTCACAGCCTCGCTCTCTTAAACCCTGACCCTGGATAGCTCAGAAGGACGCGGTGCAAGAGATTGACATACAATTAAGCTCTGCTCCTGGGTCTCAGCTTCCAGTATATTTGTTGCTGCTCTAGTCTACAAACTTGGGGCCCAGATCTGGAAACTACTCCTAAATTTAAGTGAATTTTAAAAAAGTTTTAAAAAGTATCCAGTGACTGTCTGAGGGAGAACAAAGTAAAAAACATATTCAGCAGCTAGAATGGCTGCCCACACATGCTTGAGAATTTCAGGACAAGAGAATGAATTACATGCTCTTTCAATTCAGAGGGCACTCTTTCCCAATCCATGCCATACAATCAGTTATTTCTCCTTAACAACATTCACTTAGAATCAGAAGAGTTGCCTGGAGCGAGGTAGGGGGTGATTGGAAAGAAGGGCATGAAAGACTTTTTGGAGGGAAGAAATTTGTTCTATATTTTAATTGGGGTGTTAATTACATGATATATTCATTTGTGAAAACTTATGAACTACAGACTTAAGATCTGTGCGTTTTACTGCATATAAGTTATATTTCAATTTTATTTTATTTTATGTTTTTGGCCGCACCTCGTGGCTTGCAGGAATCTTCTTCCCCCACCAGGGATTGAACCCGGGCCTCCGGCAGTGAGAGCGCCATGGAGCCCTAACCACTGGACCGCCAGGGAATTCCCTATATTTCAATTTTAAAGTGGAAAAATTAAACCAATGATTAGGCATACTTGGCTAATGTCCATATGCTACAGTGTGTTGAAAAGAAGTTAATCTGGAAAAGAAAAATCATAACCCTACGGTGAAGGCAGACACGTGCTGCAAAGGCTAAGAAAACAGAGAGGAAAGCAGCCGACATTGCTAGCGGGCTGAGCTGGGATGCTTCCAGTTGAGGGGAGCTGAGCCTCTTCTGTAATGTGCTTAATCACTTATGGTTGCGCAGTCAGCTAATTACAGTCATTAGGCTTGCCTTAGTTGAACAGGCTTGGGAATCCCTTGAAGTCATTCCCTTAGCTGGTTGGGTTGGACTTGTCTGAGTCCAGTGACCTCCTCAGATTGCGGCCTGTGATGGTGCATTCCTGGTGCTTCAGAAATGATCTGTTTTCACCATGGGGTGTTTGGGCGTACGTGACTAATCTTGGAACCAGTGAGTCATGGGTGTCAGGTCTCAGAGCACAGGGAGAGCACTTGCGGGCTCTGCACTGGCTCTGCTTTCTTGGTGCACCAACCCAGACTTGCTTAGGTCCAAACCAATCACATTTTGAAAACAGGATTATTCCTGTTGCTTTCATTTGAAAGAGCAAAAGAATTGAAACAGTCTGCATGACCATCAACAGGAGACTGGTTAAATAAATTATGGCTCATGCACATAACATAATACTGAAAAAAGAACGAGGACACTTATCTACATACTAATTTGGAAAGAGCTTCAAGCTATACATAATCTTAAATCAAGAAACAAAACATAGTGTGCAGTATGAGTGTTAGTATAAAATATAGGGTTGTATGTTTGTATTTGCTTACATATGTATGAAGAAACTTTGAAAAGAGACAGAAAACTTAAGAACAGTGGTTGCATTTGAGTTGGGAGGGTGTAGGGGTGTGGGGGGCATTGGGGTTGGGAAGTGGGTGGGAGAGACATGGAGTAGGGGGAGAATTTCCACTGCAAACCTTTTCAGAATAGTTGTTTAAAAATCATGTGAATGGGGGGCTTCCCTGGTGGCGCAGTGGTTGAGAGTCCGCCTGCCGATGCAGGGGACACGGGTTCGTGGCCCGATCCGGGAAGATCCCACATGCCGCGGAGCGGCTGGGCCCGTGAGCCATGGCCGCTGAGCCTGCGCGTCCGGAGCCTGTGCTCCGCATCGGGAGAAGCCACAACAGTGAGAGGTCCGTGTACCGCAAAAAAAAAAAAATCATCATGTGAATGTAGTACCTAATGGAAGATCGAAATCTATTAAAATGTTCAAAATTTTTTAAAAGTAGGAAAATGTTTTAGGGAAATGGGACTCACCCTATGCAGCGTTCCCACACAGTGGTTTGCGAAGGTGTCGTGGGAAATTAATGTACTTAAAACAGTAGTGGAGGGCTTCCCTGGTGGCCCAGTGGTTAAGAATCCGCCTGCCAATGCAGGGGACACGGGTTCGATCCCTGGTCCGGGAAGATCCCACATGCTGCGGAGCAACTAAGCCCGTGCACCACAACTACTGAGCCCGCGTGCCACAACTACTGAGCCCGTGCGCCTAGAGCCCGTTCTCCACAAGAGAAGCCACCGCAATGAGAAGCCTGCGCACCGCAACGAAGAGTAGACCCCGCTCGCCGCAACTAGAGAAAGCCCGTGCGCAGCAATGAAGACCCAACGCAGCCAAAAATAAATAAATAAAAATTGAAAAAAAACCCACAAAAAAACAGTAGTGGAATCTGTCTTCATTCCTACTTTCTTACATTTAAGGGATAAAATAGATATTAAACAACTGTTTTCCTGTAACAGAGCCCTGGTGGTGTGGGGCACTCACACTGGGCAGCCTGTGGAGAGGAGGCGTGCAGGCTCTGACCCAGTTGCTCAGGCATCTTCCCACTTTGAAACAGCCCCTCCTGAACTGCTGGTTTTGACTATCACACAGTTATGAGTTGTTTTTATTCTTAGCCACATGCTGTTTAATATATACGCCAAACGGTCCAGGAATTGAAAAAGATTCTTCGCTTGACTGTCAAGCTTCCTTGTTTGACCAAACTTTAGGCTCCTGAACCTTCTCCTAGGCCCATCTGTGCATTTCCCTGTAAGATCCAGCTTTATCAAGAACCCAGCTAAGTTGGTTTAGCAAGAACCCGCATCCTCCACATCTGATTGCTGGATATCTAATCAGGATCCTCAATCTCCAACATCCCCCAGGTGTTGTCTGATCACCCTGGCCTGTCTTCAGCAAGAATCCTTTTAGGTTAGTTTAGCTAGAATCCCCTTTACCCCTAATGTTTCCTCTTAATTATTTTCCATACACTCACCTCCCACCCAGCTCCTTGGCTGTAAATTCCCACTTGCCTATGTTATATTCAGAGTTGAGCCCAATCTCTCTCCCCGCTGCAAATTCCTACTGCAGTGGTCCCTGTACTTATAGCAATGGGCCTGAATAATGTCTGCTTTACTATTTTTTTTTTTTTTTTTTTTGCTATACGCGGGTCTCTCACTGCTGTGGCCTCTCCCGTCGCGGAGCACAGCCTCCGGACGCGCAGGCTCAGCGGCCATGGCTCATGGGCCCAGCCGCTCCGCGGAATGTGGGATCTTCCTGGACCGGGGCACGAACCCGCGTCCCCTGCATCGGCAGGCGGACTCTCAACCACTGCGCCACCAGGGAAGCCCCTTGCTTTACCATCTTTAACAAGTGCCATGAATTTTTTTTCTTTAACAGGATCAAAAAGAATACTGACGTTGAACACTACTAGGTAATGTGGAGCACGAAAATCATAATTCTACAAAAGTGCCTCAGAATTTTTTCTCCAGGTCTGAAAGTTATGATTTATCAACCTCCTAGCTAGAAAATTAAGCTCTTCTACTTCAGAACCTAGTGTTAAAGAGAAAATATTGCAACCAGTATATAAATTTTCTAAGTATTATCAATAAAGACTAAGCTTTGACTTAGAAATGAAAGATGCAATTATTAAGTAAGCTAGTTGATTTTTACTATGGGTTAGTAATATCAAGATGGTCTAAAAGTACTTGAAACACCATAGCTAATAAATTAGATGAAATTGCAGAAAATGTGGTCCTTTTTAATTTAATTTTTTTCATTTCAAAATCTAGAAGTCATTTTCAGGTGTATGTATGGTAACAATTTAGTGAAAAATGGATATTAATATAGTATTTTGCTGAATACATGTTACAATGTTGGGTTTACCATTCATTTATTAAGCAAAAATAATAACTAGAATTATATAAAGTATACATGTGATAGGCACCATCTTAAGTACTTACATATATTAATTCATTTAATCCTCAACAACCCTATTACATATAGATACTAGTATTATCCTCATTTTACAAAGGAGGAAACTGAGGCACAGAAAAGTTAAGTAACTACCTCAAGGTCACACAGTTAGTAAGTAGCAAAGCTGGGTTTCTAATCCAGACATTCTGGGTCCAAGGTCCATGCTTTTAACCATAAACTTACTATTTGCCAGGAACTGTTCTAGGTTCTGGGAATACAACGGTGAACTAAAGAAACAAAGATTTTTCTCTCATAGAACTTACATTCCAGTTGGGGGATACAGATCATTAAACAAACAAGTAAATAGAAATATGTTAGGTGATAAAAAGTACAAGGAAGAAAAATAAAGCAAGATAAGGGAATAAAGAGTCCTTTTAAGACAAGTTAAGGAACAGGATAGGTCATATTTTGGTAGGATGATCAGGAAAGAATTCCCTAATAAGGTGACATTTTGTCACAGAACCACATAAAGCATGGGAGTGAGCCATGAGGATGTCTGAGGGATGAGTGTTCCAGGCAGAACGAAGGGTAAGTGCAAAGTCTGACATGCGACAGTTCTTGTCATGTTAGGCGAATACTGAAAGGAGGCCTTTTTTGGTTGGAATAAAATTAGAGAGGGAGAGGGCAATTGAAAATAACATCTGAAAGATACCTGGGGGTAAGATTATGCTGGGTCTTAAAGAGCAATGTAATAATGTTGGATTTCATTCTGAGTGGGATGAGAAGCCATCAGAGGGGTTTGAGTTTAGAAATAACATGATCTGACTTTTGTTTTCAAGCAAAGAAACAAACAAACAAAAAAAGATCACTGTAAGATGATGTGTGGAAACAGAAGATCAGTTCATTGGCTATTTAGAATAATTCAGGTGAAAGAAGATGTTAGTTTGAACTCGGGTGGCAGTGATGCTGAGGCAAAAATTGGCTGATTCAGGGTGTATTTTTCAGATAGAGTGGAAGAATTTGCTCATGGATTTGATGTGAAGTATGAAAGAAACAGAGTAGTCAAGGGGAATGCCAAGGTCTTTGGTCTGAGCAGTGAATGAAGGCCACTTATTTGAGGCAGGGAGCCTTAGGGGAGGAGCAGGGATGGGTGGTAAATCAAGGGTTCAGTCTTGGACATTTTGAGTTTGATAACTAGTGGACGTCGTAGTGAAGATCCTTATAGGCTGTTGGATTTGTGAGTCTGGAATTCACAGGAGAGGTTCGTGGCAGAGTTAAAACTTTGGAAGTTGTCAGGTTATGGGAAGTGGATGAGATCACTAAGAGAGTGGGTGCAGACAGAGAAGGGATACAAGGACTGGGTCCTGAGGCCCTCCAATATTTAGAAGTCAGGAAGATGAGGAAGACCCAGCAATTGAAATTGAGGAGAAAACGCTGGTTCTCAGAAGGATAACTAGCAGAGTATAATGTTCCAGGGGCTAAATTTAAAAAAACTGTTTCAAGAAGGAGGGAGTGGGGTGATATTAGAGAAAATGGCAAAGGAAGGGCATTTGAAAATTCTGTCCTCCACAAAAACAATGAAAAAACTGGCAAAAATATTCAGAATCAACTTTTTTTTTTCAGAACTTTGCAAACTAACCAAAGGCTTGCAGTAACCTGGGGAGTGAAGAAAAATGGCTGAATCTCAGTAAGAAAAATGAGCTTTGTGGTGGTGTAACTTGCTTTAGTCTCACCTGTGCCCTGCCTCCACCCCCCCCCACCTCCAGCTATGTGGTAGCTTGAAAAATAACAGTCCACATTCCTGGTTCAGCCTGGCCAAGGGAGCATAATGGAACTGGAACTTTTTCAAAGCCAAATTCTCAGAGCATTGTCATTATTTTACCTGTCTGGTGGTTCTCTGGAAGACTCCACTTGCAAGGCTGTCTGTATGTGACCTGACTCAAGCTTACCCAGTGTGAAAACCATTTTTCTTAAGAAGCATCTGTCAAAAAAAAAAAAAAAATTTACAGACATGTGTTTTAACTTCGCAGCTGCCTGAGGCAGTGGATCACAGTTGAGACAAACGATAGACTAACCAGAAAGCTTAAGGAGAGCTGGGGAATGAGACATCCACAGGGACTTTGAAAATCTAACATATTCTTGGGACTCTAGAAGGCCACACACATGGCAGGGCTGGGCATATGCTCAGGGAAGGCACTAAGATCTCACCTCTGACTGTGAGGCTGTGCACAAGCAGGAAGTTAGGTTGAGGAAGAGTTGTCAACTGCCTGGCTGAGTGTTGAAATCATGCCCCAGCGTACACACAGAGTCCCTCAGCAAAGACTGGATGATTTATTAGTTCCAGGCATTTAAGGAAATCTCTGTCTTGCCATTAGCTCACCACTAAGCTAACTGAGTAGAGACTTCAGTGGCCACATACAACAAAACCAGACTTTACAGAATTAGTTCAGAAAAGTCACTAAGCAAACAAAGAATAATAGTACAATAAGCAGCAGCAACGACAAACCCTGGGTTTAGATGCGAATGATGTCTCGCCAAATAAGGAATATCAACAAAAAGATAGAAATTGTTAAAAAATAGTCAAATAGAAGTTCTAGAGTTGAAAAATACAGTAAGTAAAATGAAAGATTCACTAGAGGAGCTCAACAGTAGATTTGAGCAGGCCAGAGAAAGAATCAATGAAATTGAAGATAGGAACCAATTCAGATGATCCAGTCTGAAGAAAAGAAAGGAAAAAAATGAAGAAAAATGAACACAGCCTCAGAAATCTGTGGGATATCATCAAATATAGCAACATACCTATAATGGGAGTTCTAGAAGGAGAAGAGAGAGAGGGAAAAAGACATAAAGAATATTTGAGGAAATAATGGCAGAAAACTTCCCAATTCTGATAAAAAACATTAATCTATATGTCTAAGAAGCACACTGAAGTCTACATAGAATAAACTCAGGAGAAACAACTAGACACATGATAATCAAACTATCAAAAGACAAAGACAGAGAGAATCTTGAAAACATCAAGAAAGAAGCAACTCATCATGCACGAAGATCCTTAATAGGATTGACATCTGATTTCTCATCAGAAACACGGCAGGCAGAAATCTGTGGCATGATATAAAGTACTGAAGAAAAAAAAAACCCTGTCAACGAAACATTCTATATCTAGCAAAACTATTCTTTAAAAAATGAAGGAGAGGGCTTCCCTAGTGGCGCAGTGGTTAAGAGTCCGCCTGCCGATGCAGGGGACGTGGGTTCAATGCCCCAGTCCAGTAAGATCCCACATGCCGCGGAGCGGCTGGGCCCGTGAGCCATGGCCGCTGAGCCTGCGCATCTGGAGCCTGTGCTCCGCAATGGGAGAGGCCACAACAGTGAGAGGCCCGGGTACGCAAAAAAAAAAAGGAGAAATTAAGACATTCCTAAATAAACAAAACCAAGGGCATTCATCACTAGAACGTACACTCTGTAAGAAAGAAAGTGTGTCCTTCAGGCTGAGATGAAAGGACAATAACTCGAATCCACATGGTGAAATAAAGAAAATGGTAAGAGAAACTATATAGGTAAATATAAAAGGCAGCATAGGTATATTTTTGTTGGTAACTCTTATTTTTTTGCCTGATTTGAAAAATAACTGCATAAAGCAACAATGATAAATATGTGGGGATGGGCATAAAATGAACAGAGATATAACTTGTATAATAATAACAGCACAAAAGAGGGGGGAGAACGGAGCCATATAGGGGCAAAGTTTTTGTATATTATTGACATTAAGTTAGTATTAATTTGAACTAGAATGTTATGTTAATTACACCCCAGGGCAACCACTAAGAAAAAAGAAGGGAGTGACCAACTGGGCCAAATGCTGCTGATAGTTTAAGATGAGATCTGAGGATTGACTACTTGATTTGGCAACATGGACAGCACTGGTGAGCAGTTTATGGGAATGATGGGGGGTAAAGCTGACTAGATTGATTCAAGTAGAATGGAAGAAAAGGAGGAGAAAATGGATATAGGCAATTCTTCCATGACTTTGCTGAAAATGTGAGCAGAGAAATGGAGATGGGATGAAGAGTGAGAGACAGTTAACAGGTTTGTATGCTGATAGGAATAACTGAGTGGAGTGAGAAAAATTGATAATTGCCTTCTCTGTCTCTGCTATTAAGCAAGAAATTTTGAGATCAGAGGGGAATTGCTGCAGCATCATGCTTCTCACCCAAACGTCCCAGGCATTGGCATCTTTGCTTATTGGGAGAATATGTATATACGTACATGTGCATGTATGTATACACAGATTTGTGTGTGTTTTGAATAATACTGTATTAATATATTATGCCCATTAGAAAAGATACACAAAAATGTAAATTTTTAGAAGTTTAAGATAAATTTAAAAGAAAGTCGATAATTAAGATGACGTATCATATAATGAATAATACCTCAGGCACTCAGACACTCGGAGTGAGGTACATAGTGAATAAATCCATGCTTCAAATATCTTCTTGCTAATTTTGAATTTTCTGGCTGTCTTTTTATCAGCTGCAGTTAGATTCATCCTTGCTCTTACTTTGTAGTGAGTTTATACCTAGAAGAGTAGTAACGATTGTTATTCGTTGTTTTCTCGTCGTTCACTCTGACTTTATTATTAGTATTATCTTCCAACTGGTTTTCTTTGGCCCAGATTTCTTTTTTATTTTAAGTTTATCATGAAGAATTTCAAACAAACATAAACAGAATATGAACCCCACTATATACATCCATCATACTTTCACAGTTATCAACTCATGACCCATTCTTCCCTCCAGCCCTGTAGCATTTGGAAACTAATCCCATGCATTTTATTATTTCATCTGGTAATAATTCAGTGTGTATATCTAAAACATAAGGACTCTTTAAAAAAAAACCTAACTACAATGCCATTATCATAACCAAAAAATTTGAAGGAATCTTTAACTTGAAGTAAGGGGGGAATCTTTTTTTAAAAAAAATGTTATTGGAGTGTAGTTGATTTACAATGTTGTGTTAATTTCTGCTGTACAGCAAACTGAGTCATTTATACATATATCCACTCTTTTTAAATTCTTTTCCCATATAGATTATTACAGAGTACTGAGTAGAGTTCCCTGTGCTATACAGTAGGTCTTTATTAGCTATCTATTTTATATATAGGAGTGTGTGTATGTCAATCCCAATCTCCCAATTTATTCCTCCCCCTGCTTTCCCCCTGGTAACCATGTTTGTTTTTTACATCTGTGACTCTATTTCTGTTTTGTAAATAAGTTCACTTGTACAATTTTTTTAGTCCGCATATAAGCGATATATTTGTCTTTCTCTATCTGACTTACTTCACTCAGGATGACAGTCTCCAGGTCCATCCCTATTGCTGCAAATGGCATTATTTTGTTCTTTTTTTTAATGGCGGAGTAATATTCCATTGTATATATGTACCGCATCTTCTTTATCTATTCCATTGTCGATGGATATTTAGGTGGCTTCCACATCTGGGCTATTGTAAACAGTACTGCAATGAACATTGGGGTGCATGTATCTTTTTGAATTATGGTTTTCTCCAGACATATGCCCAGGAGCGGGATTACTGGATCATATGGTAGTGCTATTTCTAGTTTTTTAAGGAACCTCCATACTGTTCTCCATAAGAGTTGTACCAACTTATATTCCCACCAACAGTGTTGGAGGGTTAATGGGGGGAAGCTTTGCAATAAAAAAGTCAGGTCAGGAAAGAAGGGTGTTTTTAGCACAATAAAGCTGAGGTCATAATTTCATTTCACATAATTTCATATTTCACAACTTGCATAAACTAGTTGGGGGGTATTTCTCCAGTAAACTAGACTGGTGGTCTCTGAAGAAAAACTAATGTTTATGGTACTGGGTAATGCTGGTCTTCAGGTACTTTAGAGAAAAGCTAATCCTGGCATTGCTGGTGGAGTGAGACTGAACTGGCATAGAAGTACCCAATTCCCTCCTCGCTAAAGCACCACATCCTCTCTCCCCTTCGGCAGAAGCTGGAGCTGATGGAAATCACACCCTCTTCCCAGTGAAGTCTCACCAGGTAGAGTTTGTACATTATGGGAAGGGATGAACTGGGGACTCCATTATCCTATGGGCAGTGGTAGAGGTCACTACGCTGGCAGGGGTTGGAGGAACACAGGCAGTTAAGGGAACAGTTAGCTTAGGAGGGAGAAATGGACACCCCTTGAAGGCCTAACCCAGGGGGCTGGAACTTTCTCTCCTGTGTGGTAAAAGGGAGCCAGTTGCCTACTCAAGGCTAAGTTCCCAGTTCTTAGCCCCACCCTGCTTGGGGCAGTTCCTTGAAACTTGTCAAAACCTCCTTAATTCTCTCTCAAAATATACGTTGTACTTAATGTGGAGATGATTGGGGGTGGGGCGTGTGTACAGAATTTGGACTGTTAAGAGTATGTTAACGTTCCTGCAGACGAGACCCGGCAGCGCAGAGGACCCGCCAGAGAAGCGCACAGCTGTGCCACCCCGGTCCCGCACGCTCCGCTTCTGCGCTGCGGGGGACACGCTGCCTCAACTCAGGTCCCACGGCCGGGACGGCCTGGACGCCGGGCTCCAGCGTCCATGAGGAACGGTGAAGCTCGGTTCACGTCTGGGTTTCATCACAGCCCTCTCCCCCCCATTGCAGGCATCAGCATACAACGGTCAATTTTCCTAAGCAGTAATAGTAAACAAGTTTCCAAAATGTTAAATGTTAATTCCTCAAAATCACCTCGGAATAAAGGACAATCCTTTGGCTTGAGTATCTAGTTTTGTGAAAGAGTCACTAAATTCTTCTGATTTCCCTTTTCTCCACCGACATCCCTGGACAGATTTGCAGACCAGGGAGTGGAAACGGTCAAAACAACCGGGGCTCAGGTCTGATACCTCGGGCTGACGAGATTTGGCGCCACTCCGTTTGGGAGGAGGCACTTCCTCAGGGGGCAGTTCCCTGTCTTCCGCTTCTTATCGAGCCGGCAGCCCGCCGCAGAGCCCGCTTCCGCTCCTTCCACGTGCTGGCCTGTGCCCGCTACTCCGAGGAGGGCCGGGCCTCCGCGAGGAGCCTTGCTGACAGGGGTATACGACCCCGCACGCACCGGGGCCACTGCTCGGGCGACCCAGCCTGGGACGCGCCCACAGGGCCAACACTCTTAGCCAGAAGAGAAACGCGACATGTGGGCGGGGCCGGGCGCCCGAGGCGGGCCTGCACTCAGCCGGCCCACAGCGCTTCCACCTTCTGTGGGAGTCTTTTGTGGGAACTGGGAGGGGGCCCTCGTTACAAAAGGAGAGCACGGGCCAGCCCGCTGCAGTCACGTCAGTTCCTTCCACTGCCTCCCCTCCAGTCCCGCTCGGAGGCGCGGCGAGCACCGGCCGGGACGTGACATCCAACCGCTGGCCACCGCGGCTGCGCCCGCCGCCTCATCTACCGAAGGGCTAGTTCTCGGGGTGCAGCCACATCGAGCACCCACTCCTGCAGCCCAGCCTTTACCCAGCCTTCCCAACTAGAGGAAAGGGCTGCCGGTAGGGAAGAACGGGAGGGGCCCGCGCGCTGGGGCGGCCTCCCATTGGCTCCTCTCTCTCTGCCCTCCGTCCCGATTGGCCGCGGGTCGAGCGCACGGGCCGTGCACGCTGCCCCGCGCCGCGCGTCGTTGGACTGGGGGCGGGGGTGGCGGCGCAGCCAATGGGAGCGGCCTGCGGGGCGGGGCTCCCGGCGCTGGGTATCTGGGCTAGGGCGAGCTGGTAAACAGATACGGAGTGCATGCCGGGTGTCTACGCTACGGCGAGCGCGCGGAGGCTGCGCGAAGGTGACCGCGGATCCCAGCTTCCTGCAGCCGGGTAAGGCTGCCACCCACCGCGTGCCCTGGGCGCCGTCTGCCTGCGGCCAGATCTGTGCTCACCACCCGCTTGGGCCCTTCTTGTATCCTCAAGTAACAGCGCGGCTTCCCGTTTGCGAGTTTCATTTGCCCCAAGCTCCGGGCGCCCTGCGGCTGTCTCCTACCCCCGTGCCCACCTTAGCCCATACCTGTCTCGGGGAGGGGACGAGGGCCGCGTGCTGGTGCCTTGTCTCTTGGTCGACAGTACTGCTTTCCTGCCTCGCTTTCTCATGATAATATTTCTCTTCACGCCTAGACCCCTTTGCAGTGTCTCAGGGGCGCTAACTGCCCCTGGCCCCAGGTTTGTGCCAGGACTTTGACTCGCTTGACCCGAGCCAGCTGTTGGGTTCCACAGTTGGGGGTTTTGGATGAACTTGGGAAAGAGGACCCTTCTTGGTCCTTTCCTCCGTTGGCTTTTCTTTGGCCCCTCCTCCTACTTCTCCAAACTCCGGGGGTCTTGTGAATGGTTTGGGCTTAATTGCCTAAACTCGTGCCTTTGCCCAGTCTCTGCTCCTCTGCCAAACCCAGGCCAGTTCTCCCATGTGCCTTTTGGGATGGAAAATGCTGCGGGGGCAGGCCT
This sequence comes from Monodon monoceros, assembly GCF_005190385.1. NCBI lineage: Eukaryota > Metazoa > Chordata > Mammalia > Artiodactyla > Monodontidae > Monodon > Monodon monoceros. The sequence goes on from NW_021703774.1 coordinate 23,551,932, forward strand.
GGATGCTGGAACTCTCCATTTGGACGACAGGTGCCAGTCCTCTGAAGGGTGAGAGACTTAAGTGCAGCCTCTCATCCAGGGTAGGGCCTGCAGCCCATTGGAAAACTTGTCCATGCTCACTTGCACCTTGGGTGTGCGTGACAGAAGACTGAGGAGCTGGGCCTGCCAGGTCTAACTTGTTGCCAAAGGATTTGAGCATGCCTGATGCCAGCCTGCCAGTTGTCATGCTGTGCATGGGTGGGTCATGCTGGCAGGAGGGCCCATCTCCGGAGAAGAAACAAAGCAGGGGCTGGTGGTTCTCAGGAGCAGCATCTTTAAGACTGGTGATGACTTTGGGCATTTTCAACTTTGCAAATAATGCAGACAAGGCAGGGTTAGGATTTTGGGCCTGACCTTGGGCAACTCAAAGGAAAAGTGAACTAAGGTGGTGTGAGCACTTACGTGTGTGTCACATAAGACAGCGTTTCTCAACCTTTAGCAACATCCTGGCCTCTATCCATTAGATGCTAGTAACCCCCACCCCCCCCCAACACACACACACTATTTGTGACAACCAAAAATGTCTCCAGACATTGCCACATGTCTCCTAGAGGACAAAAGCAGCCTTGGTTGAGAACCACTGAGGTAAAACTGTAAAAAGTCTTCCCATGCTGCCAGAGGCCCCCTAGGACCTGTCCATGACTGGCTGAGAGGTTTATGTAAAGGGTAGCATCTCTGTCCTAAACCAATGATAGAAGCCCTGTAGGTTGGGCTTTAATGGAGTCCCCCACTCTGTACCTGGGGGGATAGGAGTGAGATAGGAGGTAGAAACCCATGGTCATTTGCTGTGCCTGCTGGGTGCATGGCAGTGACTGGCTGGGTCCAGAGTACAAAAGAAGTGGGAGACTTGTGGTTTCTGTCTTTGGGGACTTTGCAAGACTGTGGGAGATACGCATATGAAATAACCATGGGGCAGTTTTTAAATAGTGAGCAAACAAATTTATACTGTCTGAATGCTGGCAGAAAGGCCAATTCAGTTATCCATAAGCGGCTTTTCCAAGGTGATGCTTTGCTCATCCTTACTGATTGGCTGAGATATCTCTTATGTCTTATGATGTGGGAGGGTGCCAGGCCTGGGTCTGCAGAGAGTAAGTGTGTGGCTGCATTTCAGACATATATGTGGGTGTATGTACATGTGCCATGTACTCCTCCAAGAGAGAGGCTACCCAGGAGCGCAGAATGGACACGTGTACAATTTGTACAGTTCTTTTACAGTTGATCGAAGCATCAGAGACAGTGAGCCATTTCTTTTTGTGTGGGGAAAGACACTACTTCTGAGTCTAGATTTTGCCTTCACTGTAACCCAGAATTTATGCCCCAAACCTCAAAGTCCCAAACTGGTGGGGACGCAGAAAAGTGAAGAATGGTGATCATTGTACAGGGCAAGGAAAAACATCTGAAACCCCTACCATGAATTTCTTTTTCTTGTTGTTAATTGATCCTATGGGGATGTATCAGGATTTTCCCATAACATTCCTTGGTTAGTTAGGGTGTCTTTTGGGTGCCCTTTCTTGCCTATAGAGAAGAATCTGGACAGGGAGGTCACTTCTCTTTTCTCAAAAAGAAGTTTACAGGAGTGTATTATTGGGAAGCTCCAAACTTGGCACGGTAATTTTCCATCAAGAGCTGTGGATACTGAGTCATTATCTTTGTCAGTTGAAACAAGAGCTGTGTGCAAAATTAGACAGGAATATTTAGAGAGTTGTCTTGATCTGACAGTGGCATCTGGAAATAGTTCCAGCATTCTTGCTAAACAACAGCCAGGAACCTGGGAGAGCCAGTAGAAAGAAGAGCCAGTGGGAGAGGGGGAGTGAGAGGGCCCTGCTCCTTGAGGAGTTGCACCTATGCGGGGGATGGGGTCCACCGACTCTGAGGCAGACCCTGATGTGTCTGGGTGGGCTGCTCCCCACACTTTTCAGACCCAAGTTGGTGTCCACTGGTCTGTCCACAAGCATGTTTGTCGTGGGGTTACAGGCTCCTGAGCCCTTGACCTTTTGTTTTGAGGTCAGGGGCCCACAGAATATCTAACATTGGAAATGACCCTGAAAAATCTTTTTTTATTCTCCATACTTGGATGTGCTTTATTTTTACTCTGTGCATGTAGAGAAGGATTCATGAGAAAGCTGAGTGTTTTTCACTCACCTTGCCCTTTCAGGGTATTGTAGATTCTGTTGTAGTGAATAGTGACTGAGTTCTTGTCTCCGGAGTCCTCGACTTGCTTTTTTAAAATATCCCATTTCCATCTGGGCCGAGGGAGAGGGGCTGCACTTGCTAGAAACCTGGAAAATCCCTGTGTGCTCTAAGGGTTGGTGCTTCTCCACATCCTGCCCTGAAGAAAAGCCCGCTCTGGAATTGTGGGTTATTCCCTCCTTGTTGAACAGATATTGACTGATTGTCTGCCTTGAGCGTGGCATTGGAAATATAAAAGTGAACAATTCCTTGGTTCCCGGACCTCAGGGAGTTGTAATAAGGGGTGTGCAGATACCACCTAAACACCCTCAGTGTGCAGATCTAGGGCTCCGGGTCTAGATCAGACCACTTCTGGCTGGTGGAAACGGCAAGGCTCTTGGAGGAGAAGGCGTGTTAGCTGGGACTCTGAGCATGAGAAAGATTTCAGCAGGAAGAGGCAGGAGTTTGGAGGGGTGAGGGGCCAGTGCTTCCCAGACGCTCTATGCTGAAGGCCAGGTTTTATTTTTTCCCAGTTTGTTGCAGACCAGCGCTTTTGCAAAACACAGTAAAAATGTCCTGACGGTGCTAAATTGCTGTGAAAGTTTCTGAGCCCTTACTCCTGTTATCTCACCGAGGATGACAATATGAGTCCAATGACCATTCTTTGAGTAGCATTGGTCCAGGCAGTGGGCTATTCGAGCAGAGGCATTGGGGTGGCTGAGTGTCTGGTAGGGGTGAGTGCAGTCTGGCTGGAGGGTAGGGAGTGGCAGGGGAGCAGTGGGAGGCTGGGCAAGGGAGCAGAGTGGGGTGAGTCCCCCACCCCATTTCCTGTTGAAGCAGCTTGTCTGATCTGCCCTTAGGAGTTTAGGATAGTCTGAGCAGCATTGCTGCCACTGGGCTTCCGTAGGGTCGGGGTGGTTGGGGGGCAGGAGGGCTTTGACATAGGGCTCCTGGTAATTTTCAGCTGACAGTTCAGTTCAGGCCAGAAAGGGTTCCCTGGGCTCCCACAACTCAGCTGCAGCCTAGTGGGCTCTGACAGAGAGGGAGGTGGCTCCCTGCCCTGGCATGTGCACAGTGGACGTGGGTACCTGTGGGTACTGGCAGACCGTGCAGGACCTAGGGCGGGTGCAGTCCTCTGCTGTGGGAACCCAGGACGCAGCGGTGCTGGTTCTGCTGGAAAAGGGCTGGGAAACCGCCTTCCTGTGCTGGGAGGTCTAGGAGCTAGGGCCTGAAGGAGGAACAGGTTTCCATGGGAGAGAAGGATCTGAAGCTGACGCCTGAGCAGGGAGGGGCAAAGGTGGGCACTGCTGTGGGGAGGAGAGGGGAGGGCACTCAGGCAGGCAGGCTGTGCAGAATGGGTCTTGGAATGGGTCACTTTGAGAGATCAGGGTGGATGGGGAGGGAGACCCATGAGGCAGCCTGTGAGAAGTGAAGGCGGCCTGAGTCCCAGGTGGCGGGTAGTGGGGAGGTGGAATGAAGGCATAGATTCAAGAGATTATAAATCTGTGCAGGTGGACTCTCTAGAATAAGTTACTGCTTGGCCACTGGGCTGAGATTTCTAGTGGAGGGAGGGGTGGGGACTGTTTGGGGTGGATGGTGGTGTCACCGCTGAAAACAGAGGGGGCAGAACTGGGCTGGCGGCAGGAAGACGGTGATGTTAGTTTTAGACGGGAAGGGGTTGAGGTGCCTCCGGGACTTTTTTCCCATCCTTTTTTATTAAGGTACAATTTGCATACAGTAAATTCACACTTTCTAGTGCGCGGTTGTGCCGTTTGACAAATGCATATAGTCATGTAACCATTACCACAGTCAAGGTCCAGAACGGTTCCGTCCTCCCCGCCCCCCGGGTTCCCTGTGCCCCTTCATCGGTGCCTGTGGGACTTGGAGGGAGAGACGTGGCGTGTGTGTAACTGGATTTGTTCTAGAGTTGGGCCAGTGGTTGAGATGGCCTGCCCAGCCTGGGAATGGGATGCACGGTCCTGGGGGAGCTGCCAGCCCGTGGGGAGGCTGAAGCAGCCCAGGGGACAGCGTAGAGAGCAGGGAGGATGGGGGCTGGGGACCAGGCCTGGGGACTCCTGTGGAGGTGGAGGGGGGAAGGGGAGCTGGTGAGGGAGGTTGAGATGAGGGGCCGGGTGAGACATGGCAACCCAGCAGAGGATTTCAGGGGAGAGGGTGGGACCCGCGGGAAAGGCTGAGGAGGGTGGTGTTGACTCAGGTGGGTGGTGTTGACTCAGGTGGGTGGAGCCATCAGGTGGCCGTGGTGAGTGCCACAGGGGGAGAGCTTGGGGTCGGGGCAGCCTGTGCTGAGGGAGAAGGGAAGGCAGGGTTGGCCGGGATGAGGCTGAAGGAGAAGCAGAGTCAACGGGAGGTTTTTCAGTATTTGGTACGTGAAAGCCGAGAGCGGGGTTTGTGGGCTTGAGGGGGAAAGCTTTTGTGGAAGGAGACATTGAAGGCAAAATGAAAAATAGGTCGGGGCGAAGTCTTAAAGGAGGAGGGAGAGGGAGGAGGGGAACGGCCAGTGCGGGGAGGAGATAGGATGGGAGGAGAGGCGGGGGGAGGGCTGAGATCGGCCCGAGGGTTGAGGGTGAGCACATCTGATTGCCTCTGTTTTGAGGAAACAAGAGGTCAGTTGCAGTAAGTGAGGCCCTCTGCTTGATGTGAGAGGGGGAGGCTGGGCTGTGGGTGGCGCTTGAAGGGGAAGCCAGGCCCCTGCCAGCCTCTGAGGAGGGGTGTGTGTGTGTGTGCGCGCGTGTGTGTACGTGTGTGTGCGCGTCCGTGTGTAACGGGGCAGGATGGGTTTCCTGGCCGTCTGAGAAGGGGCGCGCTCCCTGCCCCCCCACCGATGGATTTTCCCAGAGGTGTTTGCTGGCCTGGGAAACACCTCACCACCCCCGAGAAGCAGGTCTGCCCCTCCGCACTTGCTATTTTCATAGAACGTCTAGAAGGGTTAGTACTCAGATTCTTTTGTGTATGATTCTTTCTAGAACCTGTTAAATCCCAATTCTCAGCACAGCCCTTCTGTGCTCAGGGTAAACGGCCGTGTCCTAATCTCTGGGAACTGGAAATCATCTAGGTCAATCACCTTGTTTTACACATGAGGAAACGGGGAAACTCAGGCCCAAGGGAGAGCGGATGTGCCCAGGGTCACATGTGGCTGGTGCCCAGGGTGGGCCTGGAACCCGGGCCTGGCTGGCCACCCTCCTCCATCAGCCTCATCGTAGTACCCTTGTTGTCTGGGAACCGGAGGGCCTGATGGCAATGATCCTGCCGTCTGCCGGGCGGGATGGGAGGTCCTGGGGTCTGTTCACACACCCAGAACTTTTACATTAAATCCAGATCCTGGGGTCAAGCCGGTGTTTGCTTTCTGTCTGGCATGTTTTGTCTGCGTTTGGCCCGGGTCCTGGCTCAGGGGAGGGTGAAGGTAAGAATAGGTTGCCCTGTGACCTGCAGGTGGTTACTGTTTGACAGGTGCTGGAGCAAACATCTCCCCATCTGTCTGAGATCGAAAAAGCAGTTTGTGGCTCTTGCCCCCTAACGTGTTTACAGCCAGCATTTGGTAGAGCAAGGGCTGGGCACCACATACAGGTCAGACCTGCTGTGCCCCTGTTCCAGCCCGTGTGAGCTCACTGGCAGCCAGGCCTGCTGTCTTTTGTCCCTCTTCCCTCTCACTCTTCTTCTAAGCAAGGAGTGGGACCGAGCAGAGGACGCAGTAGAGGTGCTGCATCCTGGGTGTGCCGCCACCCCTCCCTCCCAGTGTCTGTGTGCGCATGTGAGCAGGCTCCGGGCCCCTGTGAACGACGCTTTTCCTCCATTCTCCCTCTTCTGCCCTCACCCCATTTAGCACAGGGTGCTGCTGTCGCTGTGTCCATGGCTCTGGATGGTGGCGGTTTCAGGGTGATTGGTGACAGAAAGAGCGTTTCCCAGATGCTTAGCATCCCTGGTGTCTCTTGGGTTCTGGGTTCTAGAAGAGGGAGCTTGAGAAGCTGGGGAGCCCCTGGGCGCCCGTGGGTATTAAACTGCTGGTATGGACATGGTACAGCACCAACCCTCAAGGGGAGTATAGGTCTAGGTAAGAGATCCTCTCTCCAGGAGCGCACCATGCAGCCTGGGAGATGGGACAGGTACTCTAAAAGTCATATAGGGCATGGCAGGGTGACCTTAGGCCATTAAGAGATGAGGGACTTTAGAGGACAAGAAGTGACTTTAGGATGGGGGGCAGACCCTATGGAGCGTCTAACATTCCATCAGGATGGGTAGGATTTTGGCAGAGGAAAGGGTGTCCCGGGGGAGGAGGTGGGAGCAGCACGTGGAAGTAGGAAAGTGTGTGTGTGTGTGTGTGTGTATGTGTGTGTTGGGGCATGAGCCATTCTGGCTGAAGCGCTGGTGTGGGGTGGAGATAGTAGGAAATAAAAGCTGGAAAGATGTCTTGGGGTCCACAGTGAAGGGCCTTGAAGGCCAGGCCTGGGCCCGTGGCCTTAGTTCTGCCAGCAAAGGAGAGTGGAGGTCAGCGAGGAGACAGTCGCCTCTTCCTCTGAACATCCTCTTCTCATTTCTCTTCCTGAGTATTGTTGTCTGTCTAGGGTCGTCCCTCGTAGGGTTAACTCACTGGTCTTAAAAACTATCGGGGTTTTGCGTACGCTTGTAGTGCCAGAGGGTTGCACGGGACCTCGGTGGCAGGACCCGTTAATTTAATGTCTGCACCAGTGACGTGCACAGGTGTCCGTGCCTGGCCTGTGTGTGGTGTTTGGGGGTGCTGCTGATGGAGGCAGGTTCTAGGAGTCAGCGTGGCAGGACTGGGGGCCGCGTACCCAACAGCTCCTTCTGGAGGCGCACGCCCAGAGTGGACTCAGTGTGGGGCTCCTGCCTCTTTCTCCCACTTACGTCTGAGACAGAACCGGGGTGGGATCGCTGGTGCTGAGAAGCCTAACACTCTCAACCTGGTAGCTGAGGAGCTTTCCAGAAAGGGAGTTTGGCCAGGTGGCCTTTGAGAGCCCAGTCAGCTCCTGGATTTTTATGACTTATGATTTTCTGCAACCAGGTGGACACACTTTTCAGGGCATGAACCTTGCCGTGTTTCCAGGAGAGTGACTTATTTTCTTTTTTCTAAGGCATTTCTTTTTTTAAATTATTTTACTTATTTATTTTTGGCTGTGTTGGGTCTTCGTGGCGGTGCGCGGGCTTCTCTTATTGCGGATCACGGGCTCTAGGCGCACAGACTTCAATAGTTGTGGCTCACAGGCTCAGTAGTTGTGGCTCACGGGCTTAGTTGCTCCACGCCATGTGGGATCTTCCCGGACCAGGGCTTGTACCCATGTCCCCTGCATTGGCAGGCGGATTCTCAACCACTGCGGCACCAGGGAAGCCCCCAGGAGAGTGACTGTTGTTACTGACCTGGGGGCAGGTTTCTTATCTGCTCACTTCCTAGGCTGCAGGAGGAAAGGACTTGAGCCTGGGGTCAGACAGGCATGGATGGGCCTGCCCCTGACAGCATTGGGACTTAGAGGAGATTTCTTTACCTGGGAGCTGAGTCTCATCAGTAGATGGGGACAGTAATACCTCACAGGGTTGCTGTAGGATTAGGACTAATAAAAAGTGATACACACAGAAGGGGAGTAATAACTGGTAGCTGTTCTTGTTTTTAATACTATTGCACTGAAATATTTAATCTGAAGTGAAAGTGTTTTGAAAGATTAAGAACGTAAGAACTGAGGAGCATTTTGAGGGGTGCGGGCTCTTGCTTGGACGTTGCGGTACCCCAGGCCGTGCACAGTGCCTGGCATGTAACGTAATGTAAAGCATCTCCATAATGCTTTCAGTGTTGAACCGAGCCTGGGAAAGAGGCTGGTAGACGAATGGGGCATATTTATACTGAAAGCAGGCAGGACTCTGTCATCAGGAACAAGAATGTGTCTTGAGCTGCCCATGGGATATGCGAGAACCTACCACAGCACCTGGCACTTAGCTGGCACTCCGTACCACTTGTGGAGTGACTAAACCAAGTTATTTTAGATGAATGATCTGGAAATTATTCTAGAATATCGCCCCTCTTCCCAAACCAATGATGTATCTTTTAAAAATAGCCACTGCATTAGTTTCCTATTGCTGCTATAACAAATTACCACAGATTCAATGACTTAAACACCACAAATTTATTATTTTACAGCTCTGGAGGTCAGAAGTCTGAAATGGGTATCACCTGGCTGAAATCAAGGAGTCAGCAGGGCAGATTCTCTCCGGAGGCTCAAGGGCAGAGCCCCTCCCCTTGCCTTTCTAGCCTCTCGGGGCTGCTTGCATCCCTTGGCGGTGGTTCCTTCCTCACAACTGCATCACTCCAATGTCTGCCTTTCTCACATCTTTCTCTCCCTCTTCTGACTCAGATCCTCCTGCCTCTCTCTCTCTCATAAAGACCCTTGATTACATTGGGCCCAGGTGGATAATCCCCCCCATCTCAAGATCTGTAACGTAATCACCCTTTCAGCAGTCCCTTTTGCCACATAAGAGAACATAGTCACAGGTTCTGGGGATTAGGGTGTGAACATCTCTGGGGGGCCATCAGTCAGCCTCCCAAAGCCACCCACAGTATTTTGGCCAGATTTAAACACAACCCCTTAAATATCTGATTTTAGTTTAAGATAAACTCCTCAACTACAGCTCCAGGGTTCCCCACCAGGGTTCTTATTCACCTACCTGTGTGACAGTACAGATGACACTTGTATTTGTGTGGTCAGGGTCTGTCTGTGTGTGGAGGTAGGTGGGGAAAGAGTCAGAGGCGTGTGAGATGTGAGCCTCCCAAGGGGCTTATTATTGGAAAGACTTCTGTGTGCCAAAGATAACTTACAAAACGGGGCAGAATCTGACCAGCAGTGGAAAATTTACATCAGCTGATGGGAAGACAAAATCATAAGAGCCAAGAGTAAGTTAGGGCCTGATTAGAAATGTGTCCTTGAATATATATGACATGTTCATACATTTCAAAGTACTTCTGCCTCTCTTACTTAGATTGGACATAATAAGAACTTATGCTGTCGTAATATCCAGGTGAGGAAACAGATTATAGGAAACGGGTTCAGGGACAGGCCTGGAGTGGCCTGGCCGGGTGGAGCAGAGCTGATGCACGGGCCCGGAGGCAGGCCTCATTCAGTTTTAGAAGTGCAGGGATGAAGGGTTGGTGTGAGAGGGAAGGAATTGGAGCAGCGCTTACATGGCACAGGTGTAAGCGGAGGCTGGACGGGAGGCCTGGGTCCCGACTTCAGACTCAGGAGTTTGGAGCTTATCCTCTAGAAAACTACGAGCCATTTGAGCCGGGGCTTGACATGATGAAAATGGATTTGGAAAAGGTTAATCTGGCAGCAGATGGGCTGTAGCTTGGAGACAGGGAACTTGTGGGGGTCAGAGGGGTTCCCCAGCACTGTCAAAAGCCTGTGCTTACCTGGCGAAAGCCTCCTGTGCTGTTATCTCCTCTGAGAGTGGTATTGACCATGGTGAGGATTACCAGCGGTCAAGCAGGCCGCCAGCACACCAGACCACCTGTCCTGAACGATGCCTCACACCACAGCTGAATCAGCCTCACTGGCCCCCGAGAGAGGGCGAGTCTGCTCTCCCCGAGTCAGATCTGGTACTGTACCCAGCCCAGGTGCTGGGGTAGAAATCGGTAAGAGGGTTGTCCACACTGGTCTCACCAGGTCTGAGTGACTTGCTGAGTCCTTCCAGAGTGTCCGTGTGGTCTTAATAATGATCATGTCGGCTAATGGTTTTGAGCACCTACTGTGTGCCAGGCACTTGGGGTCCTAAGTACTGTTATATGGATTATCTAACCCACTCCTCTTGGGAACAGATGAGGGAAACTCAGTTGCAAAGATGAGCTTAAATGACTGCTTAGGTTCGCAGCAGAGTCAGGATTTGAACCTGGGGCGCCCAACTCCAGAGCATCTTGACTGCTTCATGTATCACTTCCTGAACGAAATCTTTTTTAATGTTCTAAGCAGAAAACTTGGGTGGGTTTTTGGTCAGAGAATGAAATTGCCCTCTGGACCCCGTGCTTGGCAGGTTGGTATTTGTAATCAGTTACGTTTGCTCCCCAGTGGGAGGAAAGACCACTTGGGACCCTCTGTGCTACTCACCTGTGCATTGGAGTCCAGGCCCGTGCAGGTTCATACACAGCATTGGGTTTCTCTCTGGATTATCATTAGAGGCTGGAACTTCTCCTTCTGCTGCATTTTTATCTCCCCCTCCCTGGCCCCAGCACAGTGCCCACCTTGGGGCAACACACCAGGGAATCCTAAGAATGTCTTCTTTTTTTAAATAAATCTATTTATTTATTTATTTATTTTTGGCTGAGTTGGGTCTTTGTTGCTGTGTGCAAGCGGGGGCCACTCTTTGTTGCGGTGCGCAGGCTTCTCATTGTGGTGGCTTCTCTTGATGCAGAGCACGGGCTCTAGAGGCGCGTGGGCTCAGTAGTTGTGGCACATGGGCTTAGTTGCTCCGCGGCATGTGGAGTCTTCCCGGACCAGGGCTCAAACCCGTGTCCCCTGCATTGGCAGGAGGATTCTTAACCACTGCGCCACCAGGGAAGCCCCTAAGGAATGTCTTCTTAATTACCCATTGGGTTGAGAATGAAGGCTTGCAGTCTAGGACATCAAAACACACTCTTATTTGTTTTCTCCTTTTATCTGTTAAATGGTTGCCTGGCTCCTGAGCCATGATAGATTCGAGTTCTAACTCTACTTGTTATTCATTGTGTGACTTTCGGCAAGTTACTTAACCTCTCTGTGCCTTAGTTCCTTCATCCGTAAAATGGGCAAAATAATAGTACTTACCTTTTAAAAATGAGTCAGGTAATACACATAGAACACTTAGCACACAGCCTGGCATATAATAAACTCCCAGTAAATAATAGCAGCTATCGTTATCATCACATTGTGCTGGTTTTCTGCTTCTCACAGAATAAAAATGTTTGGGGAACTGGTGAAATTCGTTGGAGGAGAATGTCAGAGTGCCTGCTATTCAACACGCTCTTGAGTGTGTTAGCGTAAGAGTGTATACGTTTTAAATGGTTCCAAGAAAAATCCCAATAGTCCAGAAATGGCTTTTGGAGGAACATGAAGTCCTTAGCCCAGGAGACAACTTGAGGTCCAGAAACGAACTCCTTTCCTTACAGGGCACAATTCCACTGTGCCGCCCCACAGTAGTGGACATCGTGTCTGCCTGTGTCTCCCCTCCAACCGCCACCCCCCACCAGAACTCGGCTGCCCTGTTCTAGGTGACCCAGTAAAAGGTGGTCACTACAGAGCCCTCCCTTTGTCCCTGGGGCCTCTGGGTGGTGGGCAGCTCTGTGCCTGGTGAGGTACCCATCTTTTGGGGTCAGGAGCAGAGCTGTAACGGGGGGGTCCTCACCCCAACACCAGCCTTTTTGGGCTGCTCTGATATAACTCTAGTGACCTTTCTGGATTTCCTGGGACAGTTGTGGTTACATTTTACTCTGTTGCCCTAGAATAAGGGTTAACAAACTTTCCTTGAAGAGCCAGATGGAGAAAAAAAAGAGCCAGATAGGAAATATTTTAGGCTTTCTGGGCCATAGTTCTCACTTGCAACTGCTCAACCGTGCTGTTATAGCTTAAAACCAAACCAAACCAAACCCCAAAAAACAGCGATAGATAATGCATATGTAGATGAATGAGCTGTTGCCAGTACCTAAATGAATGAGCAAGGCTGTGTTCCAGTAAATGCTTATTTACAAAAGCAGGCAACAGGGCTGCATTTGGCCCCATGGTTTGCTGACCCCTGATCTAAAAGGGCCCCAGTCATGTTACGGAAAAACCCAAACAAATTTTTTGCCAACCCATACATGTCTTAACTTTCGGTTCAGAAAAATGTGATCACTGCACTTACTACATTATTCTAAACTAGGATCCTGTTTTGGGGAAAGTACCGTTAATTATTTCTATCTTTTAACACAGGGGCCAGCATTAGACCTGCCTCTGCCAAGTGGTTTTCTCACCACTTTCTGAGAAGCACAGTTGAGCCTCTTTCCCAAAAGTGGGGTGGCCGTGTTCCACCTTCCTGGTGGCCTGTCAGGGCCTTGCTGATGAAGGACAGTGGCTAAAGGGTGTAGAGAGGTAGTATTTTTAGCACTCTGATTTGCTATCTAACCCTCTGCCCATCCCGCCCAGGACAAACGCTTCAGGGATCTGGGATAGTTTCTTTAAATCACACCTTTGTGTGCTTGCTTTTATTTTTTTATTTTAACAACAGATATTTAAGATTATTTTTATATAACTTATTTTCTGTTATAAAAGTAGTACATGTTCTTTGTAGAAAATTTTAGGAAATAAAGTAATAAGAATCTATCACCCCACCACCCAGAGAAAACCACTGTTCCTGTTTTGCATGCTCTGTTTCTATCATCCATCTCTCTCCCTCCCTCCCTCCCTCCCTCCCTCCCTCCCTCCAAAATAAAGGATAATACTGTTTTGTAACCTGCGTTTTTCCTACATGGGAATATATAGTAAACTTTCTTATTTGTCAATAAATACCTTCCACAGTGTCATTTTAGATGGCTGCATAGCAGTCCATCTAATGGGTGTACCACTATTTATGTAGCCAGTCTTAGACAATGTTGTCATTTACATTCTTGTGGCTGCATTATCAATCACACATCCACTCTTAAGGAAATGCAGTTTGACAGAATTTGGCTGGATGCTTAGATAACTTTCAGGCAGGATGGCCTGGGAAGGAGACAGGGAAAGGGGACTTTAGTGGTAGACATGCAGGTTTGGGGCATTCCAGAGGTGACTTGCACCTGTGGGGAATGAATGACCCTAGTGGCCTGTCTCTCACCGTAGAAGGTTGACTCACCAGGCCTGGCTGGGGCTGACTGACAGGGGAGGGGAAGGCTATGAGGTGGGGTTTGAGGGGGGACAGAGGCTCTTTATATCTTCCCCTGGGTTCTTCTTCATGTTTTTCGTTGCCTTTGAAAATGGATATGTATTAGGATGTTTCTGAGCCTGCTGCCAGACGAACCCGGAAGCCAGACCTCACTATCTAGAAGCCTGGAGTGCCTGAGATATTTGAGTGATGGGCCCTGGGGTGTGCTTTTAAAGGCCGAGGCGAAGGGCACATCTAAAGAAATTCATGGATTTTTGGTTCAGAAGTCTAAGTCTTTCCCCTAACACATATACTCTTCTGAGTCCTTGGAGGAAACAGTCGACTGTATTTCCTTTTTCTAAGAGGAAAAGAAAAAAAGAAAAATTTCAAGAATGTAAAGGAACTTTCCAGTGTCCACACAGACTGTTCATGCCCAAAGTAAAAAGATTGTCCTTGGCTGGGAGGGGGCAGAGGGCCACCTGTGAGCCCCTGCCCTGGGGCCTCCCGGATATCATTAAAGAGTTCTTTCCCGGGAGTACTAAAGTGACAATCTTGAGATTCCTTTGGTGGCTGGTTCTGTGGGTCATTGTCTTTAAGCCCATTCATTTCCGATGTTCTTTTTCAGTTTCTTGAGGGAGTAGTGGGAAAGGAAGGGGCAGGTGGAAGGTTTCCACTTAAGGACAAAGCCAGACTTTTTGGGAGGGAGTAGCAGGGAGAAACTTTTAGGAAAGGATCCCTGTTTAGACTTCCTGCCTGACCTTGGGCTTGGGCCACCTCTGTTCCCTTTTCCCCTCTTCCTCCAGAACAGGGTTCTTAAGGTACGTTTCTAGGACCACCAGCAGCAGCAGGTGGGAATTTGTTAGAAATAGAGGTTTCCAGGCCCCATCTTAGACCTACAGAATCAGAAACCCAGGGCGGCGGTACAGCGGTCTGTGTTTCAGCAAGTCTCCCGAGTGGTTCTGATGCCCACTAAAGCCTGAGAACCCTGCCTCAGACCAGGCTCCTAAGAGACCTTTGATTCCATATGCAGATTAAAAAATGCAAGCAGGTGTGAGTCAGTTCCAGAAATAGCAGGCTTTCTTAAACCGTGGGGGGACCAGCTGAGTTCATTTCTGTCTGCTCTGTGTCAAGCACGGTGCTAGTTGCTGGAGATACAGAGAGGGGACAACAGATGTGGTCTGTGCCCTCCTCTGGCTGACAGCCCAGTGTGGCGGGAAGACGGGTACATAGGCAGGTTTAGAGCATGGTCACTGCTACCTTGGGGAAAGAACAGGGAGCCGTGGGGGACATGGATGGGCTTTAGGGATGGGACGTGTTGGGGAGGGCATCCCAGAAGAGGTGCTGTTTGAGTTGAGATCTGGTGAGGAGGAAAGACATGCGTTCCTGTGCAAGGCGGGGGCCAGAGAGGCCAGTTAGGGGCTGCTGCGGTTGCCCAGCTGGGAGCACCCTGGGGGAGTAGGGGAAGTGGGAAGGGTTGGAGAGAAGGGGGTGGTCGCAGTGCTCAGGACGCGGAGCATGGGGGGGGGGGGGTAAGGGGGGTGAGGTCAGTTCTGGACATGCCGAGCTTGATGCCTGTGGGCCATTGGGTGGTGCGCATGCAGCAGCTGCGGGACGAAGCCTGCTCGGGAAAAGGCTTTTCAGTGAGCTTCACACACACTCCCCAAGACAAAGGGCTTGCTGTGCAGCTTGCTTTTGGGTCCTTACACCAGTCATTCCATGGCTTCCGGGGCAGCTCAGGATGGGAAGAGACAGGAGGAGGGCGTGCTGGCTTTTAGAGGTATAGACACTCAGGCTTTGCTTGGATGGGAGCTGGTCTGCCTTGTCACACTTTATACTTACGAAGGGGGTTGAACAGTGGCTCAGTAAATTCATGCACTGTCCCTGGCTTATTGTCACCTCATGAGAAGAGACAAGTGACAGATGGTGAGTTCTGACTGTGAAGGGGGGGGCTTGGGGGTGCATATGGGAACCCTACCCCCAAATAAAATTCCCCCATGTGGGTCCTGGTGGAAAGGTTTATGATGCCTTCATTTGTTTAATGCTTGTCAAGATTGCCTGTTTTATGTATGTATGTGTGTATGTATTTATTTTTGGCCGTGCCACACGGCTTGCAGGATCTTAGTTCCCCGACTAGGGCTTGAACCTGGGCCACTGCAGTGAAAGTGCTAAGTCCTAACCACTGGACCACCAGGGAATTTCCATATATTTTTAAAAAGAACACAACTCATTGCTGCTGATACATCTTATTGCATCTGGCCAGGTAGGCATCACTTGGTGGTTTTTTTGTTTGTTTGTTTGTTTGTTTTTTTTTAGTTTTGGAGACTAGATTTGAAGGTCCTCATACCCCAGATAATTTCCAGCTAATGGAGTCTCTGAGTCTGTTTTTCAACATGAATGAAATGGTATCTCAGAAATCTCTTTGGGAAGGTCAGAGAGTGAGGGTTCAGCAGGAAAATTTCCTTTTGGAGCTTGAGGACTCATGTCAGGGGACACTGGCTGTGCTTCTTTCTCAGTCTCTGTCCCTGGGGAGTGGTGAGCTGTATTTATTCCAGTTCTTTCTCTCTCTAGACAACAACTTTGTTCACTTCCTTTATAGCACTTTAGCATGTTAGGGCTGGAAAAGGGGCCTGGTGAGCCAGCTGAAGCCCCCTCTTGCTATGGAGGGTGAAGAGGCGAGCAGCACACGTAGTGTCAGTGGCTGAGCTGTCCAGGCTCCCAGGCTTTGCCGCTGCTCAGCTGCCTCCTCTGCACCTGGTCCTCGTGTGTCGGCCTCAGTGGGCCTCTGGCCGTCTCCGTGGTGTCTGTGCCCGTTATAGATGTGCCTGCATGCTCCTGCAGCTGTGAGCACCCCGGGGCCAAGGGCAGGTTTATCCCAGAACCTGCACAGACTAACCCAGAGCACTGGGGGGAGACATCAGTGAACAGGTGTTCAAAGAATTGACCAAATGACTATTTTGGTGCTGGTACCTAGTGGGCACTCCCAAATGTGAGTGCCCGTCCTCCACCCTCACCGCTGTATTCATTGGTCCTCGCTCAGAGGAGACCGGGCGGCGCCCAGGCGTTCTAGGGCAAGTGGATGAAGAGCCTGAATGCACCCTCCATCCCTGTATTGCTCCTCCGTGAGGTCCCGAAAACCCATTCAAGGACCAGCAGGGTGAAGCGGGGTGGGCGAGGACTCTAATACTTGTAGATGAAATCGTGGTGAGGATAAGAGTTTAAACTTGTGATTAATGTATCTTGGGGGCTTTTGAAAATCAAAAGCCCCCAAAACACATTTTTGATTTTCATTTACTTAAGGTCCTGATGAAAATGCGTGCTGGTGTAGCTGAGTGCCTGGCGCTCGTGCATTCCTTTTGCGGGGTTTGCCCCACCATTCAGGACAGCTGAATTCTGAGTCACGTTGGGATTCTGGTGCGTTAGAAGTAGGGTTTATGAGAGCCAGTTTTTGAAAACCAGGAGGTGAACAAAGTTCTGGAAAGGTATTTCCTCTGGCATTTGTTCGCCTTCCCACCCCTGCTCCTTGAGGGTAGGCACTCCTTTGCAAAAAAATACCTGGTATTGACTAAGGTCACTTTGTACCCAGCAGAGCAGCATGTGGGGAGGTTTGGGGACAGCGTCCCTTGAACATTAGGTAAATAATCCTTAAGGGGGCTGGCACGGGCTGCGGTTTTGAAATGTGCATCCACCTGTGAATCTGCTCACAACGACAGACTGTTTACGAGCAGCATCTGTTAATGTGAGAAGGGGAGGGACTGCCCCATAGTAGCGGGATGGTAGCTTTCCGTGATGTCATTTCCATGTGGATGGAGCCTGCCTTCCCAGGGAGCTGGCTCTAGTTCTCCTCCATGACGGCACTCGCTGTCCCGGGTGAGATGGGAACCCATGGAAAGTTCTCCGGTATGAGGACACAACCGTTCAGGCAGGAAGAAAGGCATAACTAATTAATTTTTAATGTGTACTTTTTAAAGATGACGTATTTATTTTCCACTTTGAAAGTGGGATATGTGAACTAAAAGAGTTAGGAAGGGCTTCCCTGGTGGCGCAGTGGTTGAGAGTCCGCCTGCCGATGCAGGGGACACGGGTTCGTGCCCCGGTCCGGGAGGATCCCACATGCCGCGGAGCGGCTGGGCCCGTGAGCTATGGCTGCTGAGCCTGCGCGTCTGGAGCCTGTGCTCCGCAACGGGAGAGGCCACAACAGTGAGAGGCCCGCGTACCGCAAAAAAAAAAAAAGAGGAAAATACAGTTAGGAAAATACTGCAGGAGACCATTATTACTCATATGTCTCAAATGCAGGAATTTAATAAAAAACTTGGTCAGTTTATTTAACATTGTTTCCTCTTTTGAATTTTAAAAAACTCATCGTCATAAAGTAGGTATAATCCTGGCCCGTCACAGAACTATGCTCAGAGTTGACATACTTAGAGACCAGAAAAGTTAGGACTGGACTCTGGTGGGTTCCAGAGCTGCAACTGCAGAGTGCAGGGCCAGAAATGGGTATTTCACAATGAACTGCAGAGCTAGGGCAGGGGAAACTGGCCAAAAAAATCACTTATCAGCTTTGCTCTAGTGAAACTTTAGTTTGTGGGTCTGATAACTTGGGTGAGAAATTTAGGCAGAATTAGTTTTAAGCCTGAAAACAAAGTCTGAGTTAGATAGGTCTTATATCAGTTACCAGACAAGGTGAGGTTTTGAAATTATCCAGGTTTGTGGCTTATGGGAGACTGTTGCCTTGGTTATCTGGATTGGATTTAGAGGTGAGCAAGGGGAAAGCCTGTTTCTGGGGACCCCTGGGGCAGTGGGGTATGGTGGATGGTCCACCAGCAGGGGTCTTTCTGAACAGATGGGGATGGGGCCCTGGCCTCTGCCATTGCATGTCCCTGATGTCTCTTTCAAAAACCTCTTTCCTCAAGAGTGAAATGTGTCTGTGTGTGTCCGGGGCCAGGGGGCAGGGGAGCTGTTGAGAGCTGGCACCAGCTGCATTTGAGCTCTGATTACATGCTGTTTTCCCAGTCCTAGACATTTGGTCTATGGGGCTCACACTTGTTTACTGCCATAAGGTGCAGAAGCCCAGAGTGGAGCCCAGGGTGTGCAATAGCACCAGGTGATGGGCAGGGCTAGCTCCCCCTTCTCTCTCCTGTCTCCTTCAATGGTTTGGTCACCTTCCGAAAACCTCCTTGGCTTTGATTAGGGTACAGGAGGTCCACTTGTGTCTAATCAGTACCCTGTCCCTATGGGGGTGCCTTGGAGTTGGTGGACCGAGCATTTGGGGAAGCAGTGTGGTGTGGTGGGCACAGAGCAGCGGAGGGCAGGTATCAGACCCCAGGGCCACCGTTCAGGAGCTGAATGACCTCAGCCAGTTAGTTAACCTCTCTGACTTTGGTTTTCTCCTTTGTGAAATGGGGGCAATAACATCCATGTCATTTAGGTTGTTTATAAAGATTAAAAGAAGATGAAGCCCGGTGCCTGGGTGCTGCTTTCCTATGAAGGTGAAGGGTTCTTTGAGGGCAGGTTATGGTGGGTCATCTTAACTTTCTAGGCTCCTGTGCATTCCTGGGTTTCTCTGGCTATCACTACAGCTCTCCTTTTAAATAAAAGTAGCTGTGTCTCATGCTCAGGAGCAGAGCGGATCTGGGCAGGAGTCTTTGGACTGACTGGGGCTGGTTCCCCATGAAGGGCAGGTGGGAGTGAGCCTGAGGTTTTTGGAAGGCACGAGAGTTCTGGTTCAGATCCTTGTCAGTGCTCTCGCCTGACCTTCCTGTCTGTTAATTCGGGCCCTTCTCAAGTCAGCCTCCATGCGTTTGTGCACAGGTTTGTTCCTGCAGGTCTCCTGCCTGCTGTGCCTTCCACACCTGCTCCTCTTATCTTATCTCTGAGACTCCTGGCAGATCCCAGCTCCTCCCTGCCCCCTGGTCAGACTGCTCCCTCCCCACTCTGGGTTCTCCTGCTCCTTTCCTTTTTGTTTTTTGTTCAGCCACCTTATTTTACCTTATCTTATCCCTCCCAGCACACAGCTCCAGGTAGGTCTTGAGAAATGCTTGGGAGACACACCCCAACCCTGTGCAGCACCCTGTGTACTCTGGCTTTCCACTTCTTTGACCCTGACATAAGCACGTTTTATGCTGTGACCCAGGAGAAAGAAGAGAGCGCATGCGCACGCGGAGGGGAACCAGGTTTCAGCCCCAGTCCTGCCCGCAGTGTGCCCTGACGCTTCCCTGTCCGACATCATGTTGGTGTTGTTTTTAATGCTGGTTAGGATTTTCCAAGTGCATTGCTCTGTGGTCTGGACTGCAGTTTGAAAACACTGGCTTGGGGAAGAGTTGAGTCTGAGGGCGGGGAGGGGCCCTGGTTGTCCCTTGGTGGGTGTCTGTCAGAGGCTTCATTGGGCAGAACAAGAGTGGCTGGGCAGGGACAGGCAGCCCCTGAGGAGTTGGGCTTGGGGCCCCTGGGTCCCTGCAGGGAACTGCTACCGGAGCAGGTGTTCCTGAAACCATGCACCTCAGACTGGGACTTGAACCCATGTGGCCAGGACTCAAACCCGGTCAAAACCCTGATTGGGACTTGAACCCATGCAGCCGGGACTCGAACCCGGCCAAAACCCACAGTCTTCCAACTGAGATCACACACCTGGTTTCAGGACTTAATGAAGCTCAGGTTCTTTTTTTTTGTTATTGTTGTTGTCGTTGTTTACCTATTTTATTTTTTACCTTTAAATCCTTTTATATACTGAACGATCTCCCTGTTGGTTTTCAGGGGGAAATCTTTTTATTTTTTAATTTTTTATACAGCAGCTTCTGATTCGTCATCGATTTTATGCACATCAGCGTATACATATCAATCCCAATCGCCCAATTCATCACGCCCCCCCCCCCCCGCCCCCCCCCCCCACCACTTTCCCCCCTTGGTGTCCATACGTTTGTTCTCTACATCTGTGTCTCAATTTCTGCCTGCAAACCGGTGCATCTGTACCATTTTTCTAGGTTCCACATACATGCGTTAATATATGATATTTGTTTTTCTCTTTCTGACTTACTTCACCCTGTATGACAGTCTCTGGGTCCATCCACGTCCCTACAAATGACCCAATTTCATTCCTTTTTATGGCTGAGTATATTCCATTGTATATATGTACCACAACTTCTTTATCCGTTCGTCTGTCGATGGGCATTTAGGTTGCTTCCATGTCCTGGCTATTGTAAATAGTGCTGCACTGAACATTGGGGTGCATCTGTCTTTTTGAATTATGGTATATTCAATTCTCTGGGTATATGCCCAGTAGTGGGATTGCTGGATCATATGGTAGTTCTATTTTTAGTTTTTTAAGGAACCTCCATACTGCTCTCCATAGTGGCTGTATCAATTTACATACCCACCAACAGTGCAAGAGGGTTCCCTTTTCTCCACACCCTCTCCAGCATTTGTTGTTTGTAGATTTTCGGATGAAACCCATTCTAACTGGTGTGAAGTGATACCTCATTGTAGTTGTGATTTGCATTTCTCTAATAATTAGTGATGTTGAGCAGCTATTCATGTGCTTCTTGGCCATCTGTATGTCTTCTTTAGAGAAATGTCTATTTGGGTCTTCTGCCCATTTTTGGATTGGGTTGTTTGTTTTTTTAATATTGAGCTGCATGAGCTGTTTATATATTTTGGAGATTAATCCTTTGTCTGTTGATTCGTTTGCAAATATTTTCTCCCATTCTGAGGGTTGTCTTTTCATCTTGTTTATGGTTTCCTTTGGTGTGCAAAAGCTTTTAAGTTTCATTAGGTCCCATTTGTTTATTTTTGCTTTTATTTCCATTACTCTAGGAGGTGGATCAAAAAAGATCTTGCTGTGATTTATGTCAAAGAGTGTTCTTCCTATGTTTTCCTCTAAGAGTTTTATAGTGTCTGGTCTTACATTTAGCTCTATAATCCATTTTGGGTTAATTTTTGTGTATGGTGTTAGGGAGTGTTCTAATTTCATTCTTTTACATGTAGCTGTCCAGTTTTTCCAGCACCACTTATTGAAGAGACTGTCTTTTCTCCATTGTATATCCTTGCCTCCTTTGTCATAGATTAGTTGACCATAGGTGCGTGGGTTTACCTCTGGGCTTTCTATCTTGTTCCATTGATCTGTGTTTCTGTTTTTGTGCCAGTACCATATTGTCTTGATCACTGTAGCTTTGTAGTATAGTCTGAAGTCAGGGAGTCTGATTCCTCCAGCTCCATTTTTTTCCCTCAAGACTGCTTTGGCTATTCGGGGTCTTTTGTGTCTCCATACAAATTTTAAGATGTTTTGTTCTAGTTCTGTAAAAAATGCCATTGGTAATTTGATAGGGATTGGATTGAATCTGTAGATTGCTTTTGGTAGTATAGTCATTTTCACAATATTGATTCTTCCAATCCAAGAACATGGTATATCTCTCCATCTGTTGGTATCATCTTTAATTTCTTTCATCAGTGTCTTATAGTTTTCTGATACAGGTCTTTTGTCTCTCTAGGTAGGTTTATTCCTAGGTATTTTATTCTTTCTGTTGCAGTGATAAATGGGAGTGTTTCCTTAATTTCTCTTTCAGATTTTTCATCATTAGTGTATAGGAATGCAAGAGATTTCTGTGCATTAATTTTGTATCCTGCAACTTTACCAAATTCATTGACTAGCTCTAGTAGTTTTCTGGTGGCATCTTTAGGATTCTCCATGTATAGTATCATGTCATCTGCAAACAGTGACAGTTTTACTTCTTCTTTTCCGATTTGTATTCCTTTTGTTTCTTTTTTTTCTCTGATTGCCAAGGTTAGGACTTCCAAAACTATGTTGAATAATAGCGGTGAGAGTGGACATCCTTGTCTTGTTCCTGATCTTAGAGGAAATGGTTTCAGTTTTTCACCATTGAGAATGATGTTTGCTGTGGGTTTGTCATATATGGTCTTTATCATGTTGAGGTAGGTTTCCTCTGTGCCCACTTTCTGGAGAGTTTTTGTCATAAATGGGTGTTGAATTTTGTCAAAAGCTTTTTCTGCATCTATTGAGATGATCATATGATTTTTATTCTTCAATGTGTTAATATGGTGTATCACATTGATTGATCTGCGTATATTGAAGAATCCTTGCATCCCTGGGATAAATCCCACTTGATCATGGTGTATGATCCTTTTAATGTGCTGTTGGATTCTGTTTGATAGTATTTGTTGAGGATTTTTGCATCTATATTCATCAGTGATATTGGTCTGTAATTTTCTTTTATTGTAGTATCTTTGTCTGGTTTCGGTATCAGGGTGATGGTGGCCTCATAGAATGAGTTTGAGAGTGTTCCTTCCTCCACAATTTTTTGGAGGAGTTTGAGAAGGATAGGTGTTAGCTCTTCTCTAAATGTTTGATAGAATTCACCTGTGAAGCCATCTGGTCCTGGACTTTTTTTTTTGGAAGATTTTTAATCACAGTTTCAATTTCACTACTTGTGATTGGTCTGTTCATATTTTCTATTTCTTCCTGGTTCAGTCTTGGAAGGTTATACCTTTCTAAAAATTTGTCCATTTTTTCCAGGTTGTCTATTTTATTGGCATAGAGTTGCTTGTAGTAGTCTCTTAGGCTGCTTTGTATTTCTGCAGTGTCAGTTGTAACTTCTCCTTTTTCATTTCTAATTTTATTGATTTGAGTCCTCTCCCTCTTTTTCTTGATGAGTCTGGCTAATGGCTTATCAATTTTGTTTATCTTCTCAAAGAACCAGCTTTTAGTTTTATTGATCTTTGCTATTGTTTTCTTTGTTTCTATATCATTTATTTCTGCTGTGATCGTTATGATTTCTTTCCTTCTGCTAACTTTGGGTTTTGTTTGTTCTTCCTCTAGTTCCGTTAGGTGTAAGGTTAGATTATTTATTTGAGATTTTGCATGTTTCTTGAGCTAGGCTTGTATAGCTATAAACTTCACTCTTAGAACTGCTTTTGCTGCATCCCATACGTTTTGGATTGTTGTGTTTTCATTGTCATTTGTCTCTAGGTATTTTTTGATTTCCTCTTTGATTTCTTCAGTGATCTCTTGGTTATTTAGTAATGTAGTGTTTAGCCTCCATGTGTTTGTGTTTTTTATGTTTTTCCCCCTGTAATTCATTTCTAATCTCATAGCATTGTGGTCAGAAAAGATGCTTGATATGATTTCAATTTTCTTAAATTTACTGAGGCTTCATTTGTGACGCAGGATGTGATCTATCCTGGAGCATGTTCCATGTGCACTTGAGAAGAAAGTGTAATCTGTTTTTGGATGGAAAGTCCTATAAATATCAATTAAATCTATCTGGTCTATTGTGTCATTTAAAGCTTCTGTTTCCTTATTTATTTTCATTTTGGATGATCTGTCCATTGGTGTAAGTGAGGTGTTAAAGTCCCCCACTATTATTGTGTTACTGTCAATTTCCTTTTTTATAGCTGTTAGCAGTTGCCTTATGTATTGAGGTCTCCTATGTTGGGTGCATATATATTTATAATTGTTATATCTTCTTCTTGGATTGATCCCTTGATCATTATGTAGTGTTCTTCCTTGTCTCTCGTAACATTCTTTATTTTAAAGTATATTTTACCTGATATGAGTATTGCTACTCCAGCTTTCTTTTGATTTCCATTTGCATGGAATATCTTTTTCAGTCCCCTCACTTTCAGTCTGTATGTGTCCCTAGGTCTGAAGTGGTCTCTTGTAGACAGCATATATATATGGGTCTTGTTTTTGTATCCATTCAGCAATCCTGTGTCTTTTGTTTGGAGTATTTAATCCATTCACGTTTAAGGTAATTATCAATATGTATGTTCCTATGACCATTTTCTTAATTGTTTTGGGTTTGTTTTTGTAGGTCCTTTTCTTCTCTTGTGTTTCCCACTTAGAGAAGTTCCTTTAGCATTTGTTGTAAAGCTGGTTTGGTGGTGCTGAATTCTCTTAGCTTTTGCTTGTCTGTAAAGCTTTTGATTTCTCCATCGAATCTGAATGAGATCCTTGCGTGGTAGAGTAATCTTGGTTGTAGGTTCTTCCCTTTCATCACTTTAAGTATATCATGCCACTCCCTTCTGGCTTGTAGACTTTCTGCTGAGAAATCAGCTGTTAATGTTATGGGAGTTCCCTTGTAAGTTATTTGTTGTTTTTCCCTTGCTGCTTTCAATAATTTTTCTTTGTCTTTAATTTTTTGCCAATTTGATTACTATGTGTCTTGGTGTGTTCCTCCTTGGGTTTATCCTGTATGGGAGTCGCTGCGCTTCCTGGACTTGGGTGGCTATTTCCTTTCCCATGTTAGGGAAGTTTTTGACTATAATCTCTTGAAATCTTTTCTCTGGTCCTTTCTCTCTCTCTCCTCCTTCTGGGATGCGTATAATGCGAATGTTGTTGCATTTAATGTTTTCCCAGAGGTCTCTTAGGCTGTCCTCATTTCTTTTCATTCTTTTTTTCTCTATTCTGTTCTGCAGCAGTGAATTCCACCATTCTGTCTTCCAAGTCACTTATCCGTTCTTCTGCCTCAGTTATTCTGCTATTGATTCCTTCTAGTGTAGTTTTCATTTCAGTTATTGTATTGTTCATGTCTGTTTGTTTGTTCCTTAATTCTTCTAGGTCTTTGTTAAATATTTCTTGCATCTTCTCGATCTTTGCCTCCATTCTTTTTCTGAGGTGAGGTCCTGTATCATCTTCACTATCATTATTCTGAATTCTTGTTCTGGAAGGTTGCCTATCTCCACTTCATTTAGTTGTTTTTCTGGGGTTTTATCTTGTTCCTTCATCTGGTACATGCCCTCTGCCTTTTCATCTTGTCTATCTTTCTGTGAATGTGGTTTCTGTTCCACAGGCTGCAGGATTGTAGTTCTTCTTGCTTCTGCTGTCTGCCCTCTGGTGGGTGAGGTTATCTAAGAGGCTTGTGCAGGCTTCCTGATGGGAGGGACTGGTGATGGGTAGAGCTGCATGTTGCTCTGGTGGGCAGAGCTCAGTAAAACATTAATCTGCTTGTCTGCTGATGGGTGGGCCTGGGTTCCCTCCCTGTTGGTTGTTCGGCCTGAGGCGACCCAACACTGGAGCCTACCTGGACTCTTTGGTGGGGCTAATGGCAGACTCTGGGAGGGCTCACGCCAAGGAGTACTTTCCAGAACTTCTGCTGCCAGTGTTCTTGTCCCCACGGTGAGTCACAGCCACCCCCTGCCTCTGCAGGAGACCTTCCAACACTAGCAGGTAGGCCTGGTTCAGTCTCCCCTGGGGTCACTGCTCCTTCCCCTGGGTCCCTATGCACACATCGGTTTGTGTGTGCCCTCCAAGAGTGGAGACTTTGTTTCCCCCAGTCCTGCATCAAATCCCACTAGGCTTCAAAGTCTGGTTCTCTAGGAATTCTCCCTCCCGTTGCCGCACACCCACGTTGGGAAGCCTGACGTGGGGCTCAGACCCTTCACTGCAGTGGGTGGACTTCTGTGGTATAAGTGTTCTCCAGTCTGTGAGTCACCCACCCAGCAGTTATGGGATTTGATTTTGCTGTGATTGCGCCCCTCCTAGCGTCTCACTGTGGCTTCTCCTTTGTCTTTGGATGTGGGGTGTCTTTTTTGGTGAGTTCCAATGTCTTCCTGTCGATGATTGTCCCGCAGCTAGTTGTGACTTTGGTGTCCTCACAGGAGGGAGCGAGAGCACGTCCTTCTACTCTGTCATCTTGGTTCAGGCTCTGAAGCTCAGGTTCTTGATGTCTCATCGCAGGAAGAATTCAGTGAGAGTGGATTTATTTAGAGAGAAACACACTCCACAGACAGAGTGTGGGCCATCTCGGAAGGTGAGAAAGGCACCAGGGTATGGGGTTGTTGGTTTTTATAGGGGTGGGTAATTTCATAGGCTAATGAGTGGGAGGGGTATTCCAGCTATTTCAGGAAGGGGCGGGGATTTCCAGGAATTGGGCCACGGCCCACTTTTTGATCCTTATGGTTGGTCTTGGAACTGTCGTGGCGCCTGTGGGCGTGTCATTTAGCTTGCTGATGCGTTACAGTGAGCGTATACTGAGGCTCAAGGTCTAGTGGAAGTTGACTTCTCCGCCATCTTGGACCCATTTGGTTCTAATCAGTTTATGTCATGTCCTTGGGCTATGTCATTCTTTCAGAGGTTGTGCCTTGCTCCCTTCCCTCCTGTTTCATTCCTTCCCCAACCTACGGTTTTGGTCCAGAGGGAAGAGCTCTGGACTAAATCAGGACACCCAGATTCAAGTCCTGGTTCTGCCACTTGGTGGCTGAGAGACTTTGGGCAAATCCCTTTACTTGTCTGTGCCACGAGGTGGCTGTGAGGCCCAGGTGAGGAAACATGGTCCAGGCGCACAGCCCTGACTCCACGGACTCTCTCTTCCTGCTCGGCGCCCTGCCGTGTGGGGAGTCACTCAGTTTACCTTGAACCCTGGGCCCTTCCTCTCTTTTCTCTCAGTCAACCTGGATCAGAAGGGGAGGTCATTGGAAAAACCAAACAGCCATAGTTTGGGGTAGAGGTGGCCCGTGTGAGTGCGACGCTGTGTGAGGCGTGGAGCCCCGACCCTGACTTAGCCCACTCTCTTCCAGCCCTGAAGGATGGCTTCCATGTTGGGGGACACCATCATGGTGGTCAAAGGCCTTGCCAAGCTGACCCAGGCGGCCGTGGAGACCCACCTGCAGCACCTGGGCCTCAGCAGGGAGCTCATTATGGCGGCCAGGGCCCTGCAGTCCACGGCCGCAGAGCAGATCGGCATGGTCTTGGGGCAGGTGCAGGTAAGGAGGCCAGTTGGCAGTGGGCGGGGTGCCAGTGGGAGGGGGCCTTGATGTTTCACCATCCAAGGGGAGGGTTTTAAGCAAAAACGAGTGCTGGAGCTGTGGTTGTCAACACGGCCTGCTGTAGCAGAGCGCCATCCACCGTGGCATCACCGGCATGGTCCCCACCCCTGTTCCTGACAGTCTGAGGGCATGGGGAGGGGGCCTGTGTGTGTGCGCGTGCGCATGTGCACGCATGTGTGCGCCTGGGCATGTGTATGTTGGGAGCTGTGCTGCAAGGGTGCCCTGCTGCCGCACTCCTCCCATTTCTGCTCTGACCTTCTGGACAAGGACACGCACGCTCCTCCAGGCTGTGGGACATCCCAGCCCGCCGGCCTCTGGTCATTCTCAGAGTTAAGATTCCCAGCTCTCCCCTCATGCTCTCTAAGGGTCCAGTGGCGGTACTGTATCTCTCTCTCTACGCAGATAGCTTCAGCTTTCAGAGGTGTTCACACCTGTGACCTCTTACAAGCCTCACAGCTGTCCTGGGAGGGGTGCAGACCCAAATGCTTCCCCCTTTCTCAGATGGGGAAACTGAGACTGAGCAGTTCGATGTGATTACTGATTGACAGCACCGGAATCCTGTGTCCTCTTCCCAGTCTCAGACTCCCCGCCCGCCCTCTCTCTGCTGAGGCTGGGCTGTGCCCTGGCAGCCTCATTTGGTGCCTTCGCTGGTGAGGAGCCATCGCCTTCCTGTTGGGTGTTTGCCTTGGAGCATCCGGGAAGTGAGGTTGCCCAGCACCCTTGGGCCGCCCAGGAGAGGAGCATGCTAGACATGGGCAGGCCTCCCTGAAGGGTGAGAGGGAGCCCAGGCTCCCCGCTCACCCCTTTGCTCCCCTCGGACGGGCCTGGCTCCGGTCCTTGGAAGAGGCAGGGCCATCCCCTGGGACAGCCCCTCGGAGGTAGGAGGGAGTGGCGGTTCCCCACCGCGAAGGAGGTGCCGAGCAGGGCGATGGTCTCCGGTGCACTCCCATTCTCTCCCTGCACACTCAGATGTGGGTTCCTCCCCTGTCTGTGAGGGGACGGAGGTGCAGGTACTCCAGAAACCTCTCTCTCTCTAGCTCCTCAAGGGATTCGTTCACTTATTCATTCGGCAGACACTTACTGAGTCTGGTCGCGTTGAGACACTGAGGCCCCTTGGCTGCCACATAAACAGCTTATGGTCACGCAGGGCCGGTGGCCAGCGCTGGAGTAATGGGGCAGAAGGAGTGGTGAGCCCGCGGCCGGTGTGGGAGCTACAGGAGTTACGTGGCTCTCGGACCCTGTCCCAGACTCCCTCACTCCAGGGCTTCCCTGGCCATCTGACAGGTGCCCCTTGATTCCAAATAGAATTCATTTCTGCTCCGAGGAAGGTGCTGTCAGGCGGCCTGCGGGGCAGGCCTTGGCTTGGGATACCTGCTCTGCCGTTGGCTGCCTGGTGGGCCTTTACCGGATTATTTTAGCTCTCTTGGCCTCTGTTTGCCACTTACGAAATGAAAGCAGCAGCCTGTCTCTTTCCTTCCTCTGGAGGGCAAGTCTTATCTGCTCAGATCCCACAGTGTCTTGCAAAGCTGAGCGTGAGAAGGCTTTGGGGTCTACTGCTGCTTCTTCAGAACCTACAGGCCACACTCCATGCACTGAGTCCATTTCAGTGGAATCAGGGAATCCAGGTCCCCGACCTCCCTTCAGGAGTCAGTGCTGTTCTAATTATAGCCTTCTCGGCCCTGTTCCCCTGGCCCCGTCTGTGCTGCACGTAACTCTGTGACTGTGGGGGGAACCCTCTTTTCAGATGAGGAAGTGGCAGAGAGGGCTCAGGAACTCTCTCCAGGTCGCGAGGGGTTCAAAAGTGGAAACAACCTGGGCCTGAAGCTCAGGTCTCGGCGACTGTTGCAGGGAAAACATGGTGTTCTCTCCCCCTCCTCTCCTGTCCTGTACCCCCTGCTCCTGGAAGAGCTGGGCCAGGTCCTGGATGTGACAAGCCCTCTGGGGAGAGCCCCTCGGGGGGCACGCAAGGCGCTGGCCTGGAGAGGCAGGGTGGCCCTACCTGTGTGCTGCGCTCGCCTCCTCTGGTCTCCGGTTGTGCTCTTACTTCTCAAAGCTTTCCCCATCTTTTGCCCTGGTTCCCCTTCCCCAAAGCCCTGGTAGCTGCTCTTGAGCCGGGATTTACAGGTGAGGAGCTTGCTGCCGGGAGAGTGGTCGCTCCCCTGGTCTGGGCCGGGCACCCAGCAGGCGCTCAGGGACCACGGGCGGCCGGCTTGCCGGGGCCCACACGGCAGAGCCCTGGCAGGAGCAGGGCTGGAATCCGGGCCTCCCGGCTCCTGGGCTGCTGCTCGCCTCCGGCACTGGCCGCGGGCCACGGTGGTGACATGGTAGGGCCCTCCAGAGGGTCAGAGGGTGGGATGCGCTGGTGTGCTGTCCTGGCCAGAAGGGGATGCACACAGGGAGGGGCTCCTGGCCGGCCTCTTGCTCCTCTCACGTTGCCGTTTGTTCCCTGCAGGGTCAGGAGAAGCATGAAGAGTCTTATACCAAGACCTCTGACGACCCGCAAGCAGAATTCCACTCCTCAGGGCTGAGGGCCGAGGGCGCCTCCGAGGAGCTGTCTGCGGCCTCCTCCCCCGATCAGTCCCCTCTGCCCTGGGATCACGCCCGCAGCCAGGGCCCAGCTCCTGCCTATGTTGCCAGCGGACCCTTTAGGGAAGGCGGGCTCCGGGGCCAGGCCGCCTCCCCTATGGGCAGGGTGAACGGGCCGCTCTTTGCGGACCCCAGAGACCCATTCTCTGCCACGGGCCTGCAGCGAAGGTTCTACCACCAGGACCAGTCCCCTGTGGGGGGCCTGACGGCTGAGGACATTGAGAAGGCCCGGCAGGCCAAGGCTCGCCCGGAGAGCAAGCCCCACAAGCAGATGGTGTGTGCAGGGGGCCCCCAGGGTGCGGCTGGGGGCTTCCCACGGTGCTGCTGGTGTCAGGCCCCCTCTTCGGGGACATTCTTCGGGTGCCGTGGCCTGGAATGTCAGGCACACGGAGGCCTCTTCTGGGAGGGGTGTGCTGCTGGGTGGAGCTGCTGCCTTTTGGGGGTGGAGAGGGCGTGCGGGGGGCGGTGTGAACCCCTGAAGGTCGGTCCTGTCCCTGTTCACCGATCCCCTGAGGTCTCTTTCTTTTCGCCCTCTAGCTCAGTGAGCGGGCTCGCGAGCGGAAGGTGCCAGTTACGCGGATTGGGCGGTTGGCCAACTTTGGAGGTGAGGTGCCAGTCCCGGTGAGTGGAGCGGGGGCCACCGTGGGGCCTGTGTGCGGCGGGGAGGCTGGGGACCCAGGGGTGCCCCGGGGAGGGTGGTAGCTCCTGTGTTAGCCATGCCGGGATGTTTTCCATGGGTGGGCGATTCAGTGTCTGCCTCAGCTCACCCCTGGGGGTCGATGCGTGGCTGATTCCACGCTGTGGGCTGCGGCTCTGCTTCTCGGGGGGCAGCGTCTGCAGCATCAGCTTTTCACTCAGGCCTTTGGAGGCCCCTGCAGGCAGGAGGTGGGACAGTGGGGCTCTTTGGCTCCTGGACCCAGTGGTGTTTGCCCAGCCACTTGGGGACCCGTTTGCTGGATTCCCACGGGCCTGCGGGCATCAGTGGAATGATAACGAGGTGCCGTGGCCCCGAGCTGCTGTCCTCCATTTCAGTGTGCTGAGGAGTTGTGAGTTTGTTCTTTTCTTTAGGGGTCTGCATAGCCATTGTGTTCAGTACCCCGCTGTGCTCTCTTCGTCCAAGTTGGAGGATCATTTTATAGTGAAGGTTTACAGCAGTTGTCTCTGCTTTTATGACATTGTATTGTCATATCTGACCAGGATGTTCCTGTTGAAAGTGCCATCCTTTGCTATGGTTCTGCTTGAAGATGGAGTGACTTCTCTAAAGCTCGCTTATCCTCAGTAGGTTCTCCAGACAATACAGTTAATGAAAGTAACAGCCTTGGCAACTTGATTCGCGTACCCACCTGGGGCAGGTGCTTATTTGCGCGGCTCTGTGTAACAGTGGTCTCATCGATTGGTTCCTGTTGATGCCGGTGCTGACTAGTCATGAAAGCCCGCTCTCATGTGTCTGAGCCTTTACCTACCTGCCTTTTGCTTTGCTGGTTTGTACGTCTCCCCTCCCACAGACCGCACATCGGGCACGCTGCTCTCCCCGGCTGCCTCTTCTCTTGTGGAGACCCTGTCTTACTCCTTGTTCAGGGGTGGATCTGTGCTCCCTGTTAGCCTGGCCCTCTGGAAGCTGGCCTGATGTGTGGGTTCTAACGTTGAAGGAAGGCTGGCTGTCTTCCTTGGGTTCAGAGTAAACTAGGTTAATTGGATAGAATTTTCTCAACTCTGAGGTTTTCTTGCATAATTGTTATCTTAAAATGTGGCATCTGCTGCTACTTAGCTTTTCAGGAATCCAGCGTACAGTGTCATCTGAATTTCAGCACAAAATTATTGCTTCATTTCACTTCAATGGGTTAGCGTTTTAAGCAGTTCCTCGTAGAACATTGTAACTCCCTGGGCTGCCACTACCAGAATGGGCTGCTCTGGTGGCTTCCAGTGGTCCTTATTCCCCGGAAGACATGGCACTCTCCCGGCTTTGCTCAGTGGCTATTAGTCGGGACATTTATTATTCTTAAAGTATTAGATGGAGATTCTGTTCTCTCCCCCATTAGTTTGAGGGCAGGAACTGTTCTCTTCTTACTTTGTAGTTGGTCTTTCTCTGTAACCTATAATCCTCCTCCCCTCACTGCAGACCAGGGCTCACCACAG
Source organism: Monodon monoceros (assembly GCF_005190385.1). Lineage (NCBI taxonomy): Eukaryota > Metazoa > Chordata > Mammalia > Artiodactyla > Monodontidae > Monodon > Monodon monoceros. The sequence continues at coordinate 23,583,498 of NW_021703774.1, forward strand.
AGCTCTGTCCCCGTAAGGCTTAGTTTGACTGATGTATTTTAGAATGGGTGTAAGCCTCTCTCGTGAGTCTTTGCCGGGGTGGGGTAGTGGAGGACCCGTTTGGGAAAAGTGGTTAGGATGAAGGTCGTGATGGCCAATTAGTATCTGATGGAAGTCCTGGTGAAGCAGGCAGAAGTCAGGCCTTTTTGGGGGTGGGTTAAGGAAAGCAGACTGAAGTGAAAGCGGTTGTATAGGAAGGCGTGTAGGACAAAAAGTCAACTTCGTTAAAACCAGGGTACAGGGCTCCCCTCAAGGCGTGGGGGACGTGGGCTGCCAGAGGGAGCTGGGGTTGGGGTGAGGAGAGACCCTGGTCTTTGTATGGGCTTTGCACCATCAGGAGCCTCTTGAGCCCTTGCTGACAGCTGCCTGATGCCTGGAGCCGCCCTTCAGAGTCTGTGCTGGAGATTTGCTCACAGCTGTGATTCTCAGCTGCACACGTTGTTGCCCAAGCAGTTGGCAGCTCATGTTTCAGGATTAGAGGTGGCAGGATGGGAGCAAAGAGGAGCCAGGTCTGGAAAGAACGTGAAGTTCTGGCCCCAGAGGTGAATTCTGGGCCTTCTACCCTATCCAGAGGTTTTCAAACTGGGGTTTATGACCCTTTAGTGAGTGTGAAATCAGTTTAGTGGGTCAGGACCAGAATTTAAAAAACAAACTAAATAGAATGGAATTGAATAGAAAAGGATCAGAATTAGTATCATAGATCCTTAGAACTGCACATGTTGCAAAAATATTTCTGTTTCAGAGATCTAAATATACTACTGATGTATGTTCTTCATTGCATTGTGAAGTATATGGCTTACTGGTGGGTCATTATCTAAACAGTTGGAAGTAACACTGCTCTACCTTCTTCTCCTAGAAAATACTTCTGGGCTTTCTTCCCCTCATGAGGGTGAGATGTTTTTGAGGTGTAGACTAACAGACTTTAGGAAGTTGTTACACTGCAGGTATGAAAGAAAGGGATTGCTCTAGGTCTCAGGGGGGTAGGATTGTATTTGAGAAGGTCAGCAGCAGGTATTCAGCTATATAGAGGCAGAAGGCAGGGCTTTCCATTTGGGTGGCTCATTCTGATGCTGAGATGGTGCAGGAACTCTAGGTCTAATTTGGCTGTGGGACATTATGGCTCTGATGCTATGGGCATGGTGATCTTTGGATATTAGATTTTGTTGGAGAATGAAATGAAAGATAGCATTAGATATTGGATTTGGGGTCAGAACTGGGCTTTAGGTCATCATAAGATTTGGGTTATAATTCCGGCCCTGCTTCCTGTGACCTTGGGTCTTGCCTTGGTTTGCCTTTCTGTGAAATAGGGGTCTTGCCATTGACTCCAATGGGAATATATTGGTAAATGTTCCATGTGTATCTGAAAAGAATTCTGGCATTGTCAGGTGCAGTTTATCTATCTGTCTAGTCTAGTTTGTTACTCATATTAATCAGATCTTTTAATGATTTTTTTGGTATGTGTATTCTTTTGTTCTTTTTTTAAAATTCTTTTTAAAGTTAATTTTTATTGGAGTATGGTTGCTTTACAATGTTGTGTTAGCCTCCACTGCACAACAAAATGAATCAGCCATACAAAAACAGATATCCCCTCCGTTTTGGACTTCCCTTCCATTTAGGTTGCCACAGTGCATTAGATAGATTTCCTTGTGCTATGGTATGTTCCCATCAGTTGTCTGCTTTACACATAGTAACAATAAAGTATAGGTGTCAATCCCAGTCTCTGAATTCCTCCCACCCTACCTCTTTCCCCCTTGGCATCCATACATTTGTTCTCTACATCTGTGTCTCTATTTCTGCTTTGCAAATAAGATCATCTGTACCATTTTTCTAGATGGTATGTTTATTCTGTCAGCTATCAAAAGAGACATTTAACAGTCTTATGCTGTGATCATGGATTTACCTACCTCTTAGTTCTGTCAATTTTTGCTTTAATGTTTTGAAGCTGTGTTATTGGTTGCTTACAGATTTAGAATTCTTATATCCTCCTGGGGATTGACTCCTTTATTATTATGTCTTATCTCTCTTATCTCTATGAAAGTCTACATTGTCTGATGTTTTCCAGCTGTTCTTTTGGGGGGTGGTGGTCAATGTTTGCATCGTATATCTTTTTCCTTCCTTCTCCTTTCAGCCTTTTGTATTGTTATATTTAAGGTATGTCTTTTGTAAACAGCATATATATATTTTCTTTTCCTGTGATTTAGGTACAGACCATTAATCTTAATCTTCTAATGTATTTAGTTCATTTACATTTAATGGAGTTGCTGATGTATTGGGGTTTATATTTACTGTCTTAGTCTTTGTTTACTGTTTGACCCATCCATTCTGTTTCCTTTTATCTCTTCTGTCTTACCTTCTTTTTAAAAATTTTTACCTTTTTTTAATTGAGGTATAGTTGATGTATAATACTATGTAAGTTTCAAGTGTACAACATAGGGATTCACAATTTTTAAAGGTTAGGTTGCATTTGTAGCTATTATAAAGTATTGGCTATATTCCCTGTGCTGTACTATATCCTTGTAGCTCATTTATTTTATACATAATAGTTTGTACCTCTTAATTCCCTACCCCTTTCTTCCCCCTTTCCCCTTCCCTCTCCCCACTTGCCTTGCCTCCTTTTGAATTAATCAAAGAATTTTTTTTTATTGTATATGTTTTCTCTTTATTAGTTTGTGTGTTATCATTCTACTATACTTTTAGTGGTTTCTCTTGAGATTACAGCATACATTCTTGACTTACTACAAGGTAATAGAAATGATTATTTTTACTACTTCCCCAGTAATGCTAGCACTTCAGAACAGTTTAAATCCCTTCTTTGTGTGTGTGTTAATGTGGATATGTATTTTGTTTCTACATGTTTTATATTATATACTAAATTATTAAGATATGTTAAACCTTACAAGATGTTATTTCTTTGTATAGCTTGTATGAATTTAGATTAGCCACATATTTACCCTTTTTGTGTTTCTTTCTCCCTTCATTTTTTTTTTTTTTTTTTGCTGTACACGGGCCTCTCCTGTTGCAGAGCACAGGCTCCGGATGCGCAGGCTCAGCGGCCATGGCTCACGGGCCCAGCCGCTCCGTGTCATGTGGGATCCTCCCAGACCGGGGCACGAACCCGCGTCCCCTGCATCGGCAGGCGGACTCTCAACCACTGCGCCACCAGGGAAGCCCTCTCCCTTCATTTTTATATTAGAATTACTTTTGGGGTAATTTTCTTCTTCTCTGCAGAACTACCTTTTCTCTTTTTTTGTAGTGCAGAGTGGTAATCATTAATTCTCTGTTTTTATTTGTGTGTAAATGTCTTTATTACACTTTTGTTTTAGAAGGTATTTTGGCTGGGTATAATACTCCATGTTCAAAATTAATTCTTTTGGACACTTTAGCAATATTATTCCATTGTCTTCTTTTTTTTGTTTTGTTTTGTTTTTGTTTTTTGGCCGCACCACGCGGCATGTGCGATCTTAGTTCCCTGACCAGGGATTGAACCCGCGCCCCCTGCAGTGGAAGCGCAAAGTCTTAACCACTGGACCACCAGAGAAGTCCCTCAGTTGTCTTCTTAACTTCCATTGTTTCTGTTGAAAACTTAGCTATTCGTTTTATTGCTGCTCCTTTGAAAGTAATTTGTATTTTGTCCTCTGCTTTTAAAATTTTCCTTTTGCTTTTGTTTTCCAGCAGTGTGACTGTGACATGCTTGGGTATGATTTACTTTGCTTTTATCCTGCTTGGGATTACAGAGCTTCTTAAATCTGTGCTTGATGTCTTTCATCAGTTTTGGAAAATTCTGGTCATTTCTTCAAATATTGTTTCTGCCCTGTTCCCTTTCTCCTCTCCTTCTGGGACTCCAGTTACACATGTGTTAGATCTTTCCCTTCTGTCATGTGTATCTCCTCTACTCTTTTCTATATTTTTCATTTGTGCTTCAGTATTATAGGTTCAGAGGAGATGTCTTATCTCCTCTGCACCTATGAAATGAGGGAGAACTGGACGATTATAGAAATGAGACCAACAGATAAAGTAGGCACTAGAGAAAACTTACCAAAAGGAGTTGAGCACCATGTGCCTGACTTCCTGAGGGTACACGCTGCACACTTGCTGTCGCTCTAAGTAGCCAGCGCTCCTCCGGTGCTCTCTGAGGCAGCAAGACAGATGCCCTTTAGGTCCAAGAGAAGTTTGTGCCCTTGGCAGGGGTGAGGGAGCGCGGTTTCTGCTTTTTCCAGGAGCATACTTTAAAAGGGACTCTTGTCTATTTCCTGTCACTTAGAGCCTCTGTGAAGGAGATTAGGGCAGTTATAATCTCCAGTTACAGATGAGGGAGCTGAGCCACACTTGCCAGTCACCCAGGCCCATATGTGCATCTGTGACAGTCCTGGGATCCGGGCTGAGGAGGCCTGTATCGTACACGTGGCAGGCTGAGCCTGTCGCCCCCGAATTCATCCCGTCTCCCCTGAGCCGGCAGAGGGGCTGTCAGGCCTCCCCCCGCCCCGCTCTGGCCTAGTTCTGAGAACCGATGAGAACGTTCTACAGGGAGCTTTGCCCACTGCTCCTTCCTCTCCTCCTTCCTGCGATGCTGCGGGTTGCAGCCCCCTCCCAGGCCCCCTCTTCTTCCCGGTGCCTGGTGCTGGCACAGCGTGGAGGACGCAGGGTGATGGAAGAGAAGGTGGAATTACCAAGGGTTCGGGAACACCTTGAAGTGAAGGAAATGTCCTTGTCCGCTGCCTTTGCTGTGTGGACTTTCTTGTCTAATCAGATCAGAAGGATTGTTGGATGTGTTGGAAAAGGGAGGCCTGAGAACAGTGCCTGGCACGTGGGTGGTGCTGTGTGAGTGAAGCGGCTTTACCCTCAGATCTGGCCCGCACTGCTGCAGAGGGCCTCCGTCCAGCCTCGCTCTGTGAACATGCCTGGGGGTTCCGGCAGGTTAGGCGCCCCTCACTAAGCCTCCTCACAGATGGTGCTGTTTGTTAGGAGGTTTTTATTCACGTGTTTCCTCTGTGTCTGTGGGGTGCTGCTCAGGGGGCACTCATTTGGCTCTGAGGACCTGCAGAGGGACTTCGGGGAGGAAGGAGCTGGGCCAGGGGCCTGGGCCCCCTGATCAGTCCCACAGCCTGGAAAGCGGCCCAAAGCACCCTCACCCCCTTGGGGAGACCCTGCTCCTTGCTGCTCGTCACTGCCACCGCGTTTCTTGCCTGCAAAATCTCCGTTTGTGAGAGAAATGTCAGGAACTTTCTTGGAAAGGGCTGGCGCCTTCTCACAGGCTAGGGTGGTGGCCAGGCTGCTGATGGTGGCCATGGGCCCGTGGAGCCAGTTCTGTGGCTGGTCTCCCCTGGGACATCCGTGTGGGCCGGGCCGGGCCGGGCCTGCCTGTGGGTCAGAACATGGACAGGCGCTGTCCTAAGGGCTGGGGGGCCGAGGTGGAGTGGAAGGCCTCAGGTGACTCCGGAGACTGAGCGAGCATGGGCTCGGGCTGTCCTCACCAACGCGGGGAGTCCGAGGCAGAGGCGCTGATCTCCCAGGAGCTGCCTGCAGGTGCCGCCCGGCTCCGGGGGCGGGGGAGGAAGAGCCTGGCTGGCCTCTGCCAGGTTGGGGATGGCGGGAGGGCCAGCCTGTTCTTGGGTCACTAGAGCAGGAGCTCCTGAGGTCCGGGCCGGCGGGACCGCAGTGGGGAGCCTGTCCCTTGGCAGCTCCTCGGACCTGGCCCTGAGGGAGCTCGCAGGGGCACAGAAGGAGCCTGCGGCCTGTTTTGCAGAATGTTCCCTCCGTGATTCAGTGTTCAGTGACAGGTCCTTGGCCTTGGAGAGCTTTGGCTCTGCCCAGCAGCCCAGAATGGGCCAGAGAAGAGTTTGGCAGAGCGTGTGAGGGGGCCCAGCTGGGGGCCCTGCAGAGAAGGGCGCTCGGCGTCTGCTCTCAGTGGCCAGCCTGGGTAACCTTTGACACGTCTGCCTCTTTGGTAGGCTTGTCTTTGGACTTGATGTAGGCAGAGAAAAATCTAGAGGCGGAGAGACATTGGGGAAGGTCACTGCAGTTTGAAGGTTAGCGTTGCTGTTGCCATTCGTTTGCTGAGTTGGACAGTGTGCTGAGGTGGGGGGAGGGGAGGGGTGTTACCATTTGACCGGGGACGCAGCCCTGTGCCCAGTGTCCTCCGGGGCTGGGTTGGGGTGTCAGAGGGAAACAGGGCGTGGCAGCTCCATCCCAGCACGCCAGGGTGTCCTTGGGGGCATTTCCAGATGACCGTGGCCTCTGCTCTGGTCGCCAGAACTTGCCTTGTGCTGCCCTTGTGCTGACCCACCAGCAGCGTGGGGTGTTGAGCACTTGAAACGTGGCTGGTCCAAGCTGAGACATGCTTCGAGGACGAAACGCACATTGGATTTTGAAGACTTAGTACAAAAAAAAAAATAAAAAAAGTAACATCTCTCTAACGATGTGTATACTGAGTACTTGTTGAAGTGATAATGTTTTGGATACACTGGGCTAAGTAAAATATATGATCAGAATTCCTTTCACATGCTTCTTTTTGCCTTTTTTAACATAGCCCCCAGAAAATTTAAAATCATATACGTGGCTGGCATTATATTTTTTTGGCAGCACTGGTCTAGCCCTTTGAATAGGAGAAAGGACAGCAATAGCGAACACCTGAGTAGTGTTGCCTTACGCCCAGCCCTTCTGGGAGGGCTTCACTCTTATTCAGCTGTTTAATCCTCACACTGACCCATGAGGCAGGAGCTACCTGGCAAAGCAGAGGGTGAACGGTTGTGTAATGGTGGGTAAAATGTACTGCAAAAACATCTTAAAAAATTGGGCTATCCTCTTATGATTTTTAAAATGTATTTTTCATTAACTTTTTCAGTAAATTCAATAATAATTTTCATAAAAGTAATACATAATCTTTGTAGAAAATTTGGAAAATGTAGAAGCATGTGCAGGTGTCCTTGCCCGATGTGAGACTCCAGCCCCCCAGGGCTGTGCTCGCCAAGGCCCACTGGCCTCGGGGCATCTTTGGCATCTTCCCTGGGTCTTTGCTGTCCCTCCTGCTGTGGTCAGCGTGCTCCTCCAAATGTTCCTCACTCTCTCGCCTAGTGTGCACCCGCCTCCCAAGCCAGCTGGAACTGTATTTCAGTAGAGGAAATAGGCCCTGAGCCAGGCTCCTGGGCTTTCTGTGTGCATTTAGTGGCACCTGCTGGCCTCCTCAGGCCTCTCCTAGACAGTAGGGATCATCCAGTTCCAACCTCTGGACCAATGAGATGTTAATAAACCTCATTGATTTCAAAGATTGCTGACGGGAGAAGGAGGGCCTGGTACCCCACTGTCCTTAGACCACCGTCAGTGCCTGTGGGGCCTTCCCCGCAAGTGAGGGCTGTAGCCTGAGCTCCTGGGACTCCCCATGGCTTTTGCAAAATGTTCCAGTTTCCACCAATGACTGCTTTATATTGCAGTGGTAATGCCTCTCCTTGCGACTTCAGTGAACTGGGTTAGAGAATTCTAGAGTATTGGAGGCTCTTCACACAGACTATGAAGTGGGCGGCTGCATCCCAAGGGGATGCCCAGTGTTGTCAGGATGTCCTTGGCCTGCAGCCATTCCTGGTCCACATTCCATTTGTGCTGCGTCTTGCCCAATGCGTTTCTCCGTCGTACGTTGTTTTGGAGGTGTGTGTGTTTGTCGCGTGAGCCTGTAGCAAAGGTGATGGAAGTGGCGGTGGAGGAGGCTTTTCCAGCGAAAGCACCAACCTTGAGGCAGGTCTTCTCTGAAAACAACAGCTGTGTATCTCCTACCTCCTTATCCCCTCCCTTTTCAAGATGTCTGGAGTGTCAGCAAAGGTTCCCAGGGGAGCGAGGCAGGTGTCTGTGTGGGGCTGCTCCGGGCCTCGTGGGTGGCGGGCAGTGGGCAGCCCCTGAGCGAATGTCCAGAGCCCTCAACCTCCTCCTTGCAGGTCTGGCCGTGGGTCTGGGCTTCGGGGCCCTGGCCGAGGTCGCCAAGAAGAGCCTCCGCCCTGAGGACCCCTCAGGTGAGCTGGGCCCTTGATGGGGAGGGCAGGGTGGGCCCTGAGAGTTGGGCCTGTCAGCTCCCAGCTCCCACCTGCGTTCCCCGAGGGTTGGCCTCCAGAGGCACCTTTCATCTTGTGTTCCGTGTTCACGGCAGCCCTGGAGTTTGAGGCCTGAAGGCTGTTCTGTTCCTGTCCCGGCCCACGTTGGCTCACCCAGCCGTCCTGGTTCCTCCGGGCCCGCACACCTTCCCTCTTCTGATAGGAGCCTCCGGTTTGGCCCTGCCTCTGCCCCCGCTCTGCAGAGCCGCTGGGGTCCCAGGTCTGGCCAGGTCAGGTGCCCAGGGCTCCCCGTTTGGCTGTGGTCGAGGGGCGTGGGAGCTGCTGGAACAGACCCCATGGGCCCCCCATTCCCCCACCTCGTGACCTGGGGTGGCCATTACCCCTCCAGCTTCAGACTCTTTGTCTCTGAGGTGAAGATCGTGACTCCTCTGTCCCCTGCCTCCCAGGGTCAGCCCGGGGTCAGGTCAGAACACTCAGTTCGCCTTGTCTGGGTGGCCAGCTGTGGGTGGTGCTCCATGGAGAACATTCTGCAGACCGGCTGCTCTGAAACCTGGGGTGCTTAGGGTGCTCTGACCATGGGTCAGGGGGCAGCTGGAGGCTCCACCCACCTCCTGCCCGGTCCCCTCCCCCAGGCTTGTCCAGGTGTTGGGGGGAGGCGGCTAGGCAGGTGCAGGACGCTTTCCCTTCAGCAGGGTCCTGGGGGCTGTTGAGAGCAGCCCTGCTAGAGCCATCTGCTTGGTGGATTTCTCAAAGTTTACCTGAAGTTCTGGGCTGAGTGCCCCCTGCCCCTGGCCCATTCAGGGGACATCAGTTCGTTCCGGTACTTGACACCTCCTCCCCCCTTCCCTGGGGACCCTGAGTGATCCCCACTGCCCTGCTGTGCTGTGGTCCCTGAGGCCCTAGCTACAGCCTGGGGGCCCTGAAGGGGGGCCTGCCAGCCACCTGGATGGCCCCGCTTCACCTGCAGGACCCTCTCGAGGGGATGGGGGCTCTGCGGAGAAGGTGCTAGCCTGTCCTCCAGGCCCCTGAGTATGTGTGTGTCCTTGGAAGGGACGGGAGAGCAGAGAGGATTAGGGAGGGTATTTTTAGTGTTGGTGCTGAGACTCTGGGAAGTGAGAAGCCAGCCTTCCCCAGGCACAACCTCTCCCATCGTCCCCCTCAAAACTGGCTGCCCTCCGTCCTGCCCCGTCCAAGCAGGAAAGAAGCTATACTGGCCCCAAGGTTACAGCTGGTGTCCTTTGTCAGGGAGGCGGTGGCCCTTGTTGGGGGTCAAGAGGCCTAGGTGCCACTGGCCCAAGAGCAGGACACGGGGCTCAGGCCCAGAGGGACGTGCTCTAGCTTCCTGAGCAGGCCTGGGAACCCCTGGGCCTGGAGGGCACCGACCAGCCTGGCCCAGGCCTCCCCAGGGGCTAAGCCTCTCCTGAGGGGGGCACGTGCCCACCACACCCTTGAACACCCCCGGCTCCCCCCGGGTTGTTTTCAGAACCAGCCTTGCCCGGGCAGGGACCCAGACTCCAGCCTGTGGACAGTGGCCAGCCGTGAGGAGTGGCTGCCTGGGAAGCTCAAGAGGGCCGGGCGCCGTCCCTGGATTTCGGGGGCGCCGCTGTCGCCCGGGTCTGCTGTGTCCCTAGGGGAGAAGATCTCCCTCCTCCTGCCGGGGCCGTGGCGTCTCTGCCCTGCCCGCCTCTCCTCAGGGACACAGGCCCAGGTCCCGGCCCACAGGGCCCAGGGGCTGGGGAGGGCAGAGCGGACATAGAGGGCCGCCTATCCCTGCTGCTGCCCGAGGCGAGGGGTGATCTGGGCACCCTTCTTGGCCTAGACACCCTGGAGTGGCCCTGCCCAGGGGCTACAGCTTTCTTGACCCCCGGCAGCTGGGCTGCTTCCTGTGGAGCTGAGATCTCTCCCCTTCCCGGGACCCTGTCCTGCTGTCCGGGACCTTGGGGTGAGCCTAACCCCGCGCAGGCCTAACAGCTGCCTCAGGTGTGGGCCTTCAGTCTCACATCCCCCTGCAGCCCACCCACCCTGGTGTATCAGAGGCCAAGCTGGGCACGGCCCCGGACAGAGGGCAGTGGCATGACGGCCGCCTCCCGTGTTCGCGCCTTGGGGACCCAGCTCAGACCCACTCTGAGCGCTGGGCCAGGCCCGTGGTGATGCTGGCTGAGGAGGGTGCCAGGCTCTGTGGGGGGCAGCCCTCGGGGGTTCCTGATCTAACTGGGCTCACAGGACAGAGGGCAGGAAAAGCACCAACTGCCACTGGGTCACCCCCTCCTCATCACCTTGAGTCACCACCCTGCACCCTCCCACCCCCAACTGTGCTGAATGGAGGTTGTCCGCACACCTGAGGTCCCTATGCGTTCTCCCCAGGCCAGCTGGCACCAGCCGGGTGAGGCTGTCCTTGACCCTGAGCTCCCCTCCCTTGAGGACTGCGCTCTCACTGCAGCCAGTGGCCCCAGGTGACTGTGCAGAGAGTCCAAGGGTGCTGGTGACCTTTGTCCAGCACACTGAGGGGCGAGGGACAGTGACTTGGCAGGGGCTGATACGGAGGGAGAGACCCCGTGGGCGAGCCTGTGTGTGTGTGTGTGTGTGTTGGGATGGTGTTGGAGGTGGGCCTGGGGAGACCTGGGTGGCCCCCGAGGGCCTTCCTCGGCATCTGGGAGGTGGGTGTGAAACGTGGGGTTAAAGTTGCATTGCCGGTTTTGTGGACCCCGAGGAGGAAAGACGTTGACTGAGCCCTTTGTGTCAAGCTCTGTGCTGGGACTTTACTGCATCTCACTTAAAACGTGTTAAACCCTGACGTCTTGTTATTGTCCCTGGACCCACAACCAGGGGCGGGTGGAGGGGCCTCTGGGGGATCCCAGGCCCAGCAGTCCCGCCTGAGGGAGGCCATGGTGACTTCGCTCCTCTGCAGGGAAGAAGGCCGTGCTGGATTCCAGCCCCTTCCTGTCAGAGGCCAACGCGGAGCGCATCGTGCGGACGCTGTGCAAGGTGCGCGGGGCGGCGCTCAAGCTGGGCCAGATGCTGAGCATCCAGGGTGAGTGCGGCTGCGCGGGCTGGGGGCGGTGAGGCAGCGTAGGGAGGGGAGCTGGGGGCGAGCAGTGGGGGGCGCCGCACCTGGCCCCGATGGGAAGGGGTGGGAGGTTTCCTGCCCACGGGCTTCTCTTGTTTGAAGCTTGGCTGTTAACCCACCTGGGATGTTTAAAAACAGTGTCTGAAATAGGAGCCCACGGTTGTTTTTCCATCTTCTTTCTGAGTGTTTTGACATGTCCAGAGGTCCTGGCGTCTCAAAAGTTGGGGAGAGTCCGGCTGATTCCCCCTGGTGCCCCGCGCGGTGGTCCGAGGGTGCTGTTTGGGGAGCTCACGGGCCTGCGGTGGCGTGACACCGGGGCATGGGCTGTGTGGCCCCGAGGAAGGAAGGCCAGGGGAGACGGCGGCGGCTGAGCCGGAGGCTGGCTCATTGCAGCCCCCAGAGCAGAGCTGGGGTTCGGGGGGCCCTCCGGGCTTCTGATGGTGCCTCCCAGGGAGGAGCACCCGAGGGGCTGCTGTCCTGAGTGGGAGCACAGCCAGTCCCCCCACAAGCAGTCAGATGGACTCGCTGAAGTGGCCAAGTGCAGGACAGGAGTAACCACCCAGGCAGGTGGGCGCGGGCACTGCCTGTGCCGGTGCGGACTCTGGAGTGGCACGCGCCCCTCGGAAGCCCTTCCGTGCGTGAGCCCCGCCTCTAGGACGGAGAGCCTCAGAGATGCGGTCAGGGCTCTGCAGGAGCGGCTTCATCGAAGGATTCTTTCTGGTCTCAAATAAACAAACTGAAGTCAGCCGCCGTCCGGCTAGTGAGCTGCGTGTTGAAGCTTCTGTGTGTGTTACAGAATATTTCAGAAAGCTATTCAACGACGTGGCAAGTGCTCGTGAGAAACGGCTGCAGGAGGGGAGTCGGCCAGAGCGTCTCCAGGCAGCGTGACTGCAGTCAGGGAAAAACGCATAGGAAAGGGTCAAAACGAAAAAAGAGATCAGTAGTTCTCTGTAGGTAGATTATGGGTATTTTAAACATTTAATACGCTTTGTTCCCTAAATGTCTTTCTTTTATAATCATAAAAAGCTATGCCTACTCTTTCTAAGGAATCCACCTCCTCAGGTCCCTGGGTGAGGGTGAGTTCATAGGCCGCGGCACACGCTGCCCCGCACGCCATCGGCAGGGCCCCAGCTGCACAGACGCACCCAGTGCCCGGCTGGGGAGGGGTGCCGTGGGCCGGGCTGCGGGGGTCTCGGATTTGGTTGTTGGCTGAGGTGGGCCAGGAGCGTGCACGGGTCAGCGTCCCTGCGTCCCCTCTGGAGCCTTGGTCCGCAGTATCAAGGGTCTGTGTGCCGATGGGGAAACGCTCCGCGGGAGCAGGAAGAACCTGAGGCTGGGCCTGCTGTGTGGCGTTGGGCCTGTGCCTCGTCTTCTCTGAACCTTGGGTTCAGCGTGTGAAGGGCAGAGCGGCACCTCGGCCTACCCCCCGGGAGACCTCGCTGGGCAGGGCTGATCGAGGTGGCCTGTGCACCCTCCTTCCGAGGGGTCTCGGAATGCTCTCTGAATGCTCTGCTGCCTTCCAGACGACGCCTTCATCAACCCCCACCTGGCCAAGATCTTCGAGCGGGTCAGGCAGAGCGCAGACTTCATGCCGCTGAAGCAGATGACGGTGAGGCCGGTGCGGCTCAGGGTCCGGGCGCTGGCAGCCCTGCGGGAGGGGTTGGGGAGGGCCCCTCAGGGTGTCCCCGGCGGTGCTCATGGCCCCTCCCTGGCCTCTCCCTCCAGAAAACTCTCAACAACGACCTGGGCCCCAGCTGGCGGGACAAGCTGGAGTACTTTGAGGAGCGGCCCTTTGCAGCCGCCTCTATCGGGCAGGTGCACCTGGCCCGCATGAAGGGCGGCCGCGAGGTGGCCATGAAGATCCAGGTGGGCACCCGGGGTGTGGGCTCAGTGCCCTGAGGGGCTGCACAGGGCCGAGCCGGGCCCTGCAGTGCGGGGCCTCTGCACCCCACGTCCCCTGTGTGTCCCCGTGCCCAGGCCAGGGCCTGTGTCTCTTCACTTCTGTCCCGGCACCTGGTCAGCGGTGGGTGCCGAGAAGTATTTGCTAAGTGAGTGACTGTAGGAGGGAGGACAGCCTCCCAGCACGCTTGGTTTGGTGGGGGCAGGGACTGGGGACAAGTGACTGTCTGGGGCCTGAGCCGCAGGGATGGGGATGGGGGAGGGAGTGGTCGGTGGTGGAGAGCAGGGTCGCAGTGAGCCCGGGGGTCACGGCAGCCCTGGTGGGTCTTGGCTCTGCCTCGCGGAGGTGCGGGGTCCGGGAGGGACACAGCTGGGCAGCTGGTGGGTGGCAGGGGGGCGGGGGCGCCGCGGGGCCCTGCTGTGTCTGTCTGCCTGACTCCCCTCTGTCCCCCGCAGTACCCCGGCGTGGCCCAGAGCATCAGCAGTGACGTCAACAACCTCATGGCCGTGCTGAACATGAGCAACATGCTTCCAGAAGGTCTGAGGCTGCCGCTGGGCAAGGGCAGGCCTGTGGGCGGGCTCTGGGGACCCCGGGGGGCCTCCCGGGGAGCCCCCAGTCCCCCTGACGCCCTCCTCCCTGGCCCAGGCCTGTTCCCTGAGCACCTGATCGACGTGCTGAGGCGGGAGCTGACCCTCGAGTGTGACTACCAGCGAGAGGCCGCCTGTGCCCGCAGGTTCAGGTGCGGCTCCAGCCTCGGGCCCTTGCCCGTTGCTCCCGCTGGGGAGACAGAAGGGGCGGCTTCGGGCAGCCCATTGTGGGCTGAAGGCCCCCCCCGCCACTTCCCCCGGCTCTGAGGGGCGATGGCTGGGGTTGGGGCCTGAGGCCGGGGCCGTGTCCCGCCCAGCTCGGGGCAGGGCCCTCCTCCACCTGGGGGGCTCAGCCCCTTGCTGTCCTGTGTGTCGCCCCAGCGTGTTGCTTGGGTGGGATCAAGGAGGCCCGGGTGTGACCTCCCATCCGCCCCTGCTAGGGAGCTGCTGAAGGACCACCCCTTCTTCTACGTGCCCGAGATTGTGGACGAGCTCTGCAGCCCCCATGTGCTGACCACGGAGCTGGTGTCTGGCTTCCCCCTGGACCAGGCCGAGGGGCTGAGCCAGGAGATCCGGAATGAGGTGGGTCACAGGGTGGGCCTGGATCCCCGAGGCCCCACTGTGGGGCAGAGCGGGCAGGAGGGCTGCTGCGTTTACCCACCTGGTGGTACGCTTGGCCTCAAAGTCAGCTCTGGGCGTGAGGCAGGATGGGGTGGAAGATGGGGAGGGAAATGGGAGTCAAGCTTCCCCGGCCCAGATCCAGGGGCCACCGGGTGGCCCGGTGCTGGTGACGAGGACCCACCCGGCCCCCAGATCTGCTACAACATCCTGGTCCTGTGCCTGAGGGAGCTGTTCGAGTTCCACTTCATGCAGACAGACCCCAACTGGTCCAACTTCTTTTATGACCCTCAGCAGCACAAGGTGAGTGCCCGGTGGGGCCCCCACAGGGAGCCTGAGCTCCGCTGGAGCAGGGTCCGAGATCTGGGGGTCTCAGCCTTCTGCCGCCCTGTCTCCCCAACCCGTGCTCCACTGGGGCAAACCCTCCCTGGTATCGCCCGTTCCCAGGTGGCTCTTCTGGACTTCGGGGCAACTCGGGAATATGACAGATCCTTCACGGACCTCTACATCCAGGTAGGGGTGGAGGCAGGGCTTGGCCTTGGCCCTTGCTCTCCTGAGGCTCAGATGGGATGCTTGGGACTCAGGAGTGGGCGGGCGGGCGGGCTTCTGTCCTCATGTCCCTGCCTGTCTGCAGCATTTGGTGCCCGTGGATGAGGCCGCAGCCACCTCGGGCTCAGGGGAGTAAAGGGGAAAGGTGGGTGGGCCGGCAGCTGGCCTGTGTGGGGAGGGGCAGTGCTGGCTCCCTGGACCCCCAGGAGCTCCCCTCTGCGTGCTGCCCACGGTCCCCTCTGCACCTCCGCCCAGATCATCAGGGCTGCTGCTAACCGGGACAGGGAGGCCGTGCTGAAGAAGTCCATCGAGATGAAGTTCCTCACCGGCTACGAGGTCAAGGTGAGCTCCCCACCCCCCCACCCCCGCACCCTCCAACCGTGACTCTGGAGACGAACAAGGCCTGCTGAGCCAGACTCAGCCCCGGGCCATGGACTGCTTTTCCCTTGAAATCTGAAGGGAATCTCAGTTTACAAATGAGATCAGAAGTGACAGCTGCTCTCGAGGGTCTCCACAGGGCCCCTGGGCCGGCCCGGCCCCAGCCCCGGGGCTGAGGGTCTCAGAATGCCAGGGGACTGGCCACCAAGCTCTTGTTTTATGCCCCACTCCAGCCCATTCGAGATCCCAGTCATCGTGTTGGCGCTCGGGGCCCGGGTGGGCAGATGGGATGGCAAAGCACAGCCCTCACTTGCTCAGGCCTCACCGGGGAAGGGGTGAGGGGAGCGCTGGAAGTAGTCGTAGCAGCCCTTTACATGAAGGGGCGACCATCTGTGTTCCTGTCACCCAGAACCCACTCAGAAAGCAGCACTTTCCTCTCCTGATGACAGTGGGGAAGGGTTGCAGACACACAGGTGGTCTCAGGTCTACCACCTACGAGGAGTGCAGAGGCTCAGGTCAGCTCAGGCCTATAGACTGTTCTTCTGGGAATGACAGGTGTTTCGGCCGCGGACCCCGCCACTTCCTTTCTTCTTCCACGGAGCCCAGTTCACACATTAATGATGTTCTCCTGGCCCCTGTTGGTTTGGGTTTACACCCTGGTTAACGTTCTTCAGTCTGGTTGAAACACTCACCTACCTGGCCCTCTCGTCGGCGAGCACTCAGTCTAGGCCCCGTGATGGGAGCCCTGGGCTGGTGAGGGCTCTTTGATCTTGCCTCCACTCACCTCCCTCCAGGCCATGGAAGATGCCCACTTGGATGCCATCCTTATCCTGGGGGAGGCCTTTGCCTCGGAGGAGCCCTTTGACTTTGGCACCCAGAGCACCACCGAGAAGATCCACAACCTGATCCCCGTCATGCTGAAGCACCGGCTTGTCCCGCCGCCCGAGGAGACCTACTCGTTGCACAGGAAGATGGGGGGCTCCTTCCTCATCTGCTCCAGGCTGAAGGCCCGGTTCCCCTGCAGGGCCATGTTCGAGGAGGCCTACAGCAACTACCGCAGGAGGCAGGCCGAGCAGCAGTAGCCGCGGGCCCGGCCGCTAGGCGGGACCCTCCGTCCTCCTGCCGCTAAAACTCGTAGGAAGCCAGTGGTACCCACGCTCCGTTTAAGCTTCACCCAGTGAGAGGTGGCCGCGCTGATGGGGGGGCCGCTGCTCAGAGCCCGTGGCCAGCACTTATACACGGTTCTCATCGCTGAGTGGGTGTGGGGTGAGAGGCGCCAGCACGGAAATGCAGCCCCACTGCTGTCTGGCAGAATCTGCTTATTGTTTACTCATCCTCTGGAATGACTCTCGATAAAAAGACGATTTTATTTCCTTTTCCTTTTTGTAACAGGGCTTTTTGCTAATGTGAATGGTAACCAGAAGAAGGTGAGAGTTCTCCCTTTGAATCCCTGCCACCAAAAAAGAACCAAAAACAAAACAGAAAAGCCTTTTTGGATTTTATGGAGTGTGTAATACAAGGTTTGTGTGTGTGTGTTTCTAGAATGAGATTTGTGTTTTCTGCCTTTTCCTCTCCAGCTTGGATCTGCACCTGGGAGAAGTGCTGATCTGAGCAGTGCCAACAAGCACTACTTCTCCAAGCGAGGCCCACCCACACCTGCTCTCTGGCTGGTTCCTAGAGGCTTTTTTTGACAAGCAGAGGTTTCCAGAGAACTGCTGCCTCCTGTGGGGAGGGGCAGGAGCCCCAGAAGGGGAGAGAAAGCCGCGTGCTCTCTGGGTGTGTGTGGGCCCTTCTTCCCGCTCCGGCGCCTGGGCCTTTTGTGGAAGGTGATGTGCACGTGTCATCTGCTTGGACCCAAGGGGTCGTTTCAGGCTGTTAACCTCTGTACAATTCTTGTAATTGTCTGATTTACTTGTTTCAATTAAAAAAAAAAATGCTAGCATGGTGGCATTAATTCTTTCACTTGTAAAGGATTCTGAGCTGATGGTGAGGACCCGGAGGTCAGCATCACACCCTTTCGCGCCTCCAGACGCTTCTGCAAGGTTTGCCCCTGTTCCCAGCGTGAGGCTCTTGGTGCCTGAACCCGGAAGGCTCAGCCCATATTCCTCGTCGGAGAAAGGGTGCGGGGAGGGGACGGCACAGCTGCCAGGTACCTGCCGCAGCAGCTTCCCAGGCCCCACTGCGCAGAGGCGGAGAAGCCACAGCTGCACCAGAGGCTGTATGACATGGCGCTGGCAACCGCGGGAAAAGGTGGCCACCAGCCAGCAGGGCGAGGGCCTGGCTCGAGCGGCAGTGACGCCCGGGTCAGGGATCAAGCGCGGCTGAGGCGCACTCTCCTGGGGCAAAAAACTTCACTCCTCGGTCACGGGGGCGTTTTGAACGTTCAAACGTCCCAGCCCAAGTCGTGGGAAGTGTCTGCTGCTTCTCTGCAGGAGGAAGATGGAAGATCGAAGGGCTGCCCCGTTTATAGTCAGCGGTGGCACCGGCAGGGAAGTCCAGAAGAGGGGAGTTGAAAGCTTCAAGGGAATGGAACACTATGCCGAGCTACGGAAGGGACTAAGGAAGTCCTAGATTAACCCCACGCCCTTCTAGCGTAACGAGGAAGCTGGATGAGGAGAGGGACGGGCAGAAATGGGGGTCAGACGAGACAAAAAGAGTCAGTCACCTTTTCTCCATTCCTCAGACTTTTTAATCAGGGAAAAGAAGACACAATGCTCAATTCGAACAGTTCCCTGTTTTATTGCAATACATCAGAGTCTGGTTAATATTAAGTGATACCAACGTAAAATATCGGCGAGGCGTCTTCTGTTACATTTTGACTGTCCCGCCTTAAATATTTCTGTGCAAAAGAATCCACACCATTGTTTGGTAGCAGAGAATCTCATAAAGTTCCCTAAGACAATGAGGGGATAAAACCAAACAAAATGAAATGAGTGACAAGAGGCCAAAGCAGTATCTTTTCCCCTTCCGTACACACTTATTTGTCAGCATTATATTCTAAACAAAAAAATGATGACACCCAGGCCATGCAAAACTGTACAATAATATTACAATGAGAAAAAGAAACCCTAAAAAATTTATAAAACAAATGGTATTACACTATCAAATAAAAAGGCAGGTCATTCTGTTTTCATGAAATTTCAAGGTTGACTTGTTTTCATCAATTTCCCCCCATAAATGCAATGGTTTCTGTGTGTAACGGTTGTCCCTGGGAAGGGAGAGGAGCGCCGGCCTACGGGCTAGCGCTGAAACAAGACACCAGCTGAAGCGAGGCCCTCTAATGGCGCAGGACTCTGCAGAGAACGCTGGAGTTGCGTGATCAAGTCATCACCGGCAAAGAGGTTTTCACATGGGCCCAACGAAATGCCATGTGGCTTATCTAACAAATGCAGGGACTGGGCCACCGAGAGGTGGGGAGCAAGGCGCCCAGTTACTTCCCTGTTTTGCCCAGCGGACCGGGGCAGTGGCGAAGTGTGGCCGCTGCCGAGAGTGCCCCTCTGTCCAGAGAGTGGATACTGAGCTTTACAAAGCTCTGTGCAGCTGGGAGACTACAGTGCTCATGGCCAAAGGCCAGCAAACGGCCCTGCTGTACCTGGGGGTTAGGGATGTCCACCCACTCCTACTCTGGATTTTCTTTAATGATACCTGAGAGTCCACAGAAATGCAACTGGTCTTTCACAGAAGTAGATGCGGCCACTGAGTAGCAAAATGACAGGATTCTAACCATATGGAAGGCAGACAGAGGGGCTGAGAGGCAGCTGGGGAATGGCAGAATTTCAGATTCTTCCCTGAAACCTGGGTACAAGAATTGCTTGGAAAACTCAGTAGATGGGCCCTTTTTAATTGTATTTCATAGCCTTAAAACCATGCTCCCTGGGAAGGAAGATAAATCACTAAGTGTAGGGAGGGGTGTGTGCGCGTGTGTGTGTACGCACATAACTAAAGAAGTGAAATTTGCTTTAGCAATCATTTGACAAGGAGGAAGGCTTTTGTTTTTGGCAAAAAGAAATATATATATATATATATATATGTAATTTTATACACCCAAAGCACGAGCAGATTAAAGTAGTCAGAATTCAAGAGCAGACAACAAATTGGCTGAACAAAGATAGCACCAAATACCAACACATCTAGACTATGCCAGAAATGCCTCTCCACTTATTTTTACTTTCTACTGAGGAGAGAAATGAATTCCTGCTGCCATATACATTCTTTGAATGTCCTGCATG
This sequence comes from Monodon monoceros, assembly GCF_005190385.1. Classification (NCBI taxonomy): domain Eukaryota; kingdom Metazoa; phylum Chordata; class Mammalia; order Artiodactyla; family Monodontidae; genus Monodon; species Monodon monoceros. The sequence continues at coordinate 23,602,901 of NW_021703774.1, forward strand.
AGAACAAACAAAGGATAACTTCAGACAGCAACATCACATCTGTTCCATGATCTTTCAATGATCCCTTTCGATGATCATTACGTTTTCTGTTTCTCTAGAACCCAATTCCCCATCTTTCCAAATCATTCTCAAGAAGCTTCTGAAGGTAACTGCTTCATATTTAAGAATGGGGATAAGCCCAGTAGAATGATCATTATCTTGGGAAAATACCTCCCAAACTACTACCCTTGGCAGTGTTTCTCCCCCAAAGTTCTACTATTGGAAGCTAATCATATTTGGGACTGCTCTCTCACTACTGGTAAGACCATTTCAGATTACTGGAGTATAATCCACTGGGTTAATATTACACCTCCCAGTAAGCCCAGCGGCCAAGACAAGCCCTTCTCTTATCTGCCCTGTTGCGGGGGCTGCAGGGTATGACTCATCATAGTGGAGCCCAGACTTCAGGTATGGTTATATTTTGATCCTAAAAGCATCTTTTAAAAAATAAGCACCTACAGGCAGCAGAAACTTGGTTGTCAAAGCCATAAACTAATGGCTTAGTGTGGAGTCCTGTGAATCTCAGCCTGGTCTGCCTCCTCAGGGGAGAAAAGGGAGGCAGGAAGACGCGAGGGGAAAGGAAAACAGGGGGAGGGAGGGTCTGGAGGAGAGCGGGCCACGTGCACTCGGCACCTGGCTGGCCGGTTCCCTCCTCTCCCGAGAAGTGTCAAGCTTACGGAGCTACCGGAGTCCTGGCCATAGCCAGACTCAAGGTCTCCCTCTTGCTATCTGAACGCACCGAAGTATTTTTACATGACACTTTTCCAAAAGCAAAGGATTTAGAAGGTTAGAATTGTGCAGTAATTTATGCCCATCCAAAGTAAAACACAATCAAATCTGAGCAAGCACCAAGTTCCAATGTCAAAACTGTTATTATTTTAAAATTCTCTACTGTAACATTTTATAATATAATCCCCAAACAGGATCCTTTCTTCCCTCACTGAACCTCAGTAACCTGTTCCAGAGAGTGGCATCAGTGCAAACAGTATAGCTCCCCGTGGCTTGTGGTGGGGAAGGCCGGCACAGCTGCTGCCGAGGAGAAAGATGTGAAATCGGGGGCAGGGGTGAAATGACGGTGCTCACACACTGCAATTCAGACAAGCAACTGCAGGAAAATTCTTCCATTTTAGCTGAATTTTAAAGAAGAGAGCAGAAAATCTGTTTCTATTTCTCAGAGAAATTTAGATTAAAAAGTAAAAGAGAGGCAGATTCTCTTTACTGCCATGAAATGTTTTTATTTCTATCTCTTTCTCTACTCATGTGCCTAACCGGTGAAATGACTCTGGAGACATAAGGTCCTGGTCCTGCGTCTCATTTCCTTGTGGTAATTAAAACAGCGGGAGTCCAAATGGGAATGTGACTAACAACACAACACAGCAACCGAGGGAGGAAAAGCTTCAGCAGTCAAGGTGGCCATGCTGGGCTGACTTCCTGCCCGCGCCCGGGCTGAGCACGTCCATTTCCCACTGGGTGCGGGAAAGAGTATTTGGTTAAGGCTGGTCAAGTCCTTGCGTTTGAGGTTTTACATTATTTGGTAACTAAACCCGCTTTCCCAGGCTTATCTGAGGAAGCTCACACCCCCCTCAAAACAGACCCCTCCCTGAGAAGCTGGCTCAGCTGGGGGCCAGACGCCTCGCTGCCACTCAGGGAGTAAGGGGTTTCGCCAAGGAGAAAAAGCACTTTTATGAACCCTTTTATGGACCTTCAGAAACTACGACATTCCTTGTGTCCTTTCAGGTGGAAGGGATCCAGAAGGTGACAAAGCAGAAGATACCAAAATACGGTAATAAACGAGAGTGTGGTTCAAATTCTACTGCTAGAAAAGCAATGTCTTGGATAGAAGTAAATATGCCTTTTAAGGATGCTGCTGAAGAGGCTTCAAATGTTCAAAGTCTGGTTTCCAGGTCACACTCCAAACCGATGAAACCAAAGCCTTGGAACATTCCCTAAAGCTCCCAGGTGACTGCGACCAGTGTGAGGAACGGCACTAAGGGGAGCTCTCACTCCTCTCGCTCTCCTTCTGTAAACGTCAGCTGGAGGCCTTTCTACCCTTTGATTACTTAGGTGGAAAACAGACAAGAAACAATACATTTCTTTAAATTAAATGATCTCTGTCTCGTATATGCATCCATCTTTTGTTGAATACAAGATGCTTCTTTTTATTATATACAGTCAGTATTTAACCTCTACATTTGTGTATTTAGTTAAACTCTATTTTGTAGTAAAATATGCATCGTTTTAGTGAACAGGGATTTACTGGCAACGATCAGGTCGACATTCACTGTGGTGCTGAAGGGGCATGGCGTGCCCGGGGCCCACTGGCGAGCCCCACGTGCTGTCTCAGGGCTACAACGAGGCTCTACTGTGAAAACAATGGCTGTCTAATCTTATTCTTATCGCTTACATTTGTGTAATCTGCCTACTTAAGCTACCTTTCAGGGGAGGGGGGAAATATTCTGGAAAGCAACGCTAAGTGTATGAAATGAAATCGGTATTCATCTGAGCTGCTCAATGAAAGTCTGCCTTTGCGGCTGTTGCTGTTCAGTCGAGGGGCGCGTGGATGTGAGTCCTAGAGGCAGAATTCCTGAGTCCCCGCCTGCTACTGCTGCGGCCCTGGCGCTTCCAGGCAGGGGTGGTGGGAGACGACAGTGAGAGCACAGGGTGAGTGAGGGGAGGGAGCCCAGAGCGGCCGCTGCTCCGGCGTCTGGTCTGAGAGCAGAGGCCACTCATGGGTCCCAGCTCCCGCGGTCGGTGCTCTCCAGGGAGAGGCTCTTGGTCTTCCGGGGCGACACCGGGCTGGGAGGGCTGCTCAGGTTGGAACTGTTGGAAGCCGTGGAATGCCTCGGAGAATCAGAGTCCTGTGAGGCCCAGAGGAAGACGTCAGGGAGCAGCAGAGGGGCGGGAGGGGCTCAGGCCACCACGTCTCCCCTCCAGCCACCCTGGCCAATGAACTGACGTGACTTTTCTCCTGTCGGTAGAAAGCCCCTTTTCTGAGCTGAGTAAGAGGCACAGAAGATAACAAACGCTCATAGGCCCTTCTGCAGGTCTTTAGAAACGTAGGCCATTTTCATACAAAAGCTATTAGAAGTCTGAACACCTCCAGGGAAACTGCAGTTTGCAACCCAAGTGACTGGCTCCGCCGCCCCCGCCGCAGTGAGTGGCTGATCACTGCGGCAGCGGAGGCCAGGCTCAAGGCGGTGCACCGGCTTTGGGAAACGCACTCGCCTTTTCTCGTTCAGGACTTCTCCAAACCCCTGTCCCCAGACAGAGGTACTGCCCACGCGGTACTCACCTCTGCGTCGTAGTCCCTCGCCGGGGCGTCACTTCCTTGGTCCAGGCCTCCCGAGGACAGTGAGCCCTCTGACGGAGAGGGCATGGGCTGCCGCTTTGCACTGTAGCTTCCTCCAGAGAATTCTCTCTTTAATGCACTGCCGTTCTGTGCGGATGACCCTACAAGCACATCGTTCAGGTGAAACTTTATACGTGCAGAAGGGGACGATCCTCTAGAAAGTGCACAGACTGCCGAGGTGACGAGCCATCCTTCCCGCTTACAGCCCTTCACTGATGGACAGTGGGTCCAGCTGCGTTACCCTGACACCCAAGCCCACCTCGGAGCCCAGCCGCCAGGGCTGCTGGGTGAGCGGGCAGCACTCACCAGGCCGCTGGCCTCTGCTCTCACTGGCCGTGCCCAGGCTGCCCTGCTTGCTAGACAATTCCACAGGATCAACCCTTCCAGTCTCCACCCACGTGCTACTGCCTTAGTGAGTTTTCTGTCCTACTCCCTGGAGCACCTACAGCACTTCCTATCACCTCTTTCAGAGCATTTGGATCCTATGTTGTAACTATGTGCCTTGCCATTCTTTTAATAGAAGGACGGCCTTTGCCTCTGCAGGACCCGGTGCAGGACCGGGTATGCAGCAGGTGCTCAAAACACACGTGCTGAACGATGACGCAGAACAGTTCCCAGGAGTGAGGACCATGCCACCCGATGACGCGCAACTGTCACTTAACTTGTAGAGGATTTTCATAAAAAACACAAAGGAACAAAAGAGAGGCATTTTCATTCCACAGGGCAAAAAGCCTGAGATACAAAAATGAGGTGAGTTTCTTTAAAATCACACTCTATTTTGATCTTAGAGTTGGGGTTCATCAAAGGAGGACTGGCACCATGGCCAAAAAATTCTTAGAAATATTGGGGTATTGTGAGTACCTGTTTAAAACTCTTAGCATTCCCTACTATTCTTTAGTTTTTACTGAAAAATGTTTTAATCTTGCTGAGCTGCAATATTAAGATCACTGGTCAAAAAAGACTGTGAGACTGCGTTGAGGTTTTAGCACAACTACGAGGTATAGACTGTGAAGCCCGCCTGCTGAAGCCCTGTCCTTGGTGATCTCCCCCAGCTTCCTTCTAGTTTCGGTTTGTTTCCTGAGCCCCTCAGCTGTGTCACCATAATTTACTTATTGCAGAGGTAACCAACACTGGTTGTATGCTTCATGTTATATTAAGGAGCTTTAAAAATACCAGTGCCTGGGCCCCATCCCAGACCAATAATAACAGAATTTCTGACTTAACTTTTAAAAGCCCTTCTGATGATTCTAGAATGCATCTCAGGCTGAGAACCACTGACTTAATCTTACTTCCAACACTCCATCCAGTTTCTAAGCCGTCTGTCACCAGACATATACTGATTTTCATTTGTGGATGTGTTTCTTTGGCTTTACTTTTTTGCTGTGGATCTTATGTCTCCTTAGATTACAACCTAACTGAAGGCATAAATCACTTTGTATAATTTCTCTTTGAATTCCATGCCTAGTTTAGTGCTCAATTTAACAAAAGCTGTAATGTAAGTTACTATTTTTAAAATGTTGTCGCTCTGGATAAAAAACCCAAACCGCCAGAGAGTTCTGCTGCTCTGCTTACTAACCTGTGTGACCTTAAGCAAGTTATTTTATCTAAGTCTCAGTTTTCTTCATTTGTAAATAAGAAAATAAATTCTACCTTATGGGATTTTTGTGGGAACTGAGCGCTCAATACACGGAGAATGAAACGTGAGACGGAAGGTGTGTGAGGGGGCTGCCCAGAGCTTAGTACGCACTTACTGGGCTCTTTTCCTCCGTCCTAGTGATCGTTTATAGAATGGAGAACTTAACCCACCTCTGTGATTTACACTTTTCTTTTCTTTCTTTTTTCTTTTTTAACTTTGGGAATGTTCCTTTCAGAGAAAAATTACACTCAACCACCCTAATCTTAAAAAATTGAGATGGGCTGTTTTGATTGAACAGCAAAGGGGGACAATCTGAAAACTGTGGTCCCAACTCAGGCAGGGTCTCTTCCAAAGAGTTCTAGATGGTGATTCAGGGGGTTGGGCCCCAGATCTCTTGGGGTGACGGTGTCTAACTCTACATGACCTCTAGGAGAGTCTGCAGGCTCCCCAGTGAGCCTATCACTGACAGGAGCAAGGAGTCACAGTGGAAAGCTCTGTGTTAATTTGACTTCAGTCAGGAAGCCATCGCAAGTCTGGCCCTGGAAGAGCCTGTGCTTCTGGTTCTGGAGGTTGACAACACGGAACCCCGTTTCTTCTTGTGTCTCTCTTGGCAGGCTGTCCTTCTGGAAATTCTTTACGTGAGCTGGGCTATTCCTGAAGCCAGCAAGAAGCACTCTAAATAGGAGATGCCCCCTGGACTTCCTGGGCTGGTCTTCCTCTTAACCTCTATACGAACAGCTCGGTACCAAGAATCTCAAGAAGGCCACGCCTGATTATTGCATTAAAGGCCTTGACAGGGATTTGGAGCCGGCTCCAGTCTGTAGCTTGCATATTGTCAACAATGACAGTGGACCCTCACTTCAGCGCTCCTAAGGAGAAGGCCACTCAGCCCTTTAAATCTCTGTATTACAGGTCCTATCCTTACCTGCAATTCCACAAATCCAAAAGCCCTGAAAAACCAAAACTTTTTTCGTCAGTTTGATGTAAATTCATGCGGTGGCAGACTTAATCTGAACTGGCTGGAGGCTGATTCAGACTTCACTTAAAAAGAGTACATTTATTTATATATTCATAGTGTGGCTAGGCATAAATTTCGCTCTATAAATATTGTTTGTAGGTGCTGTCTTAGATTTTGCTTGGAATGTAATATAATATATGGTAGATTCCCTTCTAAAATATATATATAAAAAAACTTTGAATTCTGAAAACAGGTATCTGGCTCCAAGAGTTTTGGGTAAGGGATTATGAACTTAACTATTAATATTGTGATACTTTCTTTGCATCTCAAGTGTTGATAACTTCTGGTGAGTTGTAGTAAATCTACTATTTTATCGAGCTACCATTAGTAAAAAGATAATTCATAAAATGGTTGCCATTTTTCCAACTGGCTAGATATTTTCATTGTAATCAAGGCTACACACTGCGTAGAGATGACTTTGGGAGATGACAGCAAGAAAGTCACAAGATGTGCCCTTCAACTTCTGCCTGTCGACAGAAAACTCCTTGAACGTGCTCTGTACGTCTGCAGCCAGTCTCTGCGGCAGGCGCCTGTCCTTGGTTTGCAGGCCCGGGGCGGGGTCCCTCCCATGGTTCCAGGGGTGGTCTGTGTGATCACCAGCACACTGCAGAAGCGATGGCATGTCCCTTCTGAGACCGCTGCTCGGTCTCTCTGTCTCAGGTCACTTGCTCTGTGGGAAGCCAGAGGCCATGTCACCAGGACACTCAGGCCCACGCTGGTGAGGAACAGAGGCCTCCCAACAACCACGTGGGTGAGCTGGGAAGTGGCTTCTCTAGTCCCAGTTGAGCTCGGAGTTCACGGCAGCCCTAGCAGACAGCCTGACTGCAGCCTCCTGAGAGGCCCTGAGCCAGGACCGTCCAGCTAAGCTCCCAGACTCCTGACCCTCAGAAACTGTGAGAGATAATAGACGTCTGCTCTTTCTTTTTTTCTTTTCGGTACGCGGGCCTCTCACTGTTGCGGCCTCTCCCGTTGCGGAGCACAGGCTCCGGACGCGCAGGCTCAGTAGTTGTGGCTCACAGGCCTAGTTGCTCCGCGGCATGTGGGATCCTCCCGGACCGGGGCACGAACCCTTGTCCCCTGCATCGGCAGGCGGACGCTCAACCACTGCGCCACCGGGGAAGTCCACGTTTGCTCTTTTAAGCTTGTAAATTTTGGGGTAATTTGTTCCACAGCAAGAGAACAAATGGTATTCCAGCACCCTTCACTTCTGTGTTGCCAGAGCCTAAAACCAAGAGCTGGGCACAAGCCGGGTGCTGATACCGGCGTCCTCAGCATGAACAGTGCGTGAAGGAGGACACTCAGTCTGCACCGGGAGGCCTGACTCGAATGTCTCACATTCAAGAATACAAGGCAACGAATACGCTTCTGACTGAATGACTCTGAAATGTGAGGTGGAGTTACTACCGGCTGTTCTTCTCAGAGCTCAGCTGCAGGGAAGCGAGGGAGGCTTCGTTAGCGTTACCCCGGGTCCACCCTGGGCCTGCATGTGCTTGGGTGCACTCGCCCCACTCTCTCTGATCGAAGCCAATACCAGGTTACTTCTGAGAAAGTGACAGAAAAGCAGCTGTTGGCCAAGAACAGTCTTGCCCTTGGATAATGGTCCTTGCCTACTTAAAACTCTTCGGAGGTTTCCCACTGTGTTTTTAAAAAAATAAAAAATGTCTTATGTTGGTCCCCAAGTCCCTGCTTGATCTGACCCTTGCCTACCTCTTGAGCTTTACTCTGTCACTCCCTGCCCACTACCAGGTGGCCACTGTGCCTCCTTTCAGTTAATCAAACATGAGTCAATGTGACTTCACCCCCAGGGCGGGCACGTGACCTTGCAAATTATTCTCATCCTCAACAGCTACTGCCTGTTACTCTCTATTACTGTCCCCTGTTTATTTCCTTCGGAGCATTTTTTTTTTTTTTTTTTTTTTTTGCGGTACGCGGGCCTCTCACTGTTGTGGCCTCTCCCGTCGCGGAGCACAGGCTCCGGACGCACAGGCTCAGCGGCCGTGGCTCACGGGCCTCGCAGCTCCGCGGCATGTGGGATCTTCCCGGACCGGGGCACGAACCCGCGTCCCCTGCATCGGCAGGCGGACTCTCAACCACTGTGCCACCAGGGAAGCCCTCCTTCGGAGCATTTATCATCACAATTTGTAGTACTGTTTGTCTGTCTCCCACATGGACTGTAACTTCTAAAAGGATTCTATGACTATTTTTGTAACAGCTGCACTTGTGCCTACTAGGCATTACCCAGCCAGGTCTGAGACACTGGCCACCGATAATGCACGGCTGCTACCTTGCTATGGAAATGCTTCCTGCAGCTGGGGCCACTTACTTGCTGACAGGCCACTGCTGGCACTCATGGAGCGACCAGGTTCAGGGCGGGATTTGGTGATAGATGGAATACTGACCGAGCCACTGAATGCTGTCCGACTTTCCTGAGGCCGAGGGTTCTAAAATCAAAAGAGAAAGAAAAATTCTTCATCCAGAGTGAAACTGATTTTCTACAGAGATGTCTATTTTTCACCCTAATTTCAAGAAATAAAGTTGTCTTGACCAGAGTGATACAGGACAAGAAACAGAATAATCCCTCCCGCCCACAAAAGTACTAAAGCCCTAACAGAGGTAACCCTCACCCCAACCAAAGATAAGTGCTTATCTTTATACTTACTGAAATACTTACCAACAGATAACAATTTTTTTCTTGTTGTTGTGAGTGCAGTAAGTGAAAGTTACATGGTTAGAAGTGACAGTGAAGTGTAGAATTACATGGACCTCTGCAGATACCTGAAACAAAGCTTTTACTACATATGAGATTTTTATTTTCTTAGGATAATTCAAAAGCTGAATAAGCCCATTTAGAAGAAAGCCACTTAAAAGTACATTCTTCTCTAGTACACCTTCTATTGTCCTGATACTGAAAGTGCTATTTGCATGTTCCCATCCCAGTCACCAGGCAGCCTTCCTGCCTCACGGACAGAGAGTAGCACCACGGGTCATAACTATGACGCTTGTTAACAATCACAGCCTGGGTGAAGTCATTTAACTTGGGAATGTTGGTGTGAGAAGTTTCCCATCTAATATTGAATAATTTAGGTGTCCAAGGGAGGAAAATGAGCCACAGAGCGCTTTGAAAGTAACACACACCTAGAGAGGTGGTGCGTAGGATCAGCTGTCTGAACACGGTCTCCTCGATGGCCCTAACCTTTTCAGACCGGAAGGGGTGTCAGGGCTGGTACCTGAGAGAAGGTTATGGCAACACAACTAATGCAGGCCCAAAGCTAGCAAACATCCACTAACATCTCCTGGAAAACATGCACTAATATATCTTGAAAAACTCCAAATCGTACATTTTAAAGAATCACACATATTGAGATTTGGCTGGCTGGGTGGCTCTACATTCAACTATTGCCATTTTGGTTCATATATCAAATTTGCAAAGTCCATGTAATTCTTACTGTGTTATTTGTTTAAAGCAAACATTTTACCTTTTTTTCTCACAAAAATAAAAAAATTTAAAACAGAAAACAGTGCTAGCATTTCAACAGCCGCTCATAGGAGCAACCCTGAGAGATGCCGATGACATGCATACAATGCAGCAGAGTCAAGTTCAAGAGAGATGGGGATATCAGTTTAAATCTTTAAATTTTTATTGTTTTTGCTATTAACCTTAAGGTACCTTTGTGTCGTCCTTTTCTATAAAACAAACCTACCCTAGAAAAAAATGGCAAAAATTAAGCCTGTAAAAATACCAGTGGTTTAGTAACACTGAATGTTGAGGTAATAAAAGAATGATACACAGAAGATATGTTCTGGGGAAAAAAAAAAACCCCACACAAAACCCAAACCCAACAGTTTATCATTCATTCAGCTGAAGTTCAACTTCATTATGAAGTAATGTGAAACCTAAGCTGATGGTCCTTTTCCTGCACAAATACGCTTAAGATTAGGGTAAAACTTCCACCAATCGTAGTGTTTCTATTTATAGAAGACTAACTTAAGCAACATTTCCACCATCTTCTATATCAAAAATTCTTGACTGATTAGTTTATAGAACTTCCCCTAGAATCTACTCCCTGAAATTTGTTACCAAGCAAATTGAAGCTTAGTTTATCATAAGTGATCTTATCTTGTGAAATAAGACACTTAAATGACATTATAGTTTAATGTCAATAACAATGACATTTAAAACATCACAATTTAGAATGCAAACAAAAATACAAAAGTAAACTTCTCACCCTACAGGTAGTTTTCTTATTGGAAAATTAATTTACTAAATACACAAATAAAAAACGGATGCTACTTTTTTCTAAGTCAGAGTAAATGCGTTTGCATGATACAATCTAAATATTTTATTATCTGCAAAACAAACTTGAGAAAATGCTCCCTTGAAGTCAGTACATATTTCTTGACAGATGTATGGATATTCAGCTTGAATGGCCCACTTGCTCTCCAGCCCACTGCAGAGACACTAGTTACAAAGATGCAAGGCTGCGTGGAAGGACCCAGTGGAAAGGTACCACGGTCCTTCAGAATGCAGCACACTGTGTTTTTTTCTCTTGTTGATTTACTTCTCTTATCTTGGATCCTGGCTGGAATTAAAGGTGCATCAGCAACTCAAAGATTAGTAAGACTACCCTCTTTTGCTAATTTTTCCTGTTATTCACTGGTACTATTATACTTTATAATTTTGAGAACTGTGAGCTTTTCAAGAAGGGGTTTATTGTAGATAAAAGGCCTTTGGACAGGCCCTTCTATAGACTTTAACTTCACTAAATATAAAAAATTTCTCTGAACTGAACTGGTTTTAGGGTAACGAGCAATACAGAATTCAGAAATTCTACATCCCTTTTTTGTTTGTTTTTAATAGAATAAAGATTTACTTATTCAGGGGCTATTTCTTATGGTATCCGTAATGAAAAATATCATGATGGGATGATGTTTTATTAAAAAATAGAAAAACCTCCAATACTGTTTTAGAAATAAAACTGAAATCTTCCCAAATCCTCATCTTTTTCCTCAAAAGAAGAAAAAAGTAGAACTCCAAGACAGAAGAGGAGGAAGAGGAAGAATAGAAGTTTGGCAACAGAGAAACAGGCCAAAGGGAAACGTTCACAGAATGTACCCCGTTGGCGGTGTTACTTATGAAGCCAGGCAGAGATCCGCACATGGTTAGTACAAGTTAACACCTAACTCAGCTGTTCATACCCTCAGAGTCATAAAGCTTGGTGTACCGGGGACAGGGCGTAGAGACGGGGAATATTCAGGGTTTATGGAATCAGGAGAGAGAAATTTTTCAGCAGAATTAACAGTCATGTGATAGATGTGCTCAAAGTTGATCGGAGAGGAGATCAGACCGGAGTGATGATGAGGGGATGGATAAGGGAAACCCGGCTATCAAAAACAACAGAAAGAAGAAAAAGGTAATGAGGTAATGAAATGGATTCACTGGACATATGTGACATTTCAGACAACATGCATGTAGAAAAAATGAAGTAAGTATCTCACATCAAGAATTGAATCCATAATGAAATACTTTTAGGCCTTAGAAAGTTAAATTTTGTAATCCTCTTGCCAGTTACCTAAAGAGCTGATTTGCAAAAAATCATTTGCCTCATAAACGTATTCTCTTATCACTATCAAGCTGAGTAGAAACTGGACTTTCAGAGATACAAGTAGATTTTCAAAATTTAGTTCAGTATTTTCCTATGTGATAGAATTTAAACATGGCAAAAATCTACCAAAAACATTAGGGATAGAAAAAGCGAGAAATAATTAAAGAAAAGAACAAGTGAACCTACAACCAGCCTCTCACCAAAAGCGTTATGAAACGGTTCCTTTAGAAACTAAAGCCACTTCCTGGTATTTATAGACTTGACATGTGTTTGCTTTTACTGATCTTATCTTCCCGTAACAGAAATAGTAACTGTGGAATATACCAATTATTGGTTTACCTTTAAGTAGCCCAAGCTTATCTCCACTTAGACACCCAAAGAACATGTTTGTTTTTAACAAGAGAACAACCTTCTCTTCAATGTTCAGGTGTATTTTTAAAAAGTGAAATAATGTAATACTAAAGACATAGAAGAAAGTTTTTGAAAACAAGGGCTCTAGTTTTTCATGTTAAAATAACTTGGGAACATTTGGGAACTGTCGCTCAGCACCCAGTCACCTTCTCTAATGGGAACTTTCAAAGTTCAGTTTCTGAGAACAACTGTGTTTCAGGAAAACATCCTACCATCTCTTCATTAGAGACAGGCTGAATGACTTCCCAGAGACACGCTGACTGATATTCTCATGAGTTCAGATGAGCTTTCTTTGTTAAAAAAAAAAATCTTGGGCTTCCCTGGTGGCGCAGTGGTTGAGAGTCCGCCTGCCTACACAGGGGACACGGGTTCGTGCCCCGGTCTGGGAAGATCCCACATGCCGCGGAGCGGCTGGGCCCGTGAGCCATGGCCGCTGAGCCTGCACATCCGGAGCCTGTGCTCCGCAACGGAAGAGGCCACAACAGTGAGAGGCCCGCGTACCGCAAAAAAAAAAAAAAAAAATCTGGTAAATTAGGGAAGCTTAAAAGAAAGGCTTCTATAAAAGGTGTTTTAAATTTAGAGATGTGAGCGAAACCAGTGCTTTCTAGGGTTCTTTTCAAAAAGATAAAACTATTGATATAAATGTAACTTTAAGAAGTAAAATTACTTCATAAAGGTCTAAAAGGTCACCGAGCTTGAAATTTTATTCGTTAACAATTTTAGGAATGGGTAAAAGGCTAGGAGAAATTTTATGTGCTAAAAAAAATAAATCTTTTAGAGATAAAATATTACTCTTGCATTCAACTAGAGACAAATCTATTCTTTATTACAAGTACCCACTTATGAAAAAAGGTAAATGACAAAAAGGATTCAAGGAAACTACTACCGTATGTACTTGTAAGACATATATGCTGTTTTATATTAATTGCTTATATTCTCTTGGCTCACTAAGACACATCTGATATAGGAGATAAAAGAAAAAAATGACTCCTTACCCTTACTATCTTTTCCACATTCATGAGGCAAACAACCCTTTTCAGCATCATTTTGGTACAAAGGAAACAGAATAAGCTTCCAAAGACATTCAATAAACTCTCTAAGCTTTTAAGTATTTCAGAGAAAGGCAATACTGATTTGAATAAGTTAAACATAAAAATTTCTGGGGTACATGCTCTTTGCACGAATGACAACATCATAGCTTTGGTATTTGAAAGTGCTTCCTATACATGTTAATGTTAGATAAATTAAATTCATCTTCATTTTTGAAAATAGTTCATTAAATATAGAAATTACAGTGGAAAGAACATACTAAAATCTGAGACTATATTAAAATATCACAAGCTTTTTAATACATGTACACACACACACATATACATACACACACACATACACACACAGGTACAGACATGTATATTATTTGCTTTTCAGACATGCATATTATTGTGTCGTTTACCAGTGTCTACTCCAAGGTAGGTACAGGTCTGGCATGACAGTATATCAAAAAATATTTGTTAAGTGATTAAATGGATGCCTATGAAAACCCCCAGCTTTTATGTTCTTTGCTAGTGAAAGGAAGAAAGTCAGGTGAAAATAAAGAACAGGAGTTCAGACACATAACATCTTTGCTACAATACTACACGTACAGGTGAACAGGTTTCAAAAATTTACACCAACTTCTTGTCCTGGACATTCAAAAGTGCTTATGTGATAAGAAAATATGAAAGGAATGAAAGGAACATTAAAAACTGGATTGCACCTCTAGGGTAAAGAGTCACTTGTGTTAATTACAAAAAGAACCAGCAAGGCAGTCATGGGTTAACAAAATCAGTGACACTAATACTAAAAATCAAGAGGTCTAATGGGAATAAGCAGCCAGCACAGGAGGCCCTGTGTCATGGGGTCAGATTGATGTTGAATCTTTGGGAAATGCTATCTGAACTTGTTTTGCCCAGTAATTAAGAATGGACCTTATTCTGAACAACAACAATGACAAAATAGAGATTTCGTTTACTTTACGTGGTGGGAGGGTGAAGGGAGAAAAAGGAGGGATGCCGGGATATGAAAGTTCTTATAATGCTTGAAATTTCACAGTTTGCTTCAGTGTGCTTATTCAGGGTGTAGAAAGACCAAGTCTTACTGTGAATGAAGGTCCGAAAAAAATTCTGGAACATTAGCAAACTGATTTTTCACCTGGTCAAGCAGAGGAACATTTTATTAAATCCTGAAACTATTTCCCCTTAAGGAACATACTGTGGGATATAACAGAATTTATAGAAAAATTTTCCATAATTCTTCTTGCTATGTTATTGGAATATATGAGAGGAGAACCGTACTATTCTTTTTTTGTACACCAGAATGAAGCAAGTGTGAAAGAAAGTTTAATTTTAAAAGGATAATACACACTAAAACCTTGTTCACTACTGAAACAATTTTGTATTTGCTGATATGTTGCTTTGCAACATATGGATGTGTTTGAAATTTGTATGCCTCTATCCCTCCATAATGCTACCTACATAGCAGATGTTGAAAAACTATTTAACTAAATTTCAAAAATTTTCACATTGATCTATCAAATATAAGCTATACATATATTCACATTTCAACTGTTCATCACAATTAAAAAATTCTCTCTCCTAAGGTACTTTGTACCTGACCTTGTAGCTTCTGTAAGGAAAAATGACAGAAGCTTTTGGACCGCGTGGTTCTGCTCCGTTTACTTCTGAGAATAAAGGAAAACCAGACTGAGGACTTAAGTAAATGTTCAGAACGGGAAAAGAATGGAGAAAAATCTGAACTCTCATTCCCAGGCAAAAGCTGTAAAAGTAGTATAGCTTTTCGATATGATAGATAAGTGTAACAGTTAACCATGTCAACTCAGCCTTTATTTATTCTCAATATTTTCAGCTTAATAGTTATGCTCAGCCTTAAATTTCTTACTTCATTTTAATTACTATATCAAGATTGGCTGTAATCTTTCTGCATACTTTATTTATATCTACCTAGCACGGCTAATAAAAATCCCCATTTCAAAAGGTTAACTGACTATTGTGAATGATTTGAAAGGAAGTAATGGTACTATAATCGTATAATAATGTCTTGATGATGATGAAAAAACAATGACAGTAAGAACATCACATCCATTCATAAACAGGGCAACTGGTTAATTGAGATATTTATGATGTGGAACTCAGGCTCAAATTAGTGCAGATTTTTTTGGTTCCCCCTATGAAAGAAATGCAAAAAATACCTTTAAGAGCTTAACATTTTTACTAAAAAAACTTGACTGTACAAACTGTATTACCTATTATTTTTTCTGTCAGTGACACATGTCTATATCTTCTATCACAGTAGAGTTAAGTAATGTGGGTAATTAACACAGACTTCCTTAGAAAGAGCTTTGGGTCGAGATTTACACATCACCTCCCAAATTGTCATAGCATTTAAATTATGCCTAAAATTCTGTGCAAAATCTAGATGCTATCACCACCTATCAAAAGAGTCATGTTTAAGTTTCAATAGTTTGTTGAGAGTACCATGATACTGGAATGTTACAGAGCTTGGATAATTAGCTAATTCCACTAATGTTCTTTTTTTTTTTTTTTTTTTCCACTAATGTTCTTAATCTCAGTATATTAGGTCCAAGAATCCAATCTTCATGTTGTTAAAAAAAACACAACAGTTTTCCTATGTTGTACTTTTTTTAAAATATAAGACTGACTAGGCAACACATCTGTAATGGGCAGAGGAAAATAATTTCATAATCAGATGAGAGGTGTGACCATTAATGATCAAGCTAATGTAGTTCTTTGGGGGGCAAACATCTGTGTAGAATTGCTAAACTTAGTGAAATTTTAGTAATTTGGTAACAAAGTTCTGAATCTTGGTATAGAATGTCTCCAAATCTGGTGGTTTATTTCTCCAACAATAGTAAATCTAGGTATGGGAGAAGTATATAGGGTATTCAACTAAATAAGAACTTGATATGTTTGGTTTTTGATACACATCTATATTTTATGTTTTTCTCATCAGCTATGTCATTATGCATCTTACATATATTGTGATATATTGAGATAAACATTTCCTCATTATACTAATATGTCTTTTTAAGTCTTATATGTATTTAAGTGCACACACACACACACACACACACACACTCATATGTATCCACCCCCTCCCCCCTCCAACTTTGTGTTAACCCCATTTATATTCACATTCACTCTTCATGTCTCTTACCATGGGCAGGTCTTTTAGAATCTGTATTCCATCTCCTGGACCCATGTGTGCTATGTGGTTAAAATTAGTTGGGTTGGAAATTAATTTATTTCTCATTTCTGGATCTCGCAGCATCTCCCTGTAAGAGAAAACACCTGTTTAAACACTTTTATTCCAAGACCAATCTAGACAATTTCAGAGAAAAATTAAGTATACTTAAATTTTTTCATAAAAATAAACTGTGAAATCATGTTAATAAGGATAGAATTAAAATAATAGAATATACTAAGTTAAACATTTACTTAGAAGATTTTGTTTTAAATTTTAAAAAAGATCTTATGATTTTTGGTGGGAAAACAGAGAGGGTTTTACTCTATTTTACAGATAATTCTGAACATTTTATGTACATCTTTTAAAATAATTGCTGATATATTAGAAATGTTTTTATATGTAACTGGAAACACTACAAGCCTATTTCTGTTTGGTCATGAGAATAGTTAATCTGCACAGGTATGTTCTATGTTTATAAAAGCCCACATTCTAAAAATTGTAACTATTCCATATACAAAGAGAAATGAATCAAAATATGGTACTTTAATCTAGTACATACTCACAACTTGGGAAGTATTAATTAAAATTACACTGAGAAATACATTCATTATTGCAGTTTTAACACCATAGATGATGATGACAGACTTTCAGAGATCAAATTTTCCTTCCAAATCAAATACAGTATTATTACCAAATAGTCCTTCTGATGCTATAAGCATCTTTAGATGAGTATGAATTAAATATCTACCTCCTTTGTTGCATCCTTTCCTCTTCTGGAACTCTGAAGGAATAACGCCTCTTATTGTTAATATTTCTAACCATTTGTTTCCGACTATTATCTGATGTTTCAGGAACTACCAGTTCATCCCCTTCTGTTAAAAAAAAAAAAATACAAAGAACAATGATGTTCTTTAAAGTGCTAAAATGCTTTTCATCCATTAATCTCCAAGACAGTACAAACATCAATCAATTATACAAGTATATGCAATTCTGATTTTTTAAAGTTGTGCTGATAAATCATAGTAAATAAGTAATAATTTTCAATGAAATATATGTAAACAAATATATGCTGAAATTAAATGTAGCTTACAGAGTATATTTTCACCTTTATTTGATTATAAACATAAAATGGTACAATTTTACTAGAAGAAAAAAAGGAAAACGTAGTTGCCTTGGTGTCCTATCACTTTGGCCACTCCACCCCCAATATCTCTACACCATCTTCTCCCACCTTCCCAGTATTGGTTTCAATGGCTTAGGGTGTTAAAAAGCCCTTATTGTTGACCTGCACAGTAATCAGGCATAAATGGTAAATTATCCATGAAAATGATAACAGTTAAAATTTTTTTTATATATTAAAACATGTCCTTTGCAGATCCAATTTGCAAGATGTGGAGTAAAGGAAAGGAATTGTGTTTCTTCCAGCTTCCTTTACTAAAAGTAAGAATCTTATTGCTATTTCTACTCTCCTGATCTTCAGGGGATACTTACTTATGTACACCTAGTCACCTAATGCCCATCTATCTCAACTTTAATACCTAGAAGTAAACAAAACTCTTAGCCATGGGCTCCCAAAACATGCTGGGATATGGTGAACATCCTCTAAAACAGAAAACTGTATCCATACAACATGATGAATTCCATTCTCTAAATAAGGTAAGGAAAAAGAGAAAAGCCAATCTTTAGAAGTTTGTAACACCCAAAAAGCTAAAATGAGAAAAATGTAGTAGGAAGAAGCCAAAGGAGCCTGTAAGGCAAGCCAAAGCAAGATGATTAGTAAAAAAAAAGCAACGTTCTCCTTGTATCATAATAATAGCTTTATCAGATTGCTTTCCTAACAGCAAATGTTAAAAGAATAAAATTTTAAAAGTAGATGAGAATTTGAGAGTTGGAATTTGAGAATTATGAGGGTGAAGCAGATCTTGGTGAGTTGCAGTGGCAACGGGAGATTTTGGACAGCCAGAGGACTGCAAGAGCACTTTGGGCTCCTGAGAGATGAAAGAGAAACAGACAAGACAGAGAAATAGAATCTCCAGGAAATAGGATTTCCTTTCCTTTTCAAAGGATAAGACAACTATGTTGAAATTTTGTCAGGTATTCCTTCTCCTAGCTCCACCTTTACTCCTAGCCTAGAGTAGAAAGACGAGAACATAAAAAAAGACGAGTTGGAATAGGTTTTATCCTATAGAGACAAATTGGGTTATGGACACATTCTACAATCATTACATACAGTGAGAAGAGGGTGGATTTAATCTTGTCTAATACCTGAATATCCTTTCTCAAGTCATCATACTGCAATATCCTCTTAGCATAGGACTTTTCCTACAGTCACCAGTCTGTATACCAAGAAGCCTCCAGTGCCAAGAGGATATACCAGAGCATCAAATCTGAAGCCAAGCAATTTGTATGTATCTTAGTACTTAAAAACAAACAGAACAAAAATGACAAACTTTTGATGGAATTTTTTTTTTGATAGACTATACAAATTTATTGGAAGAATATGGGGGAAAAAAGAAAAGCATAAGGAATATAATAATCCCACTACCCAGAGATAACTGATATAAACATTTTAACGTGTTTTCTTTTTTTTCATTTTTTTTTTTTTTTGCAGTACGCGGGCCTCTCACTGTTGTGGCCTCTCCCGTCGCGGAGCACAGGCTCCGGACGCACAGGCTCAGCGGCCATGGCTCACAGGCCCAGCCGCTCCGCGGCATGTGGGATCTTCCCGGACCGGGGCACGAACCCGCGTCCCCTGCATCGGCAGGCGGGCTCTCAACCACTGCGCCACCAGGGAAGCCCCTTAATGTGTTTTCTTAATGCCAATGTTTTTACTTACATTTAAGTCAAAATATTATTCTAAATACATAATGTACCATAATTACATCTTCATTAACTAGATCCACCAGAAAAGATCATAAATTTATGAATACTTCTATACAGACTTTGGAGTAAGATACACCTGAATACTTCTATGAAGCTCTCCTACTAATGTGTATTTTCTTACCTGCCATCTTATTTTTGAAATATATTAATCTAATCGTCTCCAACCCTAAAAGATTTAATGATCCTTCACTGTTTAAGGGTCGAACCTAAAATAATAAAAAATAAAATTAGTATTTCAACAAAATTCAAAAATTAAATCATATAACTTTTGAGATATTTATAAGGCACACACTATTAAGACCTTTAATTTATCCTTCCTCTTTAGGAAGGAAATCAACAATTCTGACTAGAAAGGCATAAAATTATCTAACTTGAACTAACACAGTTATAATGATAACATTTTAAAGGAAGAATATTCTGGGCAAAAAAAGAAAAGCAGAAATACATTTAAACCTTAAATTTGACTTTTTAAAGCCATTAGTACCAGACGATGATAATAAGATATTCATACAGCTACTTTATGAATCTTATTTGAACTAAATGTACACACATGGCAGAGATGAAATTGTACATCACTGGGGAAAGGAGGGACTGTCAATAAATGGTGATAGAGCAACTGGGTATCTATATGGAACAAATGAAACTGAATCCCTACTTCACACCATACACAAAAAGTCAATTCTAAATGGAACAGAGACATAAATACAGTAGGCAAAACTTTCAAACTTCTGAAAGAAAATAAAGATCCTATATTTATGACCATGAGGTAGGAAAGAGCTTCTTAAGAAAAAAAAGATAAATGTAAAAAGGATAAGAATGATATTACATTAAAATTTATAACAATGAATTTTCAAGCAATAACAAATGTTCACAAAATACACTATAAAAATTAACAGATAGGTCACAAACAGGGAAGATTCACCATACCCATTACTAAACCAGTATCTACCATATATGAATAATTTCAATAAATCAAAAGATGACCAAACAGGAAAATGAGCAAAAAACATGACCAGGTATTTCACAGAAGAGGAAATATGAACGATGAATAAACATACGAAAGATTATCAGCAACACTGTTAATTGGGGACATGCAAATGAACACGTCAATGAGATATCACTTTATAACCATAAATAAATGGTTATAAAACTATGAATTCTGACAACGGTATGGGTCATTAAGAACTCTTATATACTGATGATGGGAGTGTCAACTGGTACAATTACTTTGGAAAATAATTTGACACTATCTTGTAAAGTTGAACACGTGCATTCTCCATGTCCCATCAATTTCGTTCCTAGGCACGTGACTTAAAAGAAACTCCTGCACATACGCACCTGAAGACATATATGACTTCTACAGCAACATTCATAATAGCAGAAAGCTGGGAAATAATTCACATGTCTGCTAATCAGACAAATAAATTGTGATCTATTCACCCAACAGAATATTTTACAGTAGTGAAAAGCAATGAAATATATATATGTGTGTGTACATATATATATAGTACATGTAACATGGATGAATCTTAGAAACAGTAAATACATTAAGATAGGAAGGCAGAAGATGATATACAACATAACATTTTATTATCTCAAACACAAGCAAAACTGAACAATATATTGTTTAGAAATATTTAAATATACAAAAAATTCTGTATTTTAAGAAAAGCAAGGGAATGATAAACACAATAATCAGGGTAAGGGAAAAATACACAAGTAGATTCAGTGAAATTGGTAATGTTCTGGCTCTTAAGTTAGGAGGTGAGTTCACAAGTGATCAGTTTATTATTATGCTTCATAAAGATCATACATTCTTTTATATATACTTCAAAATTCACATGATAAACATAAAAGGGAAAACTAATTGTAACCAGCCCGAATTTATAAACGTGAGGACCATATTTAGTTGTTTTATAAAATGTGGCAGCATTTACAAGAGCTTTTCCCACTGCTGTTATGGTTTAAAATTGGGGCAGATTTTGAAATAAGATCTTGGTTACTTTCTTTTACCCATTCTTCTAAACCCTGCCCTGCAACTAATGACACATGCTGCATATACTTACATGAAACTATTATTCTTCATTGCTGCAAAACAGCCATTCTATACTCGTAAAAATTCTCTTTATGTTATCATAGGGAAATGTTAAAGGAAAATATTATATTTTATTAGGAATGTGTGAAACCCTTATTTTTTAATCATGAGATGCTTATACAGAGCATTGGTTCTAATTTTAATCACTTTTCTAGCCCATGAAATTTGCCCTCACAGGATTAAAATTGCATACCATTATGTGATAAACAGTAAAATTACAAATAATATACTCCTTCAGAGCTCCTTAAAGTGGAAGATAACACTGACATTTTAAGCTGTAGAATATATTCTAGTTGTTCATTATTATAATAATCATACGTTATATAGTGAAACAAAATGTAATAAAAATAATATGGTGCTGAGCTACCTGTAAAATTAACCAGCTTGATTTTTCTTTTTTTTTCTACTCTTAGCTAAGTCCCAGATTACCAATTATGTTATTACATGTGACAGAAAATGCTAAACTAGTGAAAGCTAGCTAAATAGTCATATTAGTGTTTCACTTATAATCATTTGTTCACTTAGCTCATTTTTTAGTGTTAAATTACCTTTTTGAGTGAGAGAGTCTGAATCCATTCCATGGAGTTCACATCAAAGATATCAACTGCATTTTCACTATACACTGAGAGATACGGTGCATTGTAACCTGGGAGGTGGGAAGGAGAAAACAGCTGGCTGGTTACTTTTAACTGCTAAACCCAAAACATTTTGAAAGATCTATGCTAAAGAAGTGTAGAGTGGAATCCCACCAAAATCCTATTGTTAACATACAGTAGCCACATCAATACATTTTTGAAGTTAAAAAAACCCCGTAAATCATAAATGAAGAGGCTTTAAGGCCATTATAATACAGTAGGAGTCTGTTAACACCAAGAGTATATTATTCTCTTGCCCCATACTAGTTCTATAAAGGAATTTCATTACATTTTAAGTAACTGATTCCTAAAGTAGTTAAACAACTTATGAAGTAGAGAAATCTTCAGGTAAGAGTTATGGTCACATTTATCAAAGTATAATAAAGCATCTGGCACAGGAGATGCTCAATATATACTTACTGAAAGAATGAACATCAATAAATGGTGACACAAGCAAAGAAAGATTAAATGATTTACCTAAGCTAAGGTCATGAATTAAATTTTTGGCAGAGCTATTCATAAAAGCCAGATATTCTAATTCTTATTCTAATTCCAATTACCACTGTACAATTCACATAATACTTTTCATTTCTGACTAGGATTCATTCTAAATATGATGCCATAGATAAGAGTATAAATTTCAGAAGAAACAAAACATCAAGAATAGTTAAGTCTGGGTAGGTAGAAGTATTTTTCTTTTGATCTAGATTTTCTAATTTTTCTGTAATAAGTATATATGGCTCTCCTAAACTTTCTTATGTTGAACTTTTAAACTTGACTATACTCATACCCACCATTCCTCCTATCCTGTTGCAGTGGAAGAGGTTTTACTCCTCCTGTTCCAAATCCTTTCCCCTATATTCTGACTTCCATCCTTTTTGGCCTCTTGGGGATCTTACTCTATTTCCTGTATTTACCATATAGTCATCAACCTTTCCCTGGCTCCCTAGCGGCTATCTCCCTTCGGCATTTAAACATGCTCAAAGTATCTTCCACTAAAAACAAAATGTGTTGGATTAGATATTCCTCCTACATGCCTCTACGGAACTCTGTACTTCTGCTATCAGAGCACATATATTCTACTGCAACTTGTTTTGTCAGGAATCCATTCGACTGCATTCATGCTCTGTGAGGGTAAGACTGTCTATTTTGCTCAATGTTATATCTCTTACAGTAAAATGACACATAATAAGTATTCAATAATTTATTAATACCTTAATGTTTCTTGAACGTATCTACCTACCTAGATAAAAATGTAAAAGTGAATAACTTTTCAAATACTACATCATACCTTCACATAACTGATTAAATAATTCACTAGGTAACCACTTCTCTAGAATAAGTCCTATGAGCTATTAGTGCTCACAAGCACTATATTTGGGGGGACCATGAAGATAACTCCTTAGGGTTATTTCAAAATACAATAATATGTGTTAAAAATCTATCTAAGTAAAATATTGCATAGGAAGGTTAGCTTTAATTATGTTCCTGTTAATGCTGACCCTGTTGGCCTAGGTCTTAACTACATATGGTTAGTTACTTTACATAAAACATACTTGATACTTAGGAAAAACCTCAAAGATGACTTAAAAAACAACCTGTTATTAACAATGAATACATAAAGGAGATGAAGGAGAAGGAAAAAGAAAGAAACAGCAAGATAAGACAGCGAAAAGTAAGAGAATCTTACAACAAGAGGAAGGATTTGCTGGCCACATCA
Source organism: Monodon monoceros (assembly GCF_005190385.1). NCBI lineage: Eukaryota > Metazoa > Chordata > Mammalia > Artiodactyla > Monodontidae > Monodon > Monodon monoceros. The sequence continues at coordinate 23,626,553 of NW_021703774.1, forward strand.
ATTCCTGTTGTCTAGATCTTCGGCCCTGACAGTCAGTATATATCCCAATGCTGTTAAAACACAGCAGATATTCTTTACTGGAGATTTCAACTGCACAGATGGCATCCATTGGTTGATGTGCAATAAATGAGAGTGTATGGTCATTTGAATGGAGCATACTGTATGGACTTCCTTCTCCATTCAGGGGGTATCTTAGAAATCCAGACTGGAATCCCACACAGAGTTGTTCACTGAAGATTGCCATCCACTGGACATTATATGGGACTTGAATTTCCTTAAATTTTCTGTGACGGGTCTTGCTCTGAAATAGTTCATAACAGAGGACCTGCCTTTTCATAGCCACACACAGGCATGTAAGAGCTCCATGACGTACTTTTCCAGAAGTTATGGTTTGACACCCTTTAGTTTCTGCCAATTTATAAAAATCAGTCTCTCGCCCATCCAAAGCTGACATAGGAAAAAGTCGTACATGACGATTTCGTCCTGAGATCACAGCGACAAGTTGATCATTTGGAATGAGTTCAATCTGATGAATCTTCTTATTGTCACCAACTCTAATAATTTCTATGCAAAGAAACAATAATAAATCAACTGCAAAATATTTTGTTTACCTATTAATTATATCCCAATTATACTCAAAAGAATATGTCAACTTATAATAAAGACAGAGATACACACAGAAAAAATGAGAGATCAGAAATCATATGGAGAAAGATGAAGATAATTACAGCCATTATAAGATAATTTAACCTATCTATAGTAAGGTATTAAATTTAGCACTGAGATTTCTGGCAGCCATGGCAAAGAGTTCCTATGTGATAAAGCATGCCAGATCTTTAAGAAAAACCTCTTTATTCTCACCAAATCCTAGGGAAGTTTACCATGGGGTTACTATTTTTAAAAACTGAGTAACTCATGTTTCACTAAAGGTATTTCTTTGGGTAACAAATTAATGAAGTTTAAATGCATTGTTTTCCCATGATCTAACTTGATATAAAGATAGAACTTAGAACACTGTATTCAAGAATGCTAAGTTAAATGGGTTCCTTTTTATTTCACCCAGTATTTAATTTCTCCCTAAAAAGAAATCTGTTGTGTTTAACTGTGGGATAAAAGACCCCAACAACAAACACATTTTAATGACTGTTACCACTCCTAGTACTGTTAGAACTATGAAAAAAATCAAGTTGCATTTTTCTTTCATGTACCATCTTTAGAAATGCAATCTGAGTTCACACAGCAGAACTGTAAATAAAATGACACAAGAAAGACAATACACATGGAAGTTTTAGAACCCAGATGGATTATAAAAATTAAAAAATTATCTTTTGACTTATAAACGTATCCAATTAGGCCTGGAAAATTTCAATTATAGAATAAATAAGAGCAAATCCTGCTCTTTTTAGAATTCAGAGTCTGTAGGTTAGAATACTCTATCAATAATATTTTCTCCAAAATAATTTTCTCTTACCATCTTTGGTGACATGCACAACAAATAACCCTTCTTCATTCCCCAAAGCTATTCTTTCATGATCTATATAAGACATAAATATAAAGTATTTTTATTAGGTAGAAACTATGTAAATTCATAGAATAAAACAGATAACAAAAGAAATTTGGTACAAAAAACCAAATAAATAAAATAAACAATTAAAAATGCAATAACAATTTGCACTATTAAATTTCCTTTCAGATTACTGTGGTAAATATTATCTCGTGTCTTTTTTTAATAGAACAATCATTAGAAAATAATTTATATCAATGCTTATAAAAAGATATATCTTTTTTTAATAGAACAATCATTAGAAAATAATTTATATCAATGCTTATAAAAAGATATAAATGTTTATTCAATAAAAGGTGAAAGAAAAAAACCCCTAGTTTGTTAGCACCCTGTGTCCAGTTCCATTTCTTGTTTGGGGAGGGAAAAATTGTGCAAGGCATTTGAACCCTACTCATCAAACTTTTCATTATTTACTAGAAAGTAACAAAAGAGTGGGCAGTGTACGAAAGAATATAGCGAAAATTTAACCCTCCAGACAGAAAAGCTGCCATTTTTGAGGGCATATTATATATGGAACACTCTGTGTTACACATTCCATCTTATTTAAACTTCACAGTAACCTTTGCAAGGTAATTAGTACCTACATTTTACATAGGAAACTTATGCTTTATGAAACGGCTTATGCTTTAAACAACTTTTTCTAAGTCACACAAGCAGAAAATCGATTCGTTAATAGGTTAATCTTCAGCATTGTTGCTTTTTCAGAAGAAAATACATTTGAAAAGTATATTTATTCTTGTTTACTGAAAAATAAAGTTCTAATATGGCCTCATGCATTCAATAAACATTTACTGAGCATCTGTGATATAACACATACAATGTCAGACACCGGGATTCCTAGATGAAAACCAGTCCCTGCTGACAAGGTATATTAGTAAACAATTATAACAAGATAAATGTTATGAATTCATACCTATGATTGCAGCTGCCTGGGTCGTTTTAATGAGGGGAAGAGTGCTGTCATAAGCCTCTTTAGGAACATACACTGAGCGGTCTCTGAATTTGTTTTTCTTCAAAATCTTGTGCAATTCACTCAGCACTCCCACCCATTTACTCTTCTCATTCTCGCTATCTGCTAGCATCAGGATTGAACATTTGTTATTAGACGCTGAGAGCTGGGAAGCTGTGACCTAGAACAATTTAATCAAAATTCATGACATCAGCAAACAGATACCTTTTAAGCCAGTTTTATACTGATGCTAGTTCGCTTAGCACTAGCCAACAAAATGAGCATTCATTAAGTGATACCTTTAACAGAGTTTAGCTATTCATAATCAGAAGAATAGTTTTAGCATTAGAATTCATGACAAAGGTAGTAGATACCGTTCTAAATGTTAGTGTCATTTGTATTTTCTTTGCTGCAAAGTGCAAGAATACTATCACTAAAAAATCCATTACACACAGTCATATAACAACAGCAACTGACATTTATTGAGTAATTACTGGGCACTGATCAAAGCACTTTGTAAGTATTAACTCATTTAACTCTATCAACATCTTTACAAGGTAGGTATTGTTATTATATTCTGATTTTATATATGAAAAAAGCTGTGATGCAGATAAATTCATTTCTCCAAGGACACACAACTAGACTGGAATCCTGTGTCCACACTTGTAAGCACTACACTGTACTGATTTTCAACTTGTTTTAAAAAAGTCAAAAATACTCGGAAGTACTTAAGATTCTCTATTACTTCATAACAATAACTCATCTCAGGGAAAGACCAGATCACTTGAGCTAGTATTTAAATAAAGGTTTATAATTATACAATGACACTATAATCAGAACAGAATTGAATTATGTATATATGGATCCTTTATTAAAAGTAATTTAAGCAGCAGTGACAATAAAATCCCACAATTAGAATCAGTTAAGATAAGTGGGCCTCTGTAGGATCCCTTGGTACTGGTGAGAGAATAGCTGTTGGTCTAGGAACTGAAAGACTAAGTATGATCTTTGTCTGACCTTCCTCATATACAAGATTCATAGACAAATACAAAGCATATAGGCATACCATTAAGGCAACAGTGCTTTTTATTAACCTCTATTACCTTAATTCACCAATTCGAGATGGCCCTGTATTAGACAGCCTCCAAAGATGGCTACCAACAATTCTTCTATGGAATCCCACTCTTCTTATCAAGAAATGCAGTCTATTTCCCCTTCTCTTAAATCCGGGCTGACCTCATGACTTGCTTTGGCCAACAGAATGGAGAAGGGTTATTATGCCTGTTTTGAGCCTAGTCCTTAAAAGGCCTGGCAGCTTCCTCTGCTCTCTTGGAAGTCGGTCATGGAGAGCTCAGCCAGACTAGTGGATGATTAGAGACCACGTGGAGAGAGTTCATACAGAGAACTGAGGTGGCCCAGTGAACAGCCAAGTACCAAGGCGAACAGCCAGCACCAAGGCCCCAGATGTGAGAGTAAGGTCATTTTGGATATTCCTGCTCCAAATGAGCTGAATGCAGTCACACGAGTGCCCCCAGTTGACACCAGAACTGTATACCTGAAGGACCCACAGAATGGTGAAAAATAAACCACTGTTGGCTTAAGCCACTACGTTTTGGAGTGGTTATTACAAAGCAATAGAACTGAAACATACTAACTTTTTAAATGAGATCTTAAAGAAACTTCTATTTTTTAAAAAATTGAGAAATCTCATGCTTATTCATTTTTTCATGTTGTAGTGCTTATCTGAAAATTGAATTGTGACTCAAAAATATTATCCAAGAGGAAATCTATTTTAGAAGCCATATATTCATGCTTTCTTTCTTTTTTTAAACATTTATTTTATTTTTGGCTGCATTAGGTCTTTGTTGCTGTGCGCAGGCTTTCTGTAGTTGCAGCGAGCTGGGGTTAATCTTCATTGCAGTGCGCGGGCTTCTCATTGCGGTGGCTTCTCTTGTTGTGGAGCACAGGCTCTAGGCGCACGGACTTCAGTAGTTGTGGCACGCGGGCTCAGTAGTTGTGGCTCACAGGCTCTAGAACGCAGGCTCAGTAGTTGTGGCGCACAGGCTTTGCTGCTACGTGGCATGTAGGATCTTCCCAGACCAGGGCTCGAACCCGTGTCCCCTGCATTGGCAGGAGGATTCTTAACTGCTGCGCCACGAGCAAAGCCCTATTCATGCTTTCTATTGGTCTTTTACTAATTAAATATTTACTTGGCACAAATTGTCCATAAGATTTGGTTCTATTCCAAATAAGTTTGTGATCTATATAGAAAGGCAAAACGTATACTCATAAAAAGCGAATAATTCAGTGATCAAATTACAGCACACATACTTACTCTAAATATACAGGGTATGTCTTTTCGACTTGCGTGAATAACATCAGAAGCCAAGACTGAACTCACAGAAAATTCTTCATCCCTGAAGGAAAAGTTAAAAGTCAATGGAAACAGTAAAAGTCAGTGTATGTGGGTATGTGTGTGTGGTTTTAGGCATGTACCCAAATAACACATATGAAGCAATCCTTAAAATTTAATTACATAAAACATCCAAATTAAATTTTTAAAAATTCTGAATTTTCTCCCTTTGTAAATTGATAGTGCCAAAAGTAATTTATCAAGAGTAATTTAACAGTGCCACATTATACAAGAGTTAGAAATCATTTCTGGATTACTCGGAGTCAAAAGGCCAGTAAGTACAGATGGATTCGAACCCTGGTAGGTCTCCAGGGTCTCCAGTAGACTGCACCCTCTTTCCTCTCGTAATACATCTCAAGTGCCTTCAACACAGCTCATCTGACATTTTACTGTTCCTTCAACACCTAAGACAGATTTCCTCCACAACAATTTATTCCTTGTGACTTCCTTAATTTGGTTATTGGTACCATCATTCTCTTGGTCTTAAAGACTTGACATCTTAGTCTTATCTTTGATTCTTCTCCCTTAGGAGGTTCTGTCAAATTTTCCTTGCTGATATTCTAGTATTTCTTGCATCTGTTCCTTTATATTCCATATTTGTGGGGAAGATAATGTGTTTGAAATGCTGGTATGAAATGCCAATGTGAGCCAGAGCTAGAAATTCTAGTTTTGAGCACTGGAGAAAGACCTGGACTGGAGACATATGTCCGGGAGTCGTCAACACAGAGGTGACGGCTGAAGCTATGGCAGTCGATAAGATCACTGAGGGAGAGCGTTAAGGGAGTCACGAGAAGAGGGTAAGCAGAGCACCCCAAGGGGCAGGGGAAGAGTCTCAAAAATGAAACTAGAAACATTCAAGAGGTATACTTAAATGTTCACTGATTCACTTTATATTCCAAGAGCCTGTTCGATTTTGAGATTTTTATTTCCCTTCCTCACATTGGAATTATACCTAAGCCTTTACTTTAGGTGATGATATGAACATTACACACATTAGACTCCAGTACCCCAGCAACCTTTAAACTGGTCTTTTGGTTTCAAACGTTAGCTTCTTCTCCCTGACCCAACACACATCAACCTGTTCTATAACTACACCTTATTTCATATTTTTAATTATGTTACGATTGCAATATTAGTAAACGAGAAAATTAACATTAAGTTAGATTTAAATAAAAACATGGCAATGCAATTAGAAGAAAAATCACACACTTTTCATTCCTATGTTGCAAAGATACAAATATTTTCACCTTCACAAACTTACCTCATGTCAATCACCTGACTGACTACGACACTGGGCTGAGAAGCTTTTCCTTCAGCAATATCGTACAGAAAGAGTTTGAAATCACAAACTACAGCCAGTGCTCTCTGCCATCCTTTCTTCACTCCAGCTGGCTTAGGGATCTTAGACAGGCAAACAAACAAACAAACAAAACAACCTAAACTGAAATGTCAGTCAGAGCCCCTTTAATTACATATGTAACTGCATGATGAAAACCTAAAGACAGTGTGCACGTGTTATAAGTCTGCCACTGTGTTTGGTAAAGTAGCAGATGGTACACATACATCATTAATAACATGAGAAAGTGTGATAACACATTCTTCAAACACTGATTAACATTATATTCTGAAAAAAACGTTAATGGTACCATTTTAATTTTCTCTAGTGATTCATTAAAATAACATTCATGGATTTCTGAGTAGCATAAAAGCCAAATTTGGTAGTAGGACGAAAAGCAGCTTACACTTTAAATATTATTCAAGATTACAAGTAAGATTATGTCTTGACAATATCTCATACTTCATAAGCATATGCCACCTCTCCAGCAAGATGAAGAGCCAGACTCCTTTATGGGGATTTCAACATCTGTTCATTACAATACAGGGACAGTACAGAAAATTTTGAGACGTTTTGGAATTTATTCTGAGCAAAAGCTAGGTTTTTGTTTTCAGATCATTACTCTGAATGAAGCAAAACTGTTAGATGAATTTTATTCACCTAATTTTCTGTCAAGGACTGTGTTTGTAAGGTGACTTTCTTTAATTCATTAATAAGCCTTAAAAGGTTAATCTAAACCCAACCTAATCATACTTACCCTGACATGCCCTTCATATGCTGTTCCTATTCCTTTCTGTGGATCTATACCCAGGGGGCCTTTTGTCTGCTCAGGAGGAACTGGACAAGCAGTTGGAGCTTTGTTTACACAAGTTATGTGACATGAAAATCCACACGCTTTCGGAGGGGAAAAAAGAAACAGTGTTCAATAAAAATTCGTTTTTACAAAGAGAAAATTCACTGAGCACTCATTACATGCAGTGCCATGTTAAATGCATGCTTACCTCTGATTTTATTTTAAACAGCTTGACAATATTTTTGTCATTTGGGGAGCTGATTCATTTGCTCACCAGTAAGAATTTCAGTGAGAAGTAGTACATACTTTTTTATTACTGTAATATGTAATATTAGCGTTCTGTGTTAACACTAGTGATCAAAATGAAAAGCAAATAGATGGGAAAAAAATCTAACCTTGCAAATAAAACAACTGTTTTAAACTGAATTCTTAAAAGAGTGGCTTCTGTAGTTTTCTTTAACTCTTCATCTCACTGCAATTTGGTATCTGACCTGAAATCTCTCTTGCAAGAGTTACTGATGGATGTTAAATTACCTGACATCTTTTCAATATCTGGCAAATTTTACCAATCCCTCTTTTTGAAATTTAAATTGTTCAATGATTAAGAAGGTATAATTTAAATTTTAGGAGTTACTGATATTATTGTATATAGTTAAATTACTACTAAGATAATAATAGTAGTTAACTTTATTGAGTGTTTTTAATTTTTTCTGTAATAATCTAAGAGCGGTAAGATCATCCCAATTTACATATGACTGGCCCTGGGTCACAGAACTTGTTAAGTGGCATTGCTGGAATTCAAACCCAGGCAGTCTTGCTCGGAGCCTGCATATGTAACTACCAATGCCATGATACCTCTTGATACGTAAATGATGAACTTGAGATTCTAAGACAAAATGATAAATAAAAATAAACTCTCTTCCACTGAGACTTGGTTGGTTGAGAATTAAAGGTTAAAATATTTAAAACAAACAAGCTTGTTGGGAGAGGTTACAGACTAAGAATATCTATTTAGACAATTGCTACTCTCAGGGGGATCCTGGAGAATATGTGGGAAGGAATAAAAGAGGAACTGAAGGGATACCATCATGGGAACACATACACATGGGAAAATGGATTGTATATTACAAATGGATATAAAACCAGCAGAGAGGCAAGAGGGACTAGTATTGACTGTCAAAAACGATTCATCTTCTGTAAGACAACTCATTCACTTCTAAGTAGAGTGTCTAACAAGTTACAATTTGCTTTAATAAGCAAAAATCTCTCTTTCAAGGGGCAATGGAAACAATAAGATAATTGTCCAATACTGGATCTAATTTCAACCAAGAAGAATTAAAATGACAGGAATCTTTAGAGGTTATAACCACATTATACATTTATGAAAGCCTGAGCAGAGTCCAATGTATCCCCACAGCTTTATAGGGTAGGCTGGTAGGCTGCAAAGAGTCAGTCTGAAGAAAAGACAGGCCCAATTTCATGGCAGGAGACCCTTAGAAGGGAAGAGAATTGGGAAGATCTCAAAAATTCCTACTAGGGAACTGCAAATGATTCTGATTCATAAAAAATGACAAGGGACCTAAAGCCAAGTAGCTGCCAGGATTCTTTCTGATAAACAGATTAAAAAGTCACATTTATAAGTACTGGCTGAGTTTCACAATGAGACAAGGCAAATTCTCTGCGTTGGGCTCAGACACACCTCCCTAGTCAATGACAGAGGCTATTCCTTCTCAGATTACTTTGTTATATCTTTACCTTTTACCTCCCCTTAACTATGTTTTCCAAGGCTCTGTCCTCATACTTGTTCTCTTTTTACTCTACATGTGTTTCCTGGAAAACATCATTCATATTCATCACTTCACACATTCATAACTCTCAAATCTCTACTTTTAAAGCCTGCCCATTTCCTTTTGCTCTAAACCCATGCATCTAAGAGACTAGTTAAGATAATGCAATCAGGATCTTCCACTTGGCTTGTGAGAACTAGCCGAACATAGAACCCTGATCCCCAGTGCCTAAGAAGCACAGAGCAGGCATTCTGCGAGCATGTGATGGATGGATCAATGAATGGTAGGGAAAAACCTCTGCTACTAACACTTGGAATAAAATATCTTTTGAGGCATAGTAGCCGACATTTAATATTTGTGAAAAGATACTTCATTGTCTACTTATTAATAATAATTTCTCTAATAAATTAAACAAGAGTAAAATTAAATGAATAGATTCAAGAATATCTTTCACATATTTTGTCATACAGGTTAATGGGTTTGGGGGACCACAAATTCTCCTGAATGATGAAACAAAGATGAATGAAACATATTTAAATATAGCTCCCCTAAAAATGTTTCTAGGGACCATCTGTCTAGTTTCCAATATTCAACAGACTTTAGCAAGGTGTTCAGTTTATTATCCAAAGAAAAGCAAATGATTAAGTCAAATAAATAAACATTTATATACTTTTTAAAGAGAATAAAGCTATTTGGTTACAGTTTAGGGAGTAAATGTCAGGACACTAAATTAGTCACATTTTCTTGCCAGTTAATTCTTACCTTCACAGGAACAGCCTTGTCTTATCAAGCCCACCATCAAGGAGGTGCACTGATGGCACTTGGAAGGAGCAGTAAAAGATTTGACAAAAAACTGATGCGTCTTGCGCTGCAAAACAAATTGATAAATACACACACATTGTTCATTTAAAGGATTTCCATAATATGAATCTCTGTGAACCACACCAGCTGCTAGAATGTTTTCTAATTAGGTGTAGAATGAATTCTTTTCATTTCTCACCACATCTTTCTATAATTAATGCTCTTTAAATATTTTTATTAGGCAATACTGAGCTGGATTATGCTAAAAATAATATAAGAAGTTAAATGATAATCAATTGCTCTTGAATGCCATTTGAAAAGTTATAAAATAAACTAGCAATTTTTGCTCATGAATTTGAATTCAGGATTTTTGTAAGTTCTTTGGCAACGCATTAGGTGAAATTTTGCATATTTATACCTATACAAATAAAGGAATTTAATATGCTTTTATACCTTCTTACGAAGAACAAACAGTAATTTAAAATTCTTGTCCCTACTAAAAATCATGTATTTGATTTTCTGGGACCACGAACAAGTAACATGCTTAACAAATATGTTTCCTCCCTTGGAAGCAGGCAGTATTACACTTGAGCAGATATAAATACGCATATATTATTCCAGAGACAGACTGAAAACCCAGCAGTTAAAGTTCTTCTCTAAGTCTTTGCTGATCTGTATGGTGGTACGCCAATGTACATTTCTGCTCTCTAGAACACTTCTTTCCTCTCCAAATGAACTCTTAGCATGTTTTAATAATAAATGAATTACAGCCACTGTTCTATCACTCTGCTGTGTGAACTTAGGAACAAATTACTTAACTCCTCTGTGTCTCACTTTCTTTATTCTATAAAATAGAATCAGTAATAATATCTACTTCATGGGGTGGTTAAGTGAGCATTAATATAAACAAAGCCTTTTGAACAGCGCTGGCACAGAGTAAGCATTCAAAACATATTTACATATGTATGTTATACATATAAACATATTTATAAAACATATTCTGAAAACAAATTTGGCTAATTATTTCTTTTTTATATGTGTGATTGATTTAAACTAGTAAAAACTTTATCCTGTATTCCGGTAACATGGGAATACTGATGGAAAACAGTTTTAAAGTAGTATTATTTCGGTTGAAATTTACCATATTAACAAAAAACTAAAGAGAATATTCAAAGCTTTAAAATTTAAGTTAAAAATAAATTTTACTCTTCTCAACTGGGATATATTTACATACCACAAAAGAAATTAAAAAAAAAATCAAGCGTAGAGAAGTAGGTCATCTTTTTATATTAGGGTCCTGGAATGGAATGAGATTCTCAAATTTAGAGCAGTCATGAACTCTGGTCCAACCTCAAACCATTCTATTCTAGAAGTTCCTCAGGACCTTTGGTCAGTTGCAAAGCAGCACTGGGATCTGACTTTATTCTAAGTAGAGGACAGACTATCTTTCTACTGGCTCTGTAATTGTTGTATGTGGACTGAGCAACAACCAAGGTGCAGACGTTGTGCCAGTACTTCTCAACCATCTCATTTAATGGAGACAATGCCTCTGGGAAGATAGGTATTATTTCTTCACATAGATGAAGAAACTGAAACTCAGAGAGATTAAATAAATTAGTCATGAATAGACAGTTATTGGTAGAGTTAAAATTCAAGCCCGGATCTGATTCTGCCATCTTTCAGAGTTTGATAATTTAAAAACATGTAACTGAAAAATATGATCCTAAAAAAAAACCCCACCAGACTGCATAAGACACAGTTAGGTCAAGACTAGAGGCCTCCGTGCCTGTGATAAAAATACCTGATTTGTTAACATCACATAAAATTTTGTTCAACATTTCTCCTGTATACTAATTTTTACTCTTAGTTTTTTTAACTTTCAGGAACTATGAGAGTAAATTTTCTAGTGCTAACTTTTTCAATTGTTCAAAATACGTTAATGCAATAATGCAAAATTTGTTACTGACTGGTTCTAAAGGCTTCTATTACAATGAAAGAATTAGTCAGTGGCTCAAGGTAAGTAACTGTTGTTTTTCTTCTTCTAAAAGATAAGAAAGACATGTCTGAAATGACAGTAATAAAATAACCGTGCCCATGACAAATTTAATAGTATTACATCACAATATCTAAAAATTGCTTATAAAACATATTTATTATATACTTTTTCCCCCAGAGATCTGCTCAGGATGTCATAAGTTTAACTAAGTATGCAATAGTAGGAAAGATAAACAATGTTTTACCAAAGCACTGATTTTCAATGATCAACTGGCAGGTGCTGGTTAAATTGTAGGAGGTGGGCGTGATTCACTACTGAAGAGTAAATGGTCCATGTTTTACTAATCCCAACTAAGAACAGTATAATACATAACATAATTAACATGATTCTGAGAGCACCAAACTTTAGGCAACACACAATAGGTTTTTGGTTTTATTTCTTTTTGGTGCGGAGCGGGCGGGGGAAGATGAATAGTAACAAAAAGATAGGTGAATTCAGCCCTAGGGTCTAGACCACTTGGCTTCTGGATCTTTCTAAGATCCCCTTTCTTGTCTCCTGGGCAATACCTGATTTCTAATGCTTCCACAAAAGGTAGCTGGAGGAGGAGAAAAAAATTTCTAGTAAAAGAGGCATTAAGCCTAAAGCATGAACTCAAATTAATTTTAGATTATGTGATAATTTGGAGTAAAATGAGAATTAACTATAATCTCGAAATTTAAAGAAGTGAATAGAAAGAAGGGTTCTTTTCTATTCCAATTCTGCCAGTGTTGCAGACTTCAAGCTACTCAACAGAGAAGGTAAAATACTTTTAATAAAAGGTGTGAGAACAAAGTAGAACCAATCCTTTTTGAAAACTTACAAATCAGTAGTTGTACATAATTAGGACTCTACACTATAAATGACAAGGAGTCTTTATCTCAAGCAAACCTTTAATAAAGGTTTTTTTTAAATACCCTTTTTCCCTTTTAAACACTTTTACTTTGAGATAATTATAGATTCAATCCTTCGTCTTTTAAAAAACATGAAGTAAATCTTATTTTATTTTTTGGGGAGGAACAATAGGTGTAAAAAATTGAGTTAATATTCAGTCCATGAAATATTATCACCAGAGCTTCATGGAGGCCCCTCTAATTTTATTTGACCTTATTTATTTATTTATTAAACTGGACCCCTATCTTAAACCACTCATAAAAATCAACTCAAAATGGAGTAAGGATTGAACATGGACCTGAGTCCATAAAACTCCTAGAAAAGAGCATAAGGACTAAGATCCTTGACATTGGTCTTGTATTTGGCCTTATTTTATTTTTAATTCGTCCTTGATGATCTACTCCTCATCCTTCCCCATGAAATCTGTCACCCAATCTAAGGTGATCTACACAGGTCCTTGGATATGTACACAGCCTTATGAATTAGATATTTTTTGAGTGTTGCTAATTAATATAAATGTGATTTTGTTACACATCAACCATATTTTACTTATCTTTCTTCTATTTCCAACTCCCTGTTACCATATGCAGCACTAAGCATCTCTGTCATGTTGCCTAATGGATCTGCATAAAAATTTTTCTGAAGGAATGAGATTGCTGGGTTATGTGGTATATGTCTATTCCAGTAGCAAGGTTGTTCTCCAGAATGGCTGTACCTGTTTAAAATTCCACTAGCTGTGTGTGAAGCTGCGTGTTTCTTCACATCCTTGATGCTACCTTACTTAATTTTTGACAATCTGGTGAGTATAAAGTAGTGTTAATTTAAAAATTATTAAATTATTTTAATTTTTCATTTCACCAATTATAAATAAGGTTGGACATTTCTTCACATGCTTGCTGACCATTAGGATTTCCTTTTATGTGAATTACTCATATTATTTGCCAGATTTTCAACTGGATTTCTAATCTTTTTCACATGCAGTTACAGGAGCTTCTTATATACCATGTTCTAGAAATGAATCCCTTACTGGTGTTAAACACTGCAAATATCCTCTCCTAGTCTGTCATCACTTATTAACCACCTACTAACAATGTTTTCAATGTACAAAGATCTTTAATTTTAATGTAGTAAAGTCCATCAATGTTTTCACCTTATGACTGTGATTTGAGATCTTATTTTCATTCCCTAGTCCCAGAGAAATTCTACATTTTCTCCTATGTATGTATGTTTAACTTTTAAAATCAAATTAATACATGTATATAGTTTTAAGAGTAAATAGTGTCACAATCCTTATAACAAAAACGGAAGTACCCCTTTGCCCCAAGTCGTCCTTCCTAGGGGCAATTTCCTTTAACCCTGTTAGCTATTTACTTCTATCAGCAGAATGAATTTTAGGGTTCAGAGTTCTTTTCTTTCAACACTTTGAACATACTTCTTGTCTTCTTGCATCTCGTTGCTGTTGAGAAGACCAATATCAATTTGACTTCTGTTTAGATAATCTGCTTTCTCTTTGAAGGTTTTTAGAATTTTCTCTTGATCTATGATATCCTTAAATTTTGCTATAATGTGTCCAAGTGTGAATGTTTTCTTACCTCCTCTTTTTAGCACATAATAATGTATTTCAGTATGAGGATTTCCACCTTTATTTCTGGGAAATATTAGGTCATTATTTCTTTAAGTATTTCCATCTCTCTATTTTTTCTTTTCTTTTGAAAGTCCAGCTATATAGATAGACACTATTTCTGTCTTACAGCTTAACTTTCATATTTTCCACCTCATCTTCCATCTCACAGCTTGTTTTTCTGCTACATCCAGTTTGCTCATTCTGCTATTAAAGCCAGTTACTTGAGTTCTTTATTTCAGCAGTTATATTTTCAGGTCAAGCACCTGGAAATTATTTTTCTTTATAAGTGCCTTATCCTGACCCATGTTCCCAACTTACTTCCTTTCTTACCTCTTTGAACATACTTATTATGCTTATTTTAAATTCATGCTCTGTCTAGCCTCAAAATTTTATCTAGCATAGATTATTCAGTTTGTTGCTTTCTTTTATACCAGTTATACTTTGGTATATTTTATTAGTTTTTCAGATGCATCAACCTGTCTCTAATTCTGGGGTTTACCCGAAGTTCATGTTCGGGGGATGGAGAGTTCCAATTTCTAGAATTCCTTTGTAGGAGCTTGAGATAAGCAACTAAATCTTCATGTTCTACCATATACAATACTTTGGACATGGTCATGTTGAATGGGATGAAAAAAAATGATCTGAATTTTTCTCTAAGCGTTTCTCTTTCTAAGTGTTTTATTAAGCTCAATTTTAGATTCTTCCACAAGTGGCCTCAACTTAATGCCTTCCTTACAGTACGTACTCCAAGCACTACTCCTTGCTGTAACAGACTTCAAAACAGTGAATTTAAGAAGATGGAAGTTAAAACAAAACAAACTTTGCATGTTTGTCCTACCTTTCTTAGTGGTGATTATTTCCACTCATACAGAATTTATTCTCTTTCCCAGCTTTTATGTTTACAATTTTGAGGAATCTAATAGTAAAAATCACGGCACATACAAAAAGCAGAAGAAATCCATTCTCCTTCTTTCCTTTTTTTTTTTTTTTTTCCACAACATACAATGCTTATCACTAGATTGAATACCTTAGGTGGAAAGCCAGTTGAACCAGGGCATCCCTTTTTCTTTAAGGTTGGTGTGTGAACTGGAAGTGGAGTATAGTCTACAGTCTGAATCCAGGGGAAAAGAGGAAATAAATGTCATAAAACACTTCATCTATTTCAAACATCACTAAAAATAAAAGTAAACACAGCCAAACAAAACAGCAATAAGGAAAAATTATCTCAATGAAGCTAAAATTCTTAGTGTTGATAATTTAAATTTCTGCCTGCAATATCTACAAATAAAATATTTGTTCAATTTATAAAAATTATTTCAGTCTGGAAATTTAAAAATAAATAACTTGTAAAAGAGAACCCACAGAAGAACACAAGAAAGTCATAGCATGTAGCCTACATAAAATTTAGGATATTAATTTTCAAGTTCAACTGAAAATGCCATATTAATTGTATAAAGTATCTTAAAGAGTTTTAAAGCAAGATTTATAATCAAAATATTTAGAAGATTCTTTTAACTCCTTTGACTTCTATATACAGGATGCACATTACATATATGGAATACAATTCTGTGGATTTGTGTGTACGTGTGTAGAGAGAAAGAGCGAGAGAGCGCATGCGAGATATAGAGATTGACTGATTGATGGATTGATTGATTAGTGGGATTTTTGTGAAGAAAGTAATTTCTAAGAAGGGAGTTAGATTGTTTAATATTACTGGAATTCAGAACTGACAGAAATTTAATTACTTGCCATATCTTTATTTTATGGCATATTACTGTAAGATATTTCTTTGAATGAAAGAAACCAGTGATTTTACTGGATGTTATTGTGGAAAAAAAGAGTCACTTATTAGCAAAGTGTAAAAAAAAATATATGAAGAATGACTTCCTTTTAGGCTGCTAAGCAAGCAAGCAAGCGAGAGGGAAAAGCTAGCTTTGTGTAAAGTTACAGAATATTCTAAAATATTAAGAGAAAAATGGATGGTCCCTCTTTGCCTTTGTTACTATATAACCTCCAAAAGCCAAATATTTTGTACACATGATAGCCTTAAAATGGAATTTAGATGGGCTTCTCAGAGTTTTCAACTTAACTATGAGTTTAGTTCTAATTTAAATTTAATTTACTTTTAAATAGCTTGAAAAAAGTATTAAACCCAATTTATCATTTAACATTTAAAAAAATAAATATGAAATAAAAGAGATGAATACAAAACCTTTATGAAAGTTAATAAAGAACAATTCATAGGAAACAAAATTGTCACTAGAATTTACATAGAAAGTCCAAGAGAAGTTTTTAGAATTAAAAGGGGTGAAGTAGGGGTGCTGAATCCAAGATCATCATAATCCATAAAGACCAGCAATGCCTAATTTAGAAAACATATTTTAAAGAGATCCCATTCACCATAGCAATAAAAATTTAAGGTTCCTAGGAACAAATCTAACAAGCAATTTGGAGTACATTCAGGAAGAAAATAATGAAACTTTATTGAAGCATATAAAAAGATATCTAAATAATGTTCATAGATGGAAAGGCCCAATATCACAAAGAGATCAGTTCTCCTCAGATAATCTATAAATTCAAATCCAATCAAAAGCTTTACATGGAAACTACAAGCTGAACCTAAAAATCATACGTAAAAACGAAAGAGTCAAGAAGTAAAGGAAGAAGAACAAGGTATGTGGGAGTGGCTGATCATACCAGGTATCAGGGATTATTTTAAGGCTACAATAATTAAGACAATGTGATGTCGGTACAGGAATAGACAAAAAGAACAATGAAAGAGAACAGAGAATCCCAGACAGAAAGAACAATGAAAGAGAATAGAGAATCCCCAAACAGACCCATTTATATAAAGCAGAGATAGATTTACAAATCAATGGGGGAAATATAGGAGAGTTGGTGGTTCATACAAGAAAAACATTAGAACTCCATTTCTCATAATACATAACAACAAATTTCAGTTTGATCAAAGCCCTAAACATGTAAAAGCAAAATTTAAAAACTTTTAGAAGAAAATATGGAAGAAAATCTTTATAACTGCTGCATAGGGAAGAACTGTTTTAAAAAGACATAAACAGCAGAAGTCATAAGAGACTGACAAATATGGCTACTTTAAAATAAAAACTGTTGCAAGACAAAAAGATACGACAAATAAAATTTTAAAATAAGCCAGACTGGAAGAAAATATTTGCAATGCATATAGCCAGCTAGGAATTAGTATCCAGAATATATAAAGAACAATTACAAAACAAGTGGAAAAATAATTCAATAGAACAACAGACAAAAAGACATGAACAGGCAAATCATCAATGGTCAATAAACATATAAAAAGATGTTGAATAACACTTGAAATCAGAGAAATGCAAATTAAGACAAAAATGCCACTCTATACCCATCAAATAGACAAAAGTTAATGTCTGACAGTACCAAGGGCTGGAAGGATGTGGGGAAATAGGGAACTCACACACACACACACTGCTGGTGGGAGTGAAAACGGGTCCAACCACTGTGGAAAATAATTTGACAAGATCTAGTTAAAGCTGAAAATGCATATTCCACACAACCCAGTAATTCCACTTCTAAGTATATATGTGAACAAACTCTGCACATTTGCAAAAGCAGATAGCTATTAGGATGTTCACTTCAGCAGCGACTGTAATAACAGAAAACTGGAAACAACCTAAATATCCAACAACAGGAGAATGGATAAATAGTTGTGGTATATTCATACAATGAAATATTATGCAACAGTTATAATGAATGAACTAAGTAGACATGTATCCGTATAAGATGCAGATAACCTTTGTATAAAATTTAAATATACAACAAACACTATTATGTATTGTTTATGGATGCAAATGAAATAAACATGTAAAAGTAAGGAAGAAAGGGAGTATGCCAATTTCAGGGTATTTAGGTATGTCTGGAAAAGGAGAGGGGGAATGGTATAGGGAAGGTTATTTCAACTGTCAGGAATATTTTCTTTCTTTTTAATACAAATTTTGGGGCAAAATGTTCATATATGTTAAATCTGTGGATGGTGGTTATGTGGGTATTTATAATATCATTTTCTGTATGCTTTAAATATTTTAACATTAAAATAAAAATGCATAAACTCAAAATATCAAAACAATGAAAATCTAAAATCAGAGGGTATCATCAACTTAACCAAGCAGTCTATCACAGGGTTGGAAAAAACCAAGTCAGAATCTGACTACAACTCAAACTTCACTTCAGACAGCTTTCAGAATGGGAGTATCTGCTTCTATTGGACAACTAGACACAGCTCTGTCTGAAGACCCAATGGCAAACAAGGGAGCCACGTCAGAACTGTAAAGCTTGAGTAACCAGAACTGCATCTGAGGCAGGATAGCATTAACTGAGGAATAATACATCCTCTGACTTGTTGACAAAGGTGGCCAGTTGGCTGTTTTAAACCATTTACTTACATAAGGTGCAAACACAACACTGTTTTTGCGCTATTAAAAGGCATGATTTAAGTATTAAAAGGTTGGATGCCTATTGCTGATTAACAGAATAAACTATTCAGCTGCCAGCAGTGGCAATTTTCAGTTCTATTTATGAAGTAACAGTTATGTCATATATTATTAGATTGATTAGAAGAATTAAAGTATGAGAATGGCACCTGACACTGCCATGTGTCCACAGAGTTTTTATCTGATAATTCCAAAATTCACACAACTCTGTCCTCTGTTCTATATAGCTCTCTACTTAAGATAAAGACTACTTTAAAATTAAATAAAATTTCTGTCTATTTTGGGTTGAAGTTGGGGGGACCATTTTTTACTTCAGTTTTATAATCCTATCTATATTATCAGTCAAATGTAATGATCTTCAATATACTGACTTATTACACAATACATTTGATTAAAAGAAGAGAGTCAGATTTCACTTGTTTTTGCAAGTCCCTCTTTCCTGACACAAGTGAAAAGTTGGGGAGCAAGACTGCTCCAGTGAGGCACCTTAACTGGCTCAGCTTCACTAGATGTGGAAGGAGATGTGGACCTTGACTGGATGTAAAACTTGACGTTCGGATTCCGTACATATGTGTTCTCAACGGGATCAGTCTAGGAAAATAAGTCAGGAAAAACAAAAACCCAAGAAATCACTTTTAAACAATGTGCAGCTCTTAGTAAATTTCTGTAAGGCATGATCACGATAACATTCTTGAGTAAGGAGAATAACAAACGTTGGTTTGAATATTCACATTAGGGATGTGTCATTATACAAAAACATAACCACTAGCTTTAAACAAAGGTCAAGATAACAGTAGTTACCAAATGCTCCAATCTTCACCACTGATCTCTTACTTCGAGCTACTGTGTGTTTTTCACTTGTATTCCACAAAATAAATCATACATGTGAAATAAATGCAGAGTACTTAATAGAAATATGTACTGCAGATTACAAATAAGTTTGTCCTTGATAAGAATGAAATTTGGTCCTCTACGAGGCATTAGTTGAAAGTAAAAGAAACAAACCTATCAGCTTTGTCACTAAATTAAATTCTCTTTTTGTTTTGCAGCAGTATAAATACTGGCACTTATACTCAGTCGCACCCTTCAGACCAAGTATTTTTAGAAACTGAAGATGCTTCGGGTTAAAATTTAGCATAAAAGATCCTATGGAACACACCGATCAATGATATATATTCAGTTTGGCAATTTTCAAAATTACCAGGATTGGGTTTTTTAAATGAAAGGCAATGAAGACAACCTGGGAAGGTTAGGGAATTTGTTTCAAATATGTTGTGCAGCAAGAACAATGCTTAGGTCAGCATTTACTGTAAATCAGCATTTACTGATTTGCAAAATCAATAAAATGAGTAATCAGCTTAAGGATTTTAAACACGTACTAAAAAGGTTTTTAAAAAATTTTTTTCTCTATTATTACTACGGTTACTATTTTAGGGACTGGCTAGTGGGCTGGCAAATACTGGAGTAGCCCTCTGCTGGTGCCCACCTGTGACCTCCCTTGGTGGTGGGCATGGGCAGGTATTCCGGCAAACCGCAAGGCAAGACTTTGGTGGGACCGACTAAGATGGCCGGCAGCCAGGCCTTAAACCTTTAGCTACTGGATTTGGGAGAAACGGGGACAGGAAGGATCTCAGTAAGGGCATCTAGGGGACCTGGAGTAGCAGCTATGTACTAACAGCTAGGAGAGTATTTCATATTTTAAAAACCGAACCATTGAACCGACGCATCCCAGCTGTATGTCAGCTCTGTGTGTGTGATGTGGATAATTTCATAAAACTAGTATGCCTTATGAGGTGGGAGAGCCAGGCCTGAATCTCATCTCTTGACTCCAAATTCAGTACTCTTTTTTGTTGTACCAAGGCAACTCCACAGTAGAGACAGTCAAAGTAATTTAGTGATCATGGAGGCTGACAATGAACTTTGCTCAGGAACAGGAGAGTAAAAGAAAGAAGAAAATGGGATTCCAGTCAAATTTTACCTAGTTCACAATTTTACTGGGGGACAGCCATGGAGAACGTTATCAGTTCAAATTGTTAATCTGAAATATGACCCTAGGTTGGGAATAAGGCAAAATGTCTTTTATTTTCTAAAAATCTACTTCTGGTTTCCCTAAGTTTATATAAGTTGCAAGCTGAATAAAAAGTCCATGTGGGAGTAGGTTCGATTAAAATGGAATTCATAAGCAATACTGATACATTTTACACTAATAAGAATTTTAAAACTGACTCAAATAATCGAGTTAATGATCTCATAAAGTTTTAAAGAAGTGTCCAAATAGAGGATTTGCTACTTGTAAAAAAATTGGATTATTTTAAGAAAATTTAACATTCTGACCTGTCACACAAAAGCCTTTAGCCCACAGATTAATTAAAAGACATAAAATCAGAAGTTCCTGTGTGAAGGACAGTGCTGTATTTAAAAAAGGTGATAATGAGAATTCAGAAACAATTTGGTTCCATTTTACTTGAAGCAGATTTTAAAATAAGACAGTGATTCTCAACTTTCTGAGAGGAGCAAATTTAATACAGCAAATATAGTGGCTTTGTACCTCTGGGTCCAATTACTTTAAAAATTCTTCAAAAATGAGAAAGTCAAGACATTGCTGCTCCCAATAGTACTGGCTGAAATTTTAAAGCAGGCTTGCTCTTTGTGCCATACGGACACATACTGACAGAAGTTGAACACACTGTTTTATATACTTTCCTGTGCTGAAATCAGAATATACCACCTTAAGCCATTTTGCCAATATGTGCTCTAAAGGGGGGTTCACATGATGAAAACTGTCAAACCTAAAAATCAAGTTGATCATTAAAACATTTACTAGCATGTTTCATGACCCTATGAAAATGTGACATTATGACAGTTTGATATTGGCAAAGAAAAGAAACACTATCACAGTTTAATCTGTGATTACACAAATCAGTGACTCTCAAGGAATGACTGAGGCTTTTAGCACATACCTCTTGGCCCTTCTGAAGAATTACTGGCATTATAAATCTTTTTCTCCTAAAAAATTTTTACTCATCAATAAAATGAAAGAAAACAATAGAAATGAGAACAGATTTTAAAATGATTTTCTTAGCTGAAGGAGATTAAAACTGGCTTTTCAGAAGTGGAAAACATTTAAATGTTAAAAATAATCCATCCTAATTATAGTAAAATAGAATAATGAAAATTTCCACACTAGCTTTTTGGAGCTTTATGCTCTTAAAGTAAAATTAATTCCAGAGATTAAACAAAATCAAGACAGTTTTGTTGAACAAAATTCAAAGTAAGAAATATTGAAATAATATTTTGAGATGGCATTAACTGACCTTATTAAAGAGTTGAACTATGCCATTTACAATGATGCTGTGATTTCAAAAAAACCATGCATGTATAAGTGAAGTTTAAAAATTACCACTTTATTTTCCAAGTGTGTTTCTCATAAAGACAAGGACACAAAAATTTGGTAAAGATGAATAAACTCATGGCAAGAAAGTCTTGAATATCAAACTATAAAAAAAATTCGCAGGTCTTTTAAAAGACTCTAGTAGAAGCTAATAGCTAATTAGATTAATAGATTTTAATATTTCATTTCCTTTCTGGATTACTACCAGTATAAACAATATCTCAAAAGAGGTTACCAGTAACAAGAAAAATACAGTATCACTTACATATTCTCTTCATCAAAGTGTTAACCCCAACACGACTATGGTTTTCAAGATGTTATTAATTTTATCTATAATTATATGCTTACCAATGCGTTTATAATTAATTTGTAATTCCAGTTACTAAAAAGCAATTAATTTTACTAAACTTTCAGAATACTCAATGACTATATGCCAGGATTTACAGATACCCTAAAATTAATTTTAATAATTAATTGGCAATGATTCAGATATAAAAATGACAGCAAAGCAATTGATTAATAGTATATTAGTTACTTTTACCTTTGAAACAAACATAATCACTAATATTATATTAAAGCCAAGGAATTTAAAAGTTCTTTGTATTATAAAAAAATTACAGCATTAAATGTACGCAATGACTTGAATTAATAATGCAGGAAAAGCTAATAAATACGATATACATCAATAGCAGAGATATCTTAATTCATAATTGGGTTTATGATTATAGAAAGAATAATAAAATAGGGGAAATAATAAGGAACAATAGCTAATATTAATTGGACAGTATATTTTGATATAATCCAAAGGAAGGTCTTGGAAACAAATCTTAACTGAATAGTATAAGCACTTCACTCAGTATTTATAAGCTGCTGTCTACTGAGAAAAATAAGAAACCTCTTCATGTAAATGTGATTTTTTTCTGCTTTTTGATTAACTGATTCTTTTTCTAAGTAAACATACTTTAAGGAGTTATTCCGATGAATAGGTATTAGAAACATCTACTCTAATGTCAGTTTCACTTACTGCTTGGGAAAAAAAAAGCAGAAAAACTGAATCTCAGTGTATTGTCCATAATGCATAACACTGTCATGTAAAAAGTCCATAATGTTTCCTGAATCTATTAGGACTTCTCTAATGAATAAACCACGAAATGTATTTTTAGAGCAGTATGGTATTATAAAATAGAAAAGTTTTTTTCCACCGTGGCTCACATCTGATTTTCAGATGACCCACTGATCAAGAATTTCTCAAATTATGCAATATGGCCTTCTTATAAATAACAAAAGGATCAAAAACTACTTATCTTGAACATGTATCAATGGGTCTTTTCTACTCCAAAAATAATTATAGGTTTGAACAAGTACAAATAGCAAAACATTCATATAGGAAACCTGGTTTTAAAATTAAAAGATACCAACACTTGATACGAATTTGATATAGATTAAAAAATAGCTTACATCTAACACGTTGTTTTATACTGGTAAATAAAAAACTCTAAGTTAACAGAAAAAATCCAGTTTTCATCAATTTTCTTTATCCTGTAGCTGGGAGTATTTTAGAAACAAGTGGCAGGTAATCCAATTTTTTAACATTCAGAAACACTTTATAACTCAAGCTTTTAGTGATATAGTTATTTCTGTTAATTGTTCTTTTGATTAAAAAACAATATTGGACATTGTCTATATCATTTGGACAACAGTAAATACATTTTAGCATTCTAAAACAAATAATAAATTACTGAAGTTTATGACTAGTAAATGTAATCTTACTAGTTACAAATAATATAACTTGTTTCTCTTTATGAAAATTTCTCCTTATTTTCAATTTATTGATTTGAATATCTACTCTGGAGAATTTACACATGCTCTAAGAAAACACAAAAGAAAGTCCAGCCACAAGTTGGCTATTTACAATTTCTGCTTTAAATTCTGAAGGAATAATCTAATAGATACTCAGTGTTTCTCACTATTAATGAAAACACTATGAACCTTTCCATAACCATCTGTATTCAGACATTAATAATAACATTACTAACAAATCTTTCTTACACTATGATTAATTAAATAACGCCACTTAAAAAGAGCATTATTTAAATTGTAAATGAGGCTTTAGAGCACATGGGAAATACAAATATATACCTCATTTATATGATATTTCATTCAGAGAATTTTAAATTTATGAAAGTATTGTACATTTCTTGTCTAAAAACACAGTATGTAACATAAAATTGTACGCCACTGTTAGATTCAAGGCCACTGTTAGGAATGGTAACTATTTGTGTCCTGCTGTTTTCATGGATGTTCCCAGGGACTATTAAAGTCCCTCACTATTCTATGTTTCTATTTAACTGTTGAATAATTGGTAATTCTTCAGTCATCTCCCTCACAGACATCACCACTTTTAAGTGGCTGACTTCTTATCTGTCAAATAATACAGGAAAAATTAAAGGAAGCCTGGAAAGCACATTATCAAGCCTATCACATCTGCATTTAAAAAAATCATATGTAATTATAAGTCATTAGGCTCTGGTCAAGTGTGACTTATTTATATCCTATAGAATAAAAATGTAGACTAAACAGCAGGGATCTTATAACAGCTATTTCCCTCAAAAATTTTTCCTATTTAAATAAAGACTCACAGAAATGTTCTGGGTGGTCAAAGCCCCTAGAAGTCTACAAGGTAAGAGACATAACTAATCTATGATAAATTTAACCAGAAAAACAAAATCTCTCTGAATGATAAATTTGTTGAAAAGCAAACAGATAAAAATGTAGTCAATCCACAGGCTAATGATTTGAACCTAATATAACTGGGCACACAACATCTTGGTCTTCCCTTCTAGAGGTTATATGATACCAATGAACATATATTCAGATTGGATAAATCCAAATACCCAATGGCTTTAACTCTCTACAAATGTCAAAATAATCAATAAGTCAGTCGACCAGAAATCTTTTCATAAACTTCATTAACTAATGAGATATCAGTTGAAGTCGAAGTTCTACTGGCCATACCACTGGTATCTGAAACTGCTTATTCATTGTTAAACAGTAGTTTGAAAACATGTGCTATATTAGGGTTAATCGTGTTCATTTTACAATCAACCCTCCATCACACCAGAAAGATAAGAGTACAGGAAACAGTGGGTCACTCTATTGCTTACCATGCCTTCCATAAACCAGATAATTCCCTGATTTAGAACTTTCCCTGTCTGAAATTCTAGATTTAAGGTGTTGATCAATACCAATGATCATGAAGCCGACAAGTAGAAATTTTAAATTTGCATCTATCACAGATTTTCCTTTTTAATGGTGTTATTTACATTGCATATAAAAACCAGAGCAAACAGTGTCAGCTAGCTTCTCAACTAGTGAGTTTGAATGTGTGTATATTGGTGTTCGGGTGGAGGCTGCTTTACAAAAATTTGAGACCTTTTCACAAACAGATTCCCCACTCTGGGCACATCAGAATCTTGCAGGATAGAGGTAGAGAGGTAGTGTCTGGCCCATTTCAGATTGAGAAACACTGAACTAGCCTTAGCATAGGAAGATGTTTATAGCTTGTTATCAATACATGTATAAAGAATGCTAAATTTTTTTTTAAATCTTGGAAATATCTTAGAATATAAATGATTTATTACCAACATCATTGCCTCAAAACTCTAAATACAAGATATTTGGGAATATAACTTAGAGCTACATTAAAAAAATCTATCAAAGGTTTCTCCAGAACTGATTTACATAAACTTATAATCAGTAAGATCTATACCTTATCCCAAATCTTTTTTGAATTTTGCATAATATGAATTATCAAGTTTTCTTTCTACGTAATTAAAATTTCTAAGAATCTCCACATAATTGCTAACATCAGATTATTTAGAAACTCATTTACTTTGTTTGTGACCAATTTAGAAAGCATACTTTAGGATCACTCTTTTACCCAATCAAAATAAAAAAGATACCTTATAATTTTAGTAGTTTGGTTACAGAAATTTATATGAACATTCCTAAAGCTTTGCGGCCAAAGCCAAAAAAGAAAAAAAAAAAAAGTACAGAAAAGCAGAGTAGCAATAGCAGGAGCAGCAGCACAAAGCATGCAATAAATGTAATAATACACCACAAAAACATTAGCATGTACTGCAACCACAGGCAAAAAGGATAAGAGATAGGGGTAGAGGGCATCGGGCTGGGCACACAAGTGCAATAGTCTCTTACACGTCTGCCTTTGCTAGCTGGAGTACAGGATGGAGAGCGCTTCAACAAAGAAAGGAGAATACTACGTTACAAATATTTACACACATGACTCTCAATGACTAATACTGTATTAACAGACAAAGTATATAAACATACATATAAAGACACATTTTTGATAGGTTGAAAGTACATGTATTTTCAGGAAAAACTGGAAGACAGGAGAGTAAAGAAACAGTTCCTCAGGCTAGGTCTAAGAGTGGTAATAAAGTTTTCATTGGACCTTGCACAGTCACCCACCAAATAATGCTCCATCAAGCTATGGCCAGTTTCTTGTCTGGACAGGTTGGCAGTGGCAACTTGAAATGGGAGCACAAAAAGGTCTAAATAACTCTGATTTAGTGCTAGTAAGCATTTAACAAAATATTTAATTAACTAGTCTTGCTTCAGACATCTACCAAATTCTTGCTCTTTTCAAAGATGACTCTTTTCAATGATAAGAGCTAAATTAGGCCTGCAGAACTACTGATGTTCAATTAAAACAAAAAGTTACTTCAACAATATTGTCCATCCTGACTAGGCATTAGGCTTAATCAAAAGAGGCACTTTCACCTTTCTGACATTAAAGAATTAAGTAATTCAGAAAAAGTAACAATGAGTAATTATATAGAAATATTTTTCAAGTTTTTGAAATTTATGATGCTCAAGTAATAGAGTTTCACAAATATATACCATCTCTACTCAGGCGACTTCCTATATTCAGTTGAACCTGACATTTACTGAGTGTTTACAATATGTCAGGTACTTAAAAGATAAAGAGGGTATGGCAGTTCACAGACTGGTGGTGGAGACATCATGCCATCAACAAGGTGACAAATGCTATAATAAGGGCATGTACGAAGTCTGTATGGGAACCTGGAGGAGGGATGCACAAGATTTTTATGGGGGCCTAGAGGAGGGAATTTATAACTTGAGTCTATAGGAGTTACAGAAGATTTCAGAGAAAACCTCAAGGATAAGAAACATCACCCAAGATGATCAGTTTTACTTGTACAATAGCTCTGACAGATTGGTACACAGGAACTATTATTTCTTTCTGTAGGAAACTGGGATGGAAGGTGACTTAAGCACTGTGTCCCAAAGAGTTAATAAGCAAACCAGGGTTAGAAAGTCTGCAGATTTCTCAACAGGTTCTTCTTAGTCCAGTGAGTCTTCCGTTATGGTGGAGGCTAAAGTCTCAGGTTCAAACCTGGTTATATTCCTTCAGTGATTAATAGGAAGTATCTGTCTCCCTCCACACTCCCCCAAACCAAACAACCAAACATTAAATAACTCAACCCTCAACCCTTCCTCTAACATTTAATCTCTCCCTTCTCTTCCTTAATAATGATAATAGCTAACCTTTATCATGTGTAAAATATATACACATACTTTTCAAAGTACTTTGCGTATATTAACTTTT
This sequence comes from Monodon monoceros, assembly GCF_005190385.1. Taxonomy (NCBI): domain Eukaryota; kingdom Metazoa; phylum Chordata; class Mammalia; order Artiodactyla; family Monodontidae; genus Monodon; species Monodon monoceros. The sequence continues at coordinate 23,654,286 of NW_021703774.1, forward strand.
TTAATCCTCATAGAAGGATTAATATAAGGTAGGTATTATGACCCCAATTTTAAACATGAAGAAAACAGATTAACTTGCAACAGGTAACAAAACTGGTAAGTGGTAGAGCTAGGATTCAAACCTTCTCAGTCAGACTTCTCAAAATGGTATACTATCACTGTCTCTACTGCCTAGCCTCTCAACTCACTTCTCAGTACTGTACAATTTGGCTTCTGCTTTGATCGCCCTAATGAAATGCTGATAGGATCACTATCTCCTGTTTGTCCTACGGTACCAGATATCTCCGGTTGTACCTGGGGCTGCTGACCTCTTAAAACTCTGTACTCCCTTAGTTTTCGAGAAACGACACTTTGCTGAGTCATCCCCTGTGACCACTGCCCCTCCTTCTCTTACGGGAGTCCTACGCCTCCACACCCTTCTCAATGTGAGAGATCCCAGCTCTCTGTTCTGACTTACTACTTTTCTCTTGCTACAATCTCTCCCTGGGAGATCTCAATCTACTTTCAACTATGTTGATCATTCCCAGATTTCTACTGCCAGTTCACTCCTTTTCCTTAACCTTCTGACTCATCTAGAAAAGTATCTGCTGGACATTTCCACATGGATGTCCCTCAGGCACCTCAAACTTAACTTGTCCAAAAGGAAACTGGTCACCTTTCTCCTCTGTTAAGGCTTTTAATAATTATTACATATAGGACTGATTAAATCTAAGCTCCATAATATCTCCTTTATATTCCCATGATATGCAGTCCACATCTTTTATTATTGTACTTCTCCTATTGGTGTTGTAATTATTTAGATGTTTGTCTTTTCCATCAGACTCAGATCCTTAAGGGCCGGAAATACTGTATTACGCTTAGCATAAAGCTTGTAAATTTTAAAATTCTTCGTAAATATTGAATGAATCCTTCTGAAATTCTACAATATTTAACCTAAATATTTCTTATGGCATTTACCATTTTCTACTTCACATAATACATTAACTGTGTATTTTTTTCTAATAATAAGATAAGCATTTTGAGGTCTACTTCTAAGTCTGATTTATCTTATCATCTACCACTGTGCACAGCAGAGTACCACACATGTAAAAAGTGGTAAAACATAGAGAAACCCTTAGTTTTTGGCTATCCATACTCCTAAAGTCTAGAGTATGTTAAAACCATGAGAAAGAGCATGAATAGCTCAAAATAAACTATATTTCCACTATACCAAAAACAAGTCAGAATGTCTCTCAAAACTCTCTTTGCATCGGACGGACAACAAGTTTTCTAAGCTGGCATTTAGTATCACTAAGCTAAGAGTGATACTAAATCACCATTGTAATAATGTTCTTCTCCAGGTGGCTACCTAGAAATCAGACCATTTTTATATTTTCAATAGAAAAGAGCAAATTACACTTTCCTGATGGCATAATTAGAGGAAAACACACACACTCTTATACATACCCACACATACCACGGTTTTCTATAAACACTGAAACTGATCTCATAGCAAGCATTGGAAACCAGTACATTTTCTTAATATGCAATCATATACCTTTTTTATTTTAATTTTTTTTCATATACCTTTTTATATCTAGGTCTATAAATTCCCACCAAAACTTTAAGGCTGATTATGGAAGGTAAGCACGGTAAGCAGAAACCAAAAGAAGCAATTTATCTTGTGGACACAGAATTTGGCTAACAGATTTTAAGGTTCAGTTAATGCATTCCAGAGGTCTTATTTAATAAAATACCAAAGAGGTAAAAGACTATGTAGTCATGGTTCTTTCCTCTAGTTACCCAAATATATTATTGATATAATATATGATATATAACATACAATATAACATACTACCTAAATTAGAGAAGAATTGCAAATGTCAATCTTCTGAAGTGTAAGACTTTCAAGTCAGGTTGTGCTTAACATGTGGAAGTTTTAAAAAACAAGTATTAAAGGAGGAAATTATAGAAATGTCATAATTTCTCAGAAGGATCTAGGCCTAGCTTTGGTCATAGGATTAAAAACTCTTTACAATGCATGTTTTAGAAATTTGTCTTCCATTGATTCTCACGTGTGATCAACTTTTCCCAGATACAGCTAAACCTATGCTGCCAAGCCCAGATTTCTGTGATTGGTTATGACAGAATATGAAAGAACCTAGGAGGGAGCACAATGTTAAAGGCAAGACATAAATGAAGGAACCTAGGAGCCAGGGCTGAAATTAAATATTTTGGGACATCTTAGTAAGCTTCTATATGAGGCCAAAACCAAGAGTAGAACTCAGCTTGCCAATACTCCCAGGCTACTCTTCTCTTAATATGCCAGAATGCAAGAAAAGAATACGATATTAGGAGTACTGGACAGTTGGACTAAAGGTACCATCTCTATTCCTTTATGACTGACCTTTATATTCTAGAGCTTTAATTCCTTGATTTACTCTCTTCCTCAGTACACTAGAGTAAGACAACCTCCAAAAATCAAGCTGACACATTCGCATTTGCCAGATAAATGGGCAAATTCCATTTTTGTGAACTTAGGCTAAATGAACAGAGTACAGAACTGTAATTTAATAAAACTCAAAACTTACCTAGCACATGTTTCATATACATGACAATATATTTATCGAATATAAACAGCAACTCATTACTCATTCATTTATATAACTATAACTAGTATTCCTTGAATATAGTCAAGTCAAGCATTTTGTGGGTTCACTTGAGAAGGAGAAAATGAACTCAACAGAATGGGAAGTTCCTGTAAGCTTAGTCTGATGATCCCTGGTTCTGCTACCATAGGAATGAAGGGAACAGATGGGAGAAAACTTAAGCTGCTGAGCTCCATTTGCTCCCCCCATCTGTAACCCGCAGGATGACGCTGGGCCTAATATGCAGTATCACAGGCAGTCTAGGACTGGGCACGTGGGGTTGAGAAGAAAGATAAGGGTAAAAGAGGAAATCATTTCCACAGCAGAAAGGATCCTGGTATCTGTTCAACTGCTATCTCAGTAACTCACATGGGAGTGTCTTACCCAAGGGACCACTAATAAAAATGGTCTCAGTTTCTCTCAAAATTAACTCGCCCCCCACCCCCTTTTATCTGCCCTAAAGAATGCCACGTAACCCTTTTGTCAACACTTCCCTATTACTCCAAAGACTGAGAATCCTAAAAAGTCACTCTCACTAATGGGAGAGTAACCTATCTACTAGTGGGAGTGCTGTGGTAAATAATTACTAAAACCACTGGACTAAAGATCTTCTAAGGTTCTCTTCTCCTTGAAAAGTCTATTATTCTACATGTGGAACTGCAAACGCTGAGTTACAGAAGCAGAATGTTGAGAATGTATTCTGCTGTGCCTGAGTCAGAGGGAAGGAGGGACTGGTGTTACATATACTCTTTCTCTTCTGTCAAGAGTTGTCTAAACAGCGTATCTTAAGAGGAAAGCATCTTGTTCCGAACGTCTTCCCATATTGCCCCAAATCCTAGCATTCATCTGAATTTTGAATAACAGGCAAAACATAGTGAGGAAAACTTAGAGGTAGGAGAGTGATTAGGTGTACTATTTAAGTAAAAGAATTATAGTTTTAATAGGCCTGTGTGGGAGGGTTAAGGAAAAAACTAGAAGGTAATTTTCGGGGAGGGGCGGCACTGGTGATAAAGCTCTGAAGAATCTGAGGGCAGTATGAGGGCACTAGGTTACTGGGGGCAGATGGAGAAGGTCAATGATGTGTGGACACAAAAGAAAACTTCATTTGTGCAATTTTGCTTAAAACTAACCTTATTCCCTCCTATACCTACAAATTTCACTGCAATTCAACTTTAGGTCTTCAACATAATCTTTTCCTTTTCTATAGCAATGAGATTGAAAACAGAAAAGAATGAGCAGAGGATGTGTCCTGTGGATTAGTTAAGAGATAGAGTCTACTTAGTATAGAGCACAGTCACATATTTTAAACATCATGCACAACAACGTAACTAGTTTGGGCACAAAGAACAATCAAGATTTATTTTAATCCTTAAGAATCCACATGCCTAAGAGAAAGGAAGCTACAGAACTTGAGTTTTATACTAAGTATCTTGGATGCTGAACCCAAGCATGCCAAAGATTGAATACCATTATTCAAAATAACATTCTATTATGACTGGGAGGGTGAAACGGATGATAATGCTGGGAAGGGTGGTCACAGTTACAAACTATGAAGGGAAATAAGAGGTTTATGCCATAAAGTATGAATTAAGAATACAAAATATTTTTTTAAATGGGAGGTTACTGCTGGCCTTTGCCCTGACACGTAAAAAGCATTTCCAGTGGTAATGTGATTCAACAGGAGGAAAGTATAATGATGCACATTGGTGGTAAGTGGAAGGCTGAGTGGTGAAGAGCTACTAAGGAAGTACTTAAGTGAAACTGAATTTGTGGACAAGAAAGGAAGCTAAAGAGAACACAGCAATGGAGGGGAACTGGTCTATTAAGAGTAAGGGAATAATAACCAATATTATTGAGGGTATTACATATGTTGTTTCTTTAAATTCTCAAACAACCTTATGAGATTAGTACTATTATTATCCTTGTTTGTCTGATGAGCAAACCAGCGCACAGAAAGGTTAGATAACTTGCTCCAAATTATATACCTAGAAAGTGGCAGAGGCAGGATTTGAATCAACTTAAGTGCTTAAGCAATAAATTGAGAGGAAAGTGCTTAGGAAGCAAATGAGAAAAAAACCATGCCCTTGAAGAGCTGGAGCCTGAGTCATAAAGATTCAGCAGCCTCTGTGAACTTAGTTCTGGTTTACTTTATAATAGGAGTTCCTTTGTACTACTTTACAATTTACATGTATGTCTGAACTGTATCTATACTGGGTAATAGTGGGTGAAGGGTAAGAAAGGGTACTTCTAGAGGAAAAGTAAAAGTGGGAAACAGACACTACAGCGGGGTGGTGGCAGAAGACAGCATATGAGAGCAGAGATGAGATAGGAGTGGGCTGAGATGTGCTTCTGCTGAGAAGAGCTAACCTATTTACCAAAATACATACTACTCCTGTGTTGTACATTCAAAGATTTTTGTGGGAGAAAAAGGGATGTGGAGAAGAGTTTATTAGAAAGAAAAATGAAAATGGTCTTCTAGGAGAAAGGACAACTAAAATATTTGTTCAAACTTCCTTCCCATTCTTTTTAAGGTGAATGTTATCTGTATGGAAATACCATACTGAGTATTTTAGAACAGTAAAATATACATCAGATTATAACATCAAATATTATTGTACATCAAGAGTTCTCTTTTTATCACACTGCAGAATTAGCTAGTTTAATTATTTGTCTCAAGAATAATAAAATAGTTTCCATTTAGAATGGAAAGGTGCACACTTTGGTATAAATATTTCAAAGAAATAAAAAATCACTTAAAAATATAGATCAGGAGTTTTCTTTAGTAGAAAATTATGCTTAATACTCTCCTCAATATAAGAATTATAGTTAACAAAACACAAAAAATAAAACATTTAAAGAATTTCCCCTGGTTTAAAAATAGTTATATGCACAATATTTGCATTTGAACCCATTTTATTTCCAAATTTCTGTAAAGACAGAATGTTCAACAGGATAATACAATGCTTTACAACAAGAATTATTGTGCCATTTAATGTGGATTAGAGAGAATGTATATGTCAGGTATTTCTGCAAAGAGAGGAACACTATACATTAGGAACTTCTAAATTAATAAACCTATACAATTAATTTAAGAGAGAAAATGATAATGCAGTCAATTTATAGTGAATATAGTGCATATATTAACTAAAATCATTTTTTACATTAGAAGAGAAATTCTGTCGGCATTAAAAATTGATCTGTACTCAATTATTGTGTCATGGTAAAATCTACTGGAAGAGTTAATAAAATGTGTCACTTGTTCTGATTCTACCACCAGGGGTTTACTTTTAACTAACATATAAACTAAATAGTAAAGTGCTGAAAAGAAAAGGGGAATGTGAAATAGAAATTGCCATGAAAAACAAAAATGAGCAATTATTTATATCTATATATCTATAGTGACAATAATCAAATAAGCATTCCAGTCTTCAGAATTGTTGCAAAGAATGGAACTACAGAGATTCTCTGATGGACAACACATTTTTAAAAGTACATTTTTACTTTATTATATTTAATAATGATAACTCTGCATTGTATTTAAAAAGAAGCACATTTTGGCTCACAAATTATCAAGTGTGATATTTCTAAAACTGACTGCATTACTAGGTAAATTCTTCATATCAATTCACTGATCTCTTTTACTGAAGGATGCATTGGTTTGAAAATCAAAGACTTACGTCATCCAAAAAATCAATCAGTGAAGATGAGGAAGAAGAAAAGGAATCCTATTTAACGAATACAGCAATAAAAAAATAGAAAAAATGGATGAAGCAATTTAATAGGAACAAATAATAAATCAAAAATTTTGTAAAACAATTGAAAGGCAAATGACATTAATTCAAATAAATAAATGAGAAAAGCAGTCACTGTCATTGTTTCTCAAGAAACGTAGAAATTCATTAATTACTTTTTAAAGAGTGATTCGGTTTTCCTTTCCCAAAAGAATGAAATACAATTCATATACTGTGCTCAAAATGTATTAAGCTGAAGCTCATTAATAATCAAATTAAATGGAAGCACTCCAGAAGGTAACAACTAAAAGTAAGCAACAGAATCTCTGCCTCTAATCGTTCCTGCTAGAATGTAAGCTTCTTGAGGGGCAGGACTTTGTCAATTTGGTCACTACTGTATCTCCAGCACCTAGAACAGTGCCTTGCACAGAGACATACGATTATTTGTTGATTAAGATATAATCACTAACTTAAGTTTTCTGACATAAAAATATACTTCATATCTTAATTTTTTTTTCTAGCAAAGAATTTAAGTACCAAAGAATGACAGAGTCATATAATCACTATTTCATTATAATGGAGTGTGCCAAATAAAGTCTATGTAATACTTTTAACAAAAAGCATTCTTTTGGTATACTTCTAAAAAACTGAATTGATTTGGAACTAGAACCAGCATTGCCCTATTGTGAGCTCTGAAATTTTCACTTGTTTTTTACTGTGGCTCTATGCTTTGGAGAAAAAAGAAAAGTGTCAAAATTATTTAAAGTCAGGATTTGTTCTGCACTTACTGTTCCTCAGGGAAAGAGATGAAATTTCTTTTAAATCTTATCAACGACCCTCTTATTTAGATCTTTCTTAAACACAAGAAAAGTTTATGATTAAAGTTTCCATAACATTGCAGAACATATTCCTTTCCTAATACGTTTTTGTTTATATAAGATTCTAGGTCCTCTTATATGGGATGCAATAAAGGTTTTATTGCAAATAAATTTTAAATCACAAAGTAAATTTTAAATTGACTGCAGAGGATATATGAAAAGTTTAATACTTACTTCAAATTGATCCAGAGCATCGGTAGGCATATTCAAAAATGCCAAGAAAGAATGCTGTGAGTCTTGGTGCTCTATACCTAGAAGACAGCAGCAACTTTTTTTAAAACTAGAACAATTAAAACTAATTTTCACGGATAACCTTTCCTGTCTGAATCTATTAAAAAGCTGCTCACAAACTACTGTATTTTAAAACCAATTAATATCATTAACTCCACATACTTAAAAAACTAAAATACATTAATGTTTCTTGGAATATCACTCAATAGTTCAATTACATCAGACTCCATGAAATACTTGTTTCTTGACTTATCTGAGTTCCTGAATTTCTTTTCCTACACAGTACACTGTAAGAAGCACATTAAATCTTTTGGTACTCTTGAGAAAAATTTTAAAATAGGACCCTGGTTACGTCTGATTTTTCTAAGGTAATCTATCACCAAACAAGGTTTCCTTTTTGAAATACTCTCATCAAGCATATAGTATATATTAATATAAATAATCTTTTATTTAAAAATGCAGTGATACAACAAACTTATTTAATTATGAAAAAACTTTTGCTAAGGCCTCAATCTGATTTCATTTACTGTTTTATTGACAAAAATTGCATGAAATTAAAAAATTTTGTCTGAGAAAAACTAGGGTTGGTTGAATGAGGACTCCAAACCCTAGCTTTTCTCAGGCAAATTAAAAAAAATTCACTCATACCTCTTGGCTATGGTATTAACTTTAAATACATGATTTCTAAATTAATTCTTAAAATACACATAATGATAAATACTAGGGAGGAAAAGGAGAAACAACCAACACACATTTTTGATCTCCATAGCGTTTTAGGAACTGATATCAACTGATATCAAATTATGTGCTTTTTGAATTACTCTCTAATAATATACCATAGTTGCCAGATAAGGCAGTATGTTCAGAAATTCATTCCATCAATGATATTTATTGAGAGTCTTTTATTTGCCAAACCCTGTCTAGATACTGGATATATAATAGTAAATAAAGCAGGAAAACAAAGTCCTTGCCCTCATTATATAAACATTACATTGTATTATTTAAGTAGACTATTATGTTACAACATATAGTGAAATTTTATTATTCTGCAAGGCTCAAAATCCAAATATAAAACCATAGCCATAGGTTAGCCTGCAATGTGATAAACGATTTCTTCTTTCGCAAGTTTAGATCTACTTTAAAATGATGCAATCAATGCCAACTGGTGTGTTATAGTAAGTCATACTCTTCACTGGTCTCTTTTCTATACAAATTGCCTTTAGCGCCACAGGTCCTCCATGTCTTATATATTCTTTTTCCTCTACTCACTAAATAACACAGCTCCTTCCACTCTTCATACATGAAAATTAAGCTTGATTCTCATTTTAGCATGATGCTTTGTACTCCTAATCTGAGTTCCTAATTCACTTTTTCTGGGTTCCTTCCTTCCTTCTTGTTCACTAGGAAATTCAATCAACAAAAATTTAGCTACTACTTTTAATGGCTTTTTCATGTTAACTCCTTTGTGTGATTACCCTCTTTCCGCCACAATTTTAAAAGCAGATGCGGAGACCCAACCAGCTTTACGTCACTGTGTGTCACAGGACTGCGAAATGATAAGGCAGCACATAAGTACAACATAGAGCCTATTAACTAGTTCAGTATTCAGTCAGGAATACTGTCAGGAAAATGAATTTTTAACAACTATATATAAGAGATCCTTTCATTAAGATAATAACATTCTGAATTTTAAAAAATTAAATCTTCACATTCTTAATGCCCATGTTATGGAAAGAACGTTGAAGTTCATGTAATAAAGCTACCAAGCACTCTGAGTTACTTTTTACATTAATGAAAAAATGCTCAAGTAATGTTTTCAAGAAAATGGGAATAAATCCTGGAAAATCCCACAGGGCAAGCACTTTGAGTATCAAACATGGAAGAAGACACCGAAATGCCCAAATAATTCTTTGTCACTGAGCTGTCTTTCTAATACTGGATTAGGTTAATCTTTAGTTATTTCATACATTATTTCATCAACTACCCTGAGAGTGAATCCCCTATAACGTTTGAGAACAGTATAAAGTATATGATAAAAACAAATTTTTCCAATCATAAAAATATTCTTCATGATATAGTCCATGGTCCTGAAAAAAGTCAAATTTATGGCACAGTGAGTTTTCTGTTAAGAAATCTTTAAACAATGCGTATCAAGTAAAACAAAATGACTCAGGAGACTTGTCTACCAAATATGTGTGTGTGTGTGTGTGTGTGTGCGTGCGCCATATACACATACATCTATAAATGAGTGCCAGAATTGTGTATGTGCACAATTCTCCTGCCTACACAGTAGGCTGATCCTTGTATAATAAAATGTATTCATAACAGAACATTAAGTCCTGGTTGATGCAAAACACATTCCCATACCCTTTTCAGATCTAAGCTCTTCAGTGTCCTTTATCAGTTGTTCAATTTCTGATAGCAGTTCCAAGTTCTTCTTCTCTGAATCTTTTAGTTTACTTAAGGGAAAAAAAGGAAAAGTGTCATTATTTTTATTGTTGGTTAGTGAGCCATCATGTATGTAGTTGAACTTAATTGGTTTAAATGTCAGTCATGATAATGTAGGGAACTGAAAACTACTACAGGAAGGACAAATCTAGCCTGTCATCTATGCTTGCGTAAATAAAGATTTACTGGAACACAGTCAGGCTCATTCATTTATATGCTGTCTATGGCTGCTTTTGTACTCAACAGCAGAGCTGAGCAGACAGAAGCTATATGGCTTACAAGCCCCAAAGTATTTATTATCTTTCCTTTTATAGAAAAGTTGCTGGCTCTGAGCTACATTATTAAATTTAAAAATGTCATAAAATCAAAGGTTAATTTTAGAATTGTTAGACTTCTTTCATAGAGAACCATGAAAGTGACTAAACTTGTAATTTTCAGTTTGACTCACATTCCTGATTTATGAACAAATGTGTAAATTTATATGTCCTAAGCATAAGCAGAAAGATCACACTTATTCCAAATTACAATACAGAGAATGACATTTAGCAGTTCTTTATGTTGGGATCAATTCATACTCTCCAAAAACAGTTTTTTTCCATTTTCAATGTTACACTAGCACATTTCAGTAAAACATACTTAATTTATGATTGGATAATACATACCAAGAGCTTATAATTCAACTGGGGTGCTTCATACCATTAAAAACCGAATTTATGGGACTATATTTCTTTTCATGCTGAATGCCTTTGCAACATTTGGTATTTTTTCTATTTACATTTTGATTTGTAACATGAACTTTTTACTGTTCCTCTATATCACCTTATTCCTCTATAACTTATTCTTGAACCAATCCAATTACGAGTTTCCTTTTATCATTTATTTATTCAGAGTATGATTTATTCTACTGTTGTGATAAGAATGGAGGGAATGTATTCATTAGCTAACTGTCCTGGACCTGTGGGGGATACACTTTTTTTAATACATAACATGAAAGAAAGGATAATTTAAGTATATTCTACCTTTATGAAATTTACCATCACTTGAAACTTCATTTGTAAAAAAACCTATGGTAGAGGCCAGAATTTTCAGATGACTATAGTTTGTTCTGACTCTATGCTGCAATTTTATACTAATGTGATATTCTTGAACAAAAGATTATTTTGGATTTAATAGAATAAAATTTGAGAGTGAATTTTACAAATAAGGGGAAAAGTAAATAACAGAATATTAATTAGTACTATTAATTCCACTTTAAGGACAAGTCAGAAACAAAGCTGTATTAAAATTGCATCACTGCACACAAGGCCTAAAATCATCAATTCATTTTCAAATATTCATAGTTTTTTTCTGGTCATCACTTAAAAAAAAAAAGGTATAGATAGGTAGGAAACTAAACATGTAACTTCTCTCCAGAAACTTTTGGACCAAATTAGAAATCACTCTAGTGGGACTATATTATTCAGTCTTACCATTCTGTTATGATGTTAGATGCTTTAACTTTATTCAGCTCTTCTTGGATGGCCTGCTTAGCTCTTATTTCTGCATCCAGAGCTGACTGCAACTCCAGTCTAGCTGACATATCCAGTTTTGCGAAACGACGCATTTTCCAGGGCATATCCTATGAAATAATATGACTGCGTTTTTAGCTCCATTCGATTTTATCTTTAACATTTAAGTTTAGTAATATAAGTGAATTTGGAAACTACTTAAAAGAACTATCTTTCCCTAAGTAAAGAATTTAAAAGAACTATTACTTGTGAAAATATATTATTTTTCATTAAATTCAGAAAAACTGTAGACTCACATTATAAATGCATTTATTTTTTATGGTTATTACCATTAATGGCTAGCCACACAAATTATAGTTAAGCAGCTATGTATTATAATTTCATAAACTGGAAAAACGTTGAATGATTTCTCATGAAAATCTTTACAGTAGGCAAAGCCTAGACAAACTGATGTAAGTACTCAGATTTATTAGTGTTTGCTGAGCCTTCCCACCGACTGATATAATAAGCCTGCTTGCTAAATGGCAGAGCTTACTGTTGCTCGGGTACCCAAGCTGGAGTTTCTTAAAGCTTCCAATTCTTCAGTCATTTTAGAAGCTAAGGCCTGAAGATATCCTCGTGCATCCTTTTCATCACTGACCCTAGAATACATGCAAATAAAGACAGAGATCAAGTACCAAAGTAAAACAGAAAACTTCAGTGAGATATATATTACTTTAAAGCATCATAAAGAAATAAGTGAAAAGTGACAGAAATTTAAAGATGTTCTTAATATCTTCTTTTAAAGGTCTACCACAGCACTACTGTCAACAAGCGGGAAATGGTTTACTGAACTGTTCAGTTATTTACAGATAAAGGTGGCCACGTTTAGAAAGGTCCAACTTATACATATCTGATAAATCAGTAAAACTTCACCCTTGAGCCACAGAATACTCTTTTAATCTAACATTAAACATACACACATACACACACATACACTCACATGATTTCTAAAGAATATTAAGATTTATTATTAGATTCCATTTTTTATCTTATGAAAACGCAACACACCCTTCTTAAAACTGAAGTACACTAAATTTAGAAAGTTTTAAGTAGAATATTTTGTAAAAAACAAAAATTCTGTGTTGTAATAAAGCTCTTTTGTTTTCTAAAATGGTCAATGATATAACAAAGAGAAAAGATTAAAGTCTACTGAAACTCAGTTTCTACAACCCCACCCCCACCCCCCCACCCCACCCCCGCCCTGCCCCGGCTGCACCCCAAGGCATGTGGGATCTTAGTTCCCGGACCAGGGATCAAACCAGGGCCCCCAGCAGTGGAAGAAGTGGACGCGTGGAGTCCTAAACACTGGACAGCCAGGGAATTCCCGAAACTCAGTTTCTATTTACTATTTTAAGGCTATCTTGCTGATGTAATTATATGATTTTAGAGAGAAATGTTTTCAAATTATATTCAATAAAATTCAGGCCATTAAATAGCCATGAGGAAAGTATATTTCAGGTAAATCAATACATATCTGTGATGCATACAGCAGACAAGTTTAAATCTTGAGGCTTGATTCAGCATCTGTTACAATTTAAACTCCTGAGGAGTTAAATTCATCTGTCTACCTACATATCACTCCATATCTACATCTTTTTGTTTTTTGGTTTTTATTTTGCGGTACGTGGGCCTCTCACTGTTGTGGCCTCTCCCGTTGCGGAGCACACGCTCCGGACGCGCATGCTCAGCGGCCATGGCTCACGGGCCCAGCCGCTCTGCGGCATGTGGGATCTTCCCGGACTGGGGCACGAACCTATGTCCCCTGCATCAGCAGGCGGACTCTCAACCACTGCGTCACCAGGGAAGCCCCCATATCTACATCTTAAAGAGGCCCTTTAAAAGGGGTTTGATCCCTTCTTCTCTCAGATGGGAAAGTGCTTTGGAGGACAAACAAAAGAATAAAGGAGCAAATAAAATCACTGTGAAGTTGCCCACTCTAGTGATAGCTACATATTCGTAGGCTCTACGTACATGTATATATGTTCACAGCCTTTTAAAGAAAAGTGGCTTAAGAAAATATTAAGAAAGTTTGTGTATTGGGATGCTGTTTCCTTCTAAAATTCTTTAACTTTGGACACCACAAGTGACCACAATCTTTTCATTTAATCACCTAATCTATAACATAAAGAATAAATATAGATGGGGGAAGATTGTTTTTCCTCCAAAGACATTTTTTATTTCCCTCTAAAGACACTCAAGAGTAGCAATTAAGAAAACTATATTACCATTTAACCAGGCTAATAGGTCTAAGCCAGTGCTGGTTTAGTATCTCTCATAGCTCAGAGATCTTGGCTTATGCACATTTCCAGGAACCTATGAAATCCAGTGTGTTTTATTCACTTTGGAAATCAAACAACTCCATGTAAATTGCTATGATGTTGTTTGAAATATTATATAAAAAACAATACCTTCTAACTTTGCTTTTTATTTACATCTTGAATACATTCACATTCCCTTACCACTGTGGTCTTCCACTAATTCTCAACTTTTGATTAAACCTATGTCTATTTTCTTGCCTACAAAAAATTACTGAAGGGAAGGGTGATGAAAAAAGAAAAAAAAAAGACTGTGTCAACTACACACTCATGCCATTTAAGTTCCACTAGGCCCTAGGTCTTGCACAACAATTCCTTTTCATAATCATTGTCTACTTCCAACCTAAATCTTAAAAACATCATACTTTCTCCAACCCAACACCATCTCTTGCCCCTTCCTTCTAAGCCATCTGGTTAAGCTTACACTACTCATTCTCTTAACTTTTTTATTTTTTAAACAGGTTTAGGAGGAGCTTCAACATGGTGGAAGAGTAAGACGAGGAGATCACCTTCCTCCCCACAGATACATCAGAAATACATCTACATGTGAAACAGCTCCTACAGATCACCTACTGAACACTGGCAGAAGACCTCAGACCTCCCAAAAGACAAGAAACTCCCCACGTACCTGGGTAGGACAAAAGAAAAAAGAAAAAACAGAGACAAAAGAATAGGGACGGGACCTGCACCAGTGGGAGGGAGCTGTGAAGGAGGAAAGGTTTCCACACACTAGAAGCCCCTTCACTGGTGGAGGCGGGGCGGGGGGGGGGAAGCTTCGGAGCTGCTGAGGAGAGCGCAGCAACAGGGGTGCGGAGGACAAAGCGGAGAGATTCCCGCACAGACGATCGGTGCCAACCGGCACTCACCAGCCCAAGAGGCTTGTCTGCTCACCCGCCAGGGCGGGCGGGGCGAGTCCGGGAAAAGGCCTGGAACTGCCGAAGAGGCAAGAGACTTCTTCTTCCCTCTTTGTTTCCTGGTGCACGAGGAGAGGGTTTAAGAGCGCTGCTTAAAGGAGCTCGAGACTGGCGCGAGCCACGGCTATCAGCGCGGACCCCAGAGACGGACCCCATGAGACGCTAAGGCTGCTGCTGCCACCACCAAGAAGCCTGTGTGCAAACGCAGGTCACTATCCACACCTCTCCTCCCGGAAGCCTGTGCAGCCCGCCACTGCCAGGGTCCCGTGATCCAGGGACAACTTCTCCGGGAGAGCGCACGGCACGCCTCAGGCTGGTGCAACGTCACGCCGGCCTCTGCCGCTGCAGGCTCGCCCCGCATCCGTACCCCTCCCTCCCCCCGGCCTGAGTGAGCCAGAGCCCCCGAATCAGCTGCTCCTTTAACCCCGTCCTGTCTGAGCGAAGAACAGACGCCCTCAGGCAACCTACACGCAGAGGCGGGTCCAATCCAAAGCTGAACCCCAGGAGCTGTGTGAACAAAGAAGAGAAAGGGAAATCTCTCCCAGCGGCCTCAGGAGCAGCAGATTAAATCTCCACAATCAACTTGATTACCTGCATCTGTGGAATACCTGAAAAGACAACGAATCATCCCAAACTGAGGAGGTGGACTTTGGGAGCAACGATATATATATATATTTTTTTTTTTTTCCTTTTTCTCTTTTTGTGAATGTGTATGTGTATGCTTCTGTGTGAGATTTTGTCTGTATAGCTTTGCTTTTACCATTTGTCCCAGGGTTCTGTCTGTCCTTTTTTTTTTTCTTAGCATAGTTTTTAGCACTTGTTATCATTGGTGGATTTGTTTTTCGGTTTGGTTGCTCTCTTCTTTCTTTCTTTTATTACCTTAAACATTTTTTTAAATAATTATTTTTATTTTAATAACTTTTATCTTATTTTATTTTATCTTCTTCTTTCTTTTTTTTCTCCCTTTTACTCTGAGCCATGTAGAAGACAGGCTCTTGGTGCTCCAGCCAGGCATCAGAGCTGTGCCTTTGAGGTAGGAGAGCCAACTTCAGGACACTGGTCCACAAGAGACCTCCCAGCTCCATGTAATATCAAACGGTGAAAATCTCCCAAAGATCTCCATCTCCTCGCCAAGACCCAGCTCCACTCAACGACCAGCAAGCTACAGTGCTGGACACCCTATGCCAAACAACTATCAAGACAGGGACACAACCCATTCATTAGCAGAGAGGCTGCCTAAAATCATAATAAGGCCACAGACACCCCAAAACACACCACCAGACGTAGACCTGCCCACCAGAAAGACAAGATCTAGCCTCATCCACCAGAACACAAGCACTAGTCCCCTCCACCAGGAAGCCTACACAACCCATGGAACCAACCTTAGCCACTGGGGACAGACACCAAAAACAATGGGAACTACGAACCTGCAGCCTGCAAAAAGGAGACCCCAAACACAGTAAGATAAGCAAAATGAGAAGACAGAAAAACACACAGCAGATGAAGGAGCAAGATAAAAACCCACCAGACCTAACAAATGAAGAGGAAATAGGCAGTCTACATGAAAAAGAATTCAGAATAATGACAGTAAAGATGATCCAAAATCTTGGAAATAGAATAAATGCAAGAAACATTTAACAAGAACCTAGAAGAACTAAAGAGGAAACAAGCAACGATGAACAACACAATAAATGAAATTAAAAATACTCTAGAAGGAATCAATAGCAGAATAACTGAGGCAGAAGAATGGATAAGTGACCTGGAAGATAAAATAGTGGAAATAACTACTGCAGAGCAGAATAAAGAAGAAAGAATGAAAAGAACTGAGGACAGTCTCAGAGACCTCTGGGACAACATTAAACGCACCAACATTCGAATTATAGGGATTCCAGAAGAAGAAGAGAAAAAGAAAGGGACTGAGAAAATATTTGAAGAGATTATAGTTGAAAACTTCCCTAATATGGGAAAGGAAATAGTTAATCAAGTCCAGGAAGCACAGAGAGTCCCATACAGGATAAATCCAAGGAGAAATACGCCAAGACACATATTAATCAAACTGTCAAAAATTAACTACAAAGAAAGCATATTAAAAGCAGCAAGGGAAAAACAACAAATAACACACAAGGGAATCCCCATAAGGTTAACAGCTGATCTTTCAGCAGAAACTCTGCAAGCCAGAAGGGAGTGGCAGGACATATTGAAAGTGTTGAAGGAGAAAAACCTGCAACCAAGATTACTCTACCCAGCAAGGATCTCATTCAGATTTGATGGAGAAATTAAAACCTTTACAGACAAGCAAAAGCTGAGAGAGTTCAGCACCACCAAAGCAGCTCTACAACAACTGCTAAAGGAACTTCTCTAGGCAAGAAACAAAAAACAAGGAAAAGACCTACAATAACGAACCCAAAACAATGAAGAAAATGGGAATGGGAACATACATATCGATAATTACCTTAAATGTAAATGGATTAAATGCTCCAACCAAAAGACATAGACTGGCTGAATGGATACAAAAACAAGACCCATATATATGCTGTCTACAAGAGACCCACTTGAGACCTTGGGACACATACAGACTGAAAGTGAGGGGACGGAAAAAGATATTCCATGCAAATGAAAATCAAAAGAAAGCTGGAGTAGCAATACTCATATCAGGTAAAATAGACTTTAAAATAAAGAATGCTAAAAGAGACAAGGAAGGACACTACATAATGATCAAGGGATCAATCCAAGAAGAAGATATAACAATTGTAAATATTTATGCACCCAACATAGCAGCACCTCAATACATAAGGCAAATGCTAACAGCCATAAAAGGGGAAATCGAGAGTAACACAGTCATAGTAGGGGACTTTAACACCCCACTTTCACCAATGGACAGATCATCCAAAATGAAAATAAATAAGGAAACACAAGCTTTAAATGATACATTAAATAAGATGGACTTAATTGATATTTAAAGGACATTCCATCCCGAGACAGCAGATTACACTTTCTTCTCAAGTGCTCATGGAATATTCTCCAGGATAGATCATATCTTGGGTCAGAAAGTAAGCCTTGGTAAATTTAAGAAAATTGAAATCATATCAAGTATCTTTTCCAACCACAACGCTATGAGACTAGATATCAATTACAGGAAAAAATCTGTAAAAAATACAAACACATGGAGGCTAAACAATACACAACTTAATAACCAAGGGATAACTGAAGAAATCAAAGAGGAAATCAAAAAATACCTAAAAACAAATGACAATGAAAACACAATGACCCAAAACCTATGGGATGCAGCAAAAGCAGTTCTAAGAGGGAAGTTTATAGAAATACATCCTACCTTAAGAAACAAGAAACACCTCAAACAAACATCCTAAACTTACACCTAAAGCAATTAGAGAAAGAAGAACAAAAAACCCCCCAAAGTTAGCAGAAGGAAAGAAATCATAAAGATCAGATCAGAAATAAAAGAAAAAGAAATGAAGGAAACGATAGCAACATGCAATAAAACTAAAAGCTGGTTCTTTGAGAAGATAAACAAAATTGATAAACCATTAGCCAAACTCATCAAGAAAAAAAGGGAAAAACTCAAATCAATAGAATTAGAAATGAAAAAGGAGAAGTAACAACTGATACTGCAGAAATACAAAGGATCATGAAAGATTACTGCAAGTGACTATATGCCAATAAAATGGACAACCTGGAAGGAATGGACAAATTCTTAGAAATGCACAACCTTCAGAGACTGAACCAGGAGGAAATAGAAAATATAAACAGACTAATCACAAGCACTGAAATTGAAACTGTGATTAAAAATCATCCAACAAACAAAATCCCAGGACCAGATGGCTTCACAGGCGAATTCTATCAAACATTTAGAGAAGAGCTAACACCTATCCTTCTCAAACTCTTCCAAAATATAGCAGAGGGGGCTTCCCTGGTGGCGCAGTGGTTGAGAGTCCGCCTGCCGATGCAGGGGACACAGGTTCGTGCCCCGGTCCAGGAAGATCCCACATGCCGTGGAGCGGCTGGGCTCGTGAGCCATGGCCGCTGAGCCTACGTGTCCAGATCCTGTGCTCCGCAATGGGAGAGGCCACAACAGTGAGAGGCCTGCGTACCGCAAAAACAAACAAACAAAATATAGCAGAGGGAGGAACATTCCCAAACTCATTCTACGAGGCCACCATCACCCTGATACCAAAACCAGACAAAGATGTCACAAAGAAAGAAAACTACAGGCCAATATCACTGATGAACATAGATGCAAAAATCCTCAACAAAATACTAGCAAACAGAATCCAACAGCACATTAAAAGGATCATACACCATACACCATGATCAAGTGGGGTTTATTCCAGGAATGCAAGGATTCTTCAATATATGCAAATCAATCAATGTGATACACCATATTAACAAACTGAAGGAGAAAAACCATATGATCATCTCAATAGATGCAGAGAAAGCTTTCGACAAAATTCAACACCCATTTATGATAAAAACCCTCCAGAAAGTAGGCATAGAGGGAACTTTCCTCAACATAATAAAGGCCATATATGACAAACCCAGAGCCAACATCGTCCTCAATGGTGAAAAACTGAAACCATTTCCTCTAAGATCAGGAACAAGACAAGGTTGCCCACTCTCACCACTGTTATTCAACATAATTTTGGAAGTTTTAGCTACAGGAATCAGAGAAGAAAAAGAAATAAAAGGAATCCAAATCGGAAAAGAAGTAAAGCTGTCACTGTTTGCAGATGACATGATACTATACATTGAGAATCCTAAAGATGCTACCAGAAAACTACTAGAGCTAATCAACGAATTTGGTAAAGTAGCAGGATACAAAATTAATGCACAGAAATCTCTTGCATTCCTATACACTAATAATGAAAAATCTGAAAGAGAAATTAAGGAAACACTCCCATTTACGATTGCAACAAAAAGAATAAAATACCTAGGAATAAACCTACCTAAGGAGACAAAAGACCTGTATGCAGAAAATTATAAGACACTGATGAAAGAAATTAAAGATGATACAAATAGATGGAGAGATATACCATGTTCTTGGATTGGAAGAATCAACATTGTGAAAATGACTATACTACCCAAAGCAATCTACAGATTCAATGCAATCCTTATCAAACTACCACTGGCATTATTCACAGAACTACAACAAAAAACTTCACAATTTGTATGGAAACACAAAAGACCCCGAATAGCCAAAGCAATCTTGAGAAAGAAAAACGGAGCTGGAGGAATCAGACTCCCTGACTCCAGACTATACTACAAAGCTACAGTAATCAGGACAGTATGGTACTGGCACAAAAACAGAAATATAGATCAATGGAACAGGATAGAAAGCCCAGAGATAAACCCACGCACATATGGTCACCTTATCTTTGATAAAGGAGGCAAGAATATACAGTGGAGAAAAGACAGCCTCTTCTATAAGTGGTGCTGGGAAAACTGGACCGCTACATGTAAAAGAATGAAATTAGAACACTCCCTAACACTACACACAAAAATACACTCAAAATGGATTGAAGATCTAAATGTAAGGCCAGACACTATCAGACTCTTAGAGGAAAACATAGGCAGAACACTCTATGACACAAATCATAGCAATATCCTTTTTGACCCACCTCCTAGAGAAATGGAAATAAAAACAAAAATAAACAAATGGGACCTAATGAAAGTTAAAAGCTTTTGCACAGCAAAGGAAACCATAAACAAGACAAAAAGACAACCTTCAGAATGGGAGAAAATATTTGCAAATGAAGCAACTGACAAAGGATTAATCTCCAAAATTTACAAGCAGCTCATGCAGCTCAATATCAAAAAAACAAAGAACCCAATCCAAAAATGGGCAGAAGACTTAAATAGACATTTCTCCAAAGAAGATATACGATTGCCAACAAACACATGAAAGAATGCTCAGTGTCATTAATCATTAGAGAAATGCAAATCAAAACTACAATGCAGTATCATCTCACACCGGTCAGAATGGCCATCATCAAAAAATCTAGAAACAATAAATGCTGGAGAGGGTGTGGAGAAAAGGGAACCCTCTTGCACTGTTGGTGGGAATGTAAATTGATACAGCCACTATGGAGAACAGTATGGAGTTTCCTTAAAAAACTACAAATAGAACTACCATATGACCCAGCAATCCCACTACTGGGCATATACCCTGATAAAACCATAATTCAAAAAGAGTCATGTACCAAAATGTTCATGGCAGCTCTATTTACAATAGCCAGGACATGGAAGCAACCTAAGTGTCCATCAACAGATGAATGGATAAAGAAGATGTGGCACATATATATACTGGAATACTACTCAGCCATAAAAAGAAATGAAATTGAGGTATTTGTAGTGAGGTGGATGGACCTAGAGTCTGTCATATGGAGTGAAGTAAGTCAGAAAGAGAAAAACAAATACCGTATGCTAACATATATATATGGAATCTAAAGAAAAAAGAAAAAAATGGTCATGAAGAACCTAGGCGCAAGATGGGAATAAAGACACAGACCTACTAGAGAATGGACTTGAGGATACGGGGAGGGGGAAGGGTATGCTGGGACAAAGTGAGAGAGTGGCATGACATATATACACTACCAAACGTTAAATAGATAGCTAGTGGGAAGCAGCCGCATAGCACAGGGAGATCAGCTTGGTGCTTTGTGACCACCTAGAGGGGTGGGATAGGGAGGGTGGGAGGGAGGGAGATGCAAGAGGGAAGAGATATGGGGACATATGTATATGTATAACTGATTCACTTTGTTATAAAGTAGAAACTAACACACCATTGTAAAGCAATTATACTCCAATAAAGACGTTTAAAAAAAAAAACAGTTTTAGAGGCAAATCTCTCATCTTTTCTTTGGCTAAGTCAAAATAATCCAGAAATATTTACTAAATACTGATTATTATGTAGACATATTAGGAAGACTGAAGAAGACATATAAGACATAGTCCTTAAAAAGTCTGGCAGTCAGCACAGACTTAGCGAACTTGTGGTTACCACGGGACAAGGGTTGGGGGAGGGACAGATTGGGAGTTTGGGACACTGCTATAATTAAAATAGATAACCAACAAGGACCTACTGTATAGCACAGGGAACTCTGCTCAATATTCCATAATAACCTAAATGGGAAAAGAAGTTGAAAAAGAACAGATACATATATATGTATAACTGAATCACTTTGCTGTACACTTGAGACTAACACAACATTGTTAATCAACTATACTCCAACATAAAATTTAAAAAAAAGTTTGTGAGTCAGGACACATATAGTAGAATGATTAAGAACTTGACTCTTGAATCATATAGAACTAGGTTCAAATCCTAGCTCACTGTTTAGCAGTTGTATGTCTTTGGATAAGTCATTTACCCCCTCTAACTCTCTGTTGTCTCAGTTATAAGATGGGAATAACAATAGTATCTACTTCATAGGACTGTTATGATAACTAAATGAGAAAACATGTGAATTTTCAGCCTAATGCCTACAACATACTATTTTTTAATCACTGTAAACTATTACTACACAGGAATGAAAATTAATGAATGAGGAGTGTTTCAAATAATGTGAATGAATTTAAACAAAGGAAAATATAAGTTTCACTATTGAAACCCTTTTCTGATTATTAAAACATTTTCCTGGTTGTCTTACACAGCTGTTTCCTCTGTCTTCTACTGTTATCACCCTCACCATTATCCTTTCTATTATAAAACCCAACAACTTCAATGGCCTTATTTACTAGAAATTAAATTCCCAAATTTATATTTCTAATCCTAACCTTTAAGTCATCTTTTCTAAAGCATATTGGAAATCTGCACTCAGATATCTCAGAATGATCTCAGACTCACCAACAAACAAAAGAACAACTAAAATTGATATCATCCTCCCCAAAGCTGGTTCCTTCTCCTGACTTTTCTTACTTCAGTGATATCACCATTTTCTTAATCTCTCCAACACAGAGTTTCAGAAGTACTAATTCCTCCTCATCTCTTGCCCTTCATTTATAATTAATTGTCCTATAGATCCTTCTTCCATGTCTTCTCCATTTGTTCAGCTTCCCCCAAATTTCCTTCTATTTCATGCTGAATACCACTATGAAGAGTTACCTTCCTAATGCATCACCTCAATCAATTCCATAATCCGTTGCAGAAAAGCCTTCTCCTTCTTCTTATAAGTAAATGAAGTTCTGATTCTTACCCAGTATTCATGTTAATTGTGCTGCAATAACTTTATTGGTCTTATTTCCTACTATTCTTTTATAGGAATAGTAGCACCCTTTATTGAACTCAGTGTTTTCAGAAAATGCATTATAGTTCCACTGATTACCCCCAACTTTCTTTAGCACCCAGTCTGAAGTAATTCTCCTCCATACTCATATAGAAAAATCAGTATTTGTACAATACATAAGACAATTTACATTTAAGTCTTGTTATTTATATCCAGCTCTGATCACATTAGTTTTTAAACTTTTAAATGTTACACTATAAGCTAGTACTTGAAGGCCAAGCACCCTATTTTACAGACCTTTCTATCTTCTATTATACCAGAAGAATGCATTATATGTGAGGAGATACATCTAAAAAATGAATCTTATGGACCAGCCTACTACTTCAACCTCTCCTCCTAGTACCATTTCAAAGAGAAAGAGAGAAGTCTTCTGATGAGTCAATGGTGAGAAGAAAGGTCCCTGTTCCAATACAGTGTGAGCAACAAGGTCTCCTTGACCTAAAAGGTTTTCTTTCACATGAAAAAGGTATTTCATAGGGAAAGGAAGAGGGAGCAGAGTAACGAGGCCATTAGAAATGCATTCAAATGAAGTCTTATATACATCAGTGTTTGTTTTATTTTAAAACTGTTAATTTGGCCAATGGAAACATTTAAACCACTGCATATCACAAGTTTCCAAAACCCTGTTTTGGCATTACTTCATTTTTTAATATACCAGATTAAAGAATCAGGAATAACCTGAAACTTCTGACCTTTATAAGCTTGCACAGAATATCTCAGAGATATAACTTTCAAATAGGTGAGAACTCTGAGGACAGTGAGCATATCTTTTACTTTTAGCCTATTAGGTATTTAATAATTTATTATCAAAAATATTAGTCCATTTCTAAATAATAGGTTTAATGCAAAGTGAATTCATTGTATTCCTGATTTCTTCTGCATATTTAACTTGAATGTGAAATGTGTAAAAAGAGTGCTTTGTAGTATCACACAAAAATTTTCATCTTCATCCTTTCTACTAACCCTTTCCAGATAGTCCATATTTGAAGCTTCTTTAAAGCTTCTTTACTAGAACCACTTCCCATTCCATCTGAACCCATCATGCAATCACTTGAAAAGATCAGTGGTCTAGGATCTCAGGCTTTGGCCAAATCAGTTTTGTCTTCTATAAAGTCATTTTCATTAACATCTTATTACAAATTTGATTACATAATAATGGAGTTACAAATGAAAAGTCATAATGTTTGATATTATAAGCACGGCTAAAGATTAAAATGATTTTGCTTCAGAAATGTAGAGTTTATGACAAGGATCTCAATTAAATATTAATGAACCATTAACTGTACTATTTGGAACACAACCATATTTCCACAATTTGGGCATTTTCCTTCAGATATGCATTCAACAGTCACATTCATAAGCTAAAGCTGAGTTAACATAAGAGCTCTATAGTTAAGTCAATATCAAAATATTTGAGTCATTTGGGTAAGATTACTTAAAAAGGCAGTGTTTATTCACTTATGATTTCATTTAAGAAAGAGGGTATTAAGCTGGTATTAGTAGGAAAAAATGCTTAGAGAACAAAAATAAGAGCATGATAAACTAACATTCTCACCAAATTATTGGTCTATAGATATTTGAAGAAACCAGTAGCTGTTTATATAAATAAAACATCAATAACATGCTCAAAAAGAGTCAGAAAGTTAAAAAAGTAAATATAAAAAGTTAGGCTATTTGCATTAGAAAATAAAGTCCCTGTTGGATTCTACTTTCTTCAAGTATTATAAAAATATACAAATTTTTACAAATAGCAGAACAATCATTTGAGTTAATTAATATGAAAGTTACTAAGGCAATTATCCCAAATTAAATCCTAGGGCCTTAAAAACAGTTGATAAAACTAAACTGTAACCATTTAATGTTTTAAAAATGCCATGTGTGAATTAGTCTGTTATAATTATGAAAAGGGTGAAACCACATCTTCAGCTTGTAAAGTATTCTCCAGGCTTTCTGTTTCTTAAAGTAATCACAAATACAGCAATTTTGATCTTAGAAAGGAACTCTGATAGCTAGTGAATGAGTTTCTTCAGTTCTTTAAGGACCAACTGTCTTAGGAGGCAATAACATTTTCTTTTCTTAGAAAGAAATATCAGCTTCCAATGAAACTGTGTAAAAGCTGATACGGAATATTTGATGGAGTTAGAGAGAAAAGAGGAAAATAAAAGACAACATAGACGAAGCACAGAGCAGTAATAAATATTCCTCCCAGAATTCATACCAACTTGACTATATGGCCAAAAATTACCCACAAAAACAGATTTAAGAGAGTACTCACCACTGAATTATTTCTGTGATTTGAGCTTCCCAATGTGCAACTGATTCCTTCTTGTCTGCTAGATCCTTTACCTCTTCTTCTAACTGCTGGTTGCATGTACTTAAGTTCTCATACAAAGTGGTAAGCTGAAAGGCAGTTTTAAGGTACTTAAAGACGTGTGGCTTTTAGGAACAGGAATTCAAGGTGCTCAGATGCCTCTTGTTAAATCTGGTAACTCAAAAATGCTTGTCTTTCTGATTTCCTATTATGATGCACCCTCTGGCCACTGAATGTGGAAACATCAAGTACTCTGAATTCTCCTTCTGCCTTTGCTTTTCCCGTACTCCCCATATTGAATTGGTTCCATCTGTGAACATTCTCCATTTGCCTGAAGAACTCCCCAGTTCTGTTGGTAACAACATCTCTCATTTTTTTGTCTGAAAATCTCTCTATGTCATCCTTTTTAAAAAATCTTATAATTTCAAGCATATACAAAAATGAACAGAAGAGTGTAAGTGAATTCCCATGAGCCCATCATCACTAACTTCAACAATTATCACCTCAGTGTCAATCTTATTTCATTTGTACTCCTGTCTTCTTACCCTTTCCTCCAGTATTATTCTGCAGCAAATACCAGACATCATATAATTTTATCCATATATATTTCTGTGTGTATCTCTAGAAAATAAGGCTCCCTTTTTACGTATAACCACAATATCATTATCATATTTAAACAAATTTATCAAGTTTCCTTATATTATCACATAGCTAGTAATTGTGCAAATTTCCAGTTGTCTCAAAACATCAAAAGACTTAACAGTCTGTTAAATTGAATCATACCAACCAGTAAACGTAACTTAATGGTTGCTCTGTCTTTTAAGTCTTTTTTACTTATAGGCTCCAGATTACTCCATTTGGGCTGCTGGAGTGGAATATCACAGTCTGAGTGGCTTAAACAAGAAACATTTATTTCTGATCGTTCTGGACGCTGGGAAGTCCAAGATCAACACACCAGCAGATTCAGTGTCTGGCAAGGCCCACTTCCTGGTTTGCAGATGGTCGTGGGATGAGGGAGCTCTGTGGGGTCTCTTTTATAAGAGCACGAATCCTATTCATGAAGGCTCTACCTTCATGACCTAATCATCTCCCAAAGGCTATACCTCCAAATAGTACTAGGTGTCAACATCTGAATTTTGGAGGGACACAAACATTTAGTACATAGCAGTTCCCCTCCAACACTTTAATTTTTCTTGTAATTTATTTGTTGAAGAAAGTAGGTTGTTTGTCCTGCAGAGTTCTCTACAGTCTGAATTTTTGCCTTCATTTTTGAAAGACACTTTTTGCTGTATATAATTTTCTAGGTTGGCAGTTATTTTCCTTTCTATTCCTTTTTATTATTTATAGATTCATTCCTTTTTATCCTGGGTTCCATTTTTTCTGTTGTAAAGACAGCTTTAAGTTTAGCTTTTGCTCCTTCGAATACAATGTGTCTTTCTTCTCTGGCTGCTTCTGGGATTTTCTTTGGTTGGTTGGTTTTTATCAATTTTTCTATAATGTGCCTAAGGGATTTAATTTCTATTTATCACTTTTAGGGTTTGTGGCATTTCTTGAATTTGTGGCTAAATACTTCTCAGAGGTTTTGGAAAATTATGGGCCATTAACTGCAAATATTGCTTCTACCACAGTCTTTCTTCTCTCCTTCTGGGAAAGCAAATATTTGTATGTCATCTTTTCATCACGTCTCCTACTTCTCACACCCTCTTTTATGTATTTCTGTCCTTTTTTCTTAATATATCTTTTAAAATTTATTATTTATTTTTGGCTGCATCTGGTCTTAGTCGCGGTGCGCGGGATCTTTGTTGTGGTGCGTGGGCTCTCTAGTTGTGGCGTGCAGGTTTTCTCTTCTCTAGTTGTGGCACATAGGCTCCAGGGCACATGGGCTCTGTAGCTGTGGTGTGCAGGTTCCAGAGCACATGGGCTCTGTAGTTTGCAGCACATGGGCTCTAGTTGAGGCATGCAAGCATGCAAGTAGTTGTGGCATGCAGGCTTAGTTGCCCCATGGCACATGGGATCTTAGTTCCCTGACCAGGGGTCGAACCAGCATCCCCTGCATTGTAAGGTGGACTCTTTACCACTGGACCACCAGGGAAGTCCCTGTATTTCTGTCCTTTTAAATCTATATCCAGACTTCAGTATGGGAAGTTTTTTATTTACCCCTTCCTTTCTTTGGTTCTTTCCAATCTACTGTTAAAATTTTCTGTTGGGATTTTTCATTTATTTTATTTTTCACTTCTAAAGATTTACTTGACTGTTTTGTATAGATTCCAGTTGTCTGCTGAAGTTCTTCATCATGTTTATTTTCTTGAATATATCATACAGTTATTTTAAAGTTCAATTAAGAAAATTCCAATACTCGGAACTGTGTGGGTCTGTTTATACTGACTGCCTGGTTTTCTTCTCATTTATTCTTTTCTTACTTTGTTTTTGCTATTATACTTTTATATCTTGGTTTTCTTTGGTTTTATCTCTCGGTATGCATTGTAATTTCTTACTGCATGCCACATATAGTGTATGAAAATTTTAGAGATAATTTGAGGCTCTATATAATATCTTCCTCCAGAGACTGCTTACTTTTACTTCTGGTAGGCAATTAGACAGATCATGGGTTCAGTTACTTAGAGGCTGGGTTTTAGTCACTGAGAGGGCTCATCTCTCTCGGGTTCACCCTTATTTCTAAAATGTAGCCTTTTCGATGAGTTCAATTGAAAGCTTGAATTGATTACCAAGGATCCTGCACCTTGGTGGGCATTGATATTCAGTTTTTCTCTCTAAACTTGTGATACTGTGGAATACTGTGCTCAACTTCCTGGATTCTCTGGTACAGCTTTCGTATCTGCAAATGCCTCAAGAGGAAAACTGGCACTGAATGCTGGGCTCATCTCTCTGTACTACTCCCTTCTAAAGGATCTGGGTCAGTAAAGTCTCGGCTGCCTTCTTATCTCTCCAGTGCCTTCCTGCAGATGAATACTTCCAGGCAGTATTGCTACAGTGTTAAAAACATTTTTTTTAAGTCCAGCTTTATAGCTCTTCTTGGTGAGGTGGTAGGTATGATGTAAGCTAATCTGTCACAGAAGCAAAAATTCTTGTTTTAGTTTTTAAAAGTTCATGATAAAATATTTGCATACAATTTTTATTTCATGGCTACATTTTTCTGATAAATGGTCTCAAAATGCCATTAGTTATTACTATTCCTTTCTTCCTTTCTGATATATCTGTAGAGATATTGTGTTAGTTTTCTTTCTGATTACTCAGCTTGAAGGAGATGAATCTTTCCTACAAGAATTATTATAGGTTTGTGAAGATGAGGGGCCATGTGATGGCTAAATTTATGAGTCAACTTCATTGGGTCACAGGGTGCCTAAACATTTGGTCAAACATTCTGGTTGTGTCTATGAAGGTGTCTCTGGGTGAGATTAACATTTGAATTGATTGACTGAATAAAGCAGATTACCTTCCTAATGTGTATGGTTCCCATTCAATCAGTTGAAGGCCTGAATAGAAAAAAAGGCTGACCCTAGTAAGAGGGAATTCTTCCTGCCTGACTTGCTTTCAAGCTGGGACATTGGATTCTGTCCTTGGTCTCTTACTGAAACAGTGGCTCTTCCTGGGTCTGACATAAGAAACTATTGCTATGATTTACATCAGAGAATGTTTTGCCTATGTTCTCTTCTAGGAGATTTATGGTATCATGTCTTAATATTTAAGTCTTCAAGCCATTCTGAGTTTATTTTTGTGTATGGTGTGAGGGAGTGTTTTAACTTCATTGTTTTATATGCAGCTGTCCAGCTCTCCCAACACTACTTGCTGAAGAGACTGTATTTTCTCCATTGTACATTCTTGCCTCCCTTGTTGAAGATTAATTGACCATAGGTGTGTGGGTTTATTTCTGGGCTCTCTATTCTGTTCCACTGATCCATATGTCTGCTTTTGTCAGCCAATACCAAGCTGTTTTGATTACTGTAGCTTTGTAGTATTGCCTGAAGTCTGGGAGGATTATGTCTCCAGTTTTGTTCTTTTTCCTCAGGATTGCTTTGGCAATTCTGTTTTTTGTTTTGGTTCCATATAAATTTTAGGAATATTTGTTCTAGTTCTGTAGAAAGTGACATGGGTAATTTGACAGAGATCACATAAAATCTGTAGACTGTTTTGGGTAGTATGGCTATTTTAACAATATTAATTCTTCCAATCCAAGAGCATGGTATATCTTTCCATTTCTTTGAATCATTTTCAATTTCCTTTATCAATGTTTTATAGTTCTTAGCATGTAAGTCTCTCACCTCCTTGGTCAGGCTTATTCCTAAATTTGTTTGTTTTTTTATTGATGCAATTTTAAAAGGGGCTGTCTTTTCACTTTCCCTGTCTGAGATTTCATTGTTAGTGTAAAGAAATGCAACTGATTTCTGTATGTTAATCTTGTATACTGCTACCTTGCTGAATTCATTTACTGGTTCTAGTAGTTTCTGTGTGGAGTCTTTAGGGTTTCCTATATATGGTATCATGTCAGCTGCATACAATGACAACTTTACCTCTTCCCTTCCAATTTGGATATTTTTTATTTCTTTTTCTTGTCTGACTGCTGTGGCTAGGATTTCTAATACTATGTTGAACAGAAGTGGTAAGAGTGGGCATCCTTGTCTTGTTCCAGATTTTAGCAGAAAGGCTTTCAGCTTTTCACCTTTGAGTATTATGTTGGCTATGGGTTTGCCATAAATAGCTTTATTTTTTTTTTCCGTACGCGGGCCTCTCACTGTTGTGGCCTCTCCCGTTGCGGAGCACAGGCTCTGGACGCGCAGGCTCAGCGGCCATGGCTCACAGGCCCAGCCGCTCCGCGGCATGTGGGATCTTCCCGGACCAGGGCACAAACCCGTGTCCCCTGCATCGGCAGGCAGACTCTCAACCACTACGCCACCAGGGAAGCCCCATAAATAGCTTTTATATGCTGAGATATGTTCCCTCTATACCCACTTTGGAAAGAGTTTTTATCATGAACAGATGTTGAGTTTTATCAAATGCTTTTTCTGCATCTATTGAGATATCACGTAGTTTTTGTCTTTTCTTATGTTCATGTGGTTTATCACACTGACTGATTTGCATACGTTGTACCATCCATGTAACCCTGGGATGAATCCAGCTTGATCATGGTGTATGATTCTTTTTATGGTTGTTGGATTTGGCTTCCTAATATTTTGTTGAGGATTTTTGCATCTATATTTATCAAAGATATTGGCCTGTAATTTTCTCTGCCAATAAATTGGACAAACTAGAAGAAATGTACAAGTTTTGCCAACTCCCTAATCTAAGTTCATCTGGAATTCTCCTAATGACCCAGGTTTTTTCTGGTGTGTGTTTTTAACCTGTACTTCCATGGGAGATAGGCAGTTTTAGCACAAGTCACAATGCAAAGCTTCATTTCTTCCCCTCTGCCAAAAGACAAATTACTTTTTGCATTCCCCATTTAATCCTATCCTCAACCTCATTGTCTTCTTAGAAAGAAAAAGGGTCAGAGAACCTGTCACTACCAACACACATCGTTATCTGCCTACTGAGAACAAGGAACTTACGTTTTGTACTCCAGGGTGTGCTATTTACCTCTAAAAATGTATTTTACCAGCTATTTTCTTTTTATAGGTTTATTAAGGTATAATTTACATACTATAAAATTCACTCATTATAACACTTATGGTTTGATGATTTTTAGTAAATTTAAACATTTGTGCAATAATCACCACAATCTGGTTTGGGAACACTTCCAATACCTGAGGAATTTCCCTCAAGCTGGTTTGCAGTCAATCCTGGCTTTCACCATGAGTTCTAGGCATCACTGATCTATTTTCTGTGTCTATAGTTTTGCCTTTTCTAGAAACGTAATATCAATGAAATCATACAATATATAGTTTTTTGTATCAGGCCTTTTTCACTTATCGTATTATTGAGGTTCAACCACAGCGTTGCACATATCAGAAACTAACCCCTTTTTATAGCTGGGTAGTATTCTATTACATGGATATTAGTACACTTTATTTATCCGTTCACTACTTGATGAACATTTGCATTGTTTCCGGCTATTTGCTTTTATGAATAATGATGCAATGAACATTCATATACAAGTTTCTAAAGGGACTATGCTTTTAATTCTTCTGGATAAATATCTAGGAGAATTTCCGAGTTATAGGGTAAGTGTATGCTTAACTTTTTGAGAAATTTCAAAACTGTTTTCTGAAGTAGTTATACCATCTTGCACTTCTACAAGCAGTGTAGGAGTTTCAGTTCCTCCATATCCTTGCCAACAGCTGGTATGGTCACTGACTGATTAACTCTTGAGCCTGTACAACAATATGTTACTATGGTTTAACTTGCATTGTTCCTAATGACTAATGATAGTAAACATCTTTTCACGTGCTTATTTGTTATTCATATATCTGCTTTCATGAAATGTCTTTTCAATTTTCCCCCCATTTTTTTCCATTGGGTTGTTTGTATTATTTCTTATTATTGAGTTTTAAGAGTTCTTTATACATTCCAAATATAAGTCTTTTATCAGATAAATTGTTTGAAAATCTTTTCTCTTCATCTATGTATATCTTTTCATTTTCTTAATGTTGTCTTTAAATTTTGATGAGGTCCAATTTATAATTATTTTTCTCTCAAGAGTTGTGCTTTGTGTCATATCTACAAAATCTTTGACTAACGCCAAATCACAAAGATTTTCTCCTATGCTTACCTCATATTTCAGTTTATGATCCATTTTGAATTAATTGTATATGTTATGAGGTAAGGATCTAAGTTAATTTTTTACACATAGATATCCAGTAATTCCAGCACCATTTGTTGAAAAGATTGTCTTTTTCCCATTGAATTGCCATGGTACTTTTGCTGAAAATCAATCAACCATAAATATGTCTTATTTCTGGACTCTCTACTCTGTTCCATTATGCCAATGTTACCGTCTTTTGATTACTATAGATTTACAGTAAGTTTCAAAATTCTGTAGTGTAAATCCTCCAACTTTTGTACCCCTCGCCTCCCCACCCCCCCAAATATTTTTGCTATTGTAGATCTTCTGTATTCCCATATAAATTTAAGGATAGGCTTGCCAGTTCTAACAAAAAAGCCTAGCAAAATTTTGATAGTGATTTCCCCAAATCCATAGATCTATTAGGAGAGAACTGTAGTCCTAACAATATGCAGTATATCTCTCCATTTGCTTAGATATTCCTTAATTTATCTCAGTAATGTTTTGTAGTTGTCTTCCTTTGGTTAACTCTGGGAGCTCTGAAATGTCTGTTTTCAACAACTGTGTCCACTTTGAAACTTTTATTTTCTTGAGCGGATTCATCAATCTCTTCATGTTAGCATAGCCAGAAGTCTACCAGCTATTTTGGAGAATGTTTTTTGCAGATGCAGTGTCTTCACTAATTCCTACAACACATCCTTTTCTGATCACCATTGCTTTTGACTTCCAATTAATCTGTGATTGGGGTTTCAGTTGGAGATTTGCAAGAAGAGGAGGAAATACAAATTTTTGCACTGTCATGTTACAGTAGTTAAAAGGAGTGTTAAATAGATGTGTTTAGTATTTGTCAGGAAAAGTTAATCTTTTCATTCTTACTGAATTAAAGCAGAGGGGCTCTGGAGCCAGACTACCTGTGTTCCAATCCATCCTGCCACTCCCTAGTTTTGAGATTACAAGAGTAGCTTAATCTCCCTTTGCCTCAATTTCCTCATCTGTAAAATGGTAGGAACAATAGGGTATACCTCACAGAGTTATTGTGAGAATTATATGGTTTATATAAAGTAACTCAGGAGAGGGCCTGCACAAAGTAAATTCTACCTAAGTATTACTTCATTTTGCATGTTTGGGAATGAGAAGGTTTTACTATTTGTAAATTGACATACCTGGCTTACGATAATTATAAGACTACACAGGAATATGGAAAAATGCTCATGTTTTAAATGAAACGGCAGATTAGAAAATAAAATGTATATATGACTGAAATTATGTAATAATACATATACAACAAAACCCGGAAAGGAACATATAAAAGTAAAATAGTTGTTTCACGTTAATGAAATCATAGGTAACTTTTATGTTGAATATTTTCCACATTTTGTGTAATTTTGCTTTTATGTAAAATAATTATTTAAAAACAAGATACAAATGATAATATTTTCTTACTGGAAACCATTTGCTTCCACTCCTTGGCATATGGCTAATTTTACTTGCAATAAGTTACCTTTAATAGAAACTTTGAATACAGACTTCTGAAAGTATCAACAAACTTTTTTCTATTTCCTTTTTAATTTTTATCTTTGAAGTTAAAAAAATCTGACTATCAGACTCTATTAGTTATATAAGTTTCAAAATTAACATACTAATTGCTTTTTGGTTTCTATATCTGAAGTTCTGTTGAGAAGGAATTTGGTTCTCTTCAAGCAGGTTCCCAATGGAACAGTTGGTGTAGCAATTGCAAAGGTATTCTTTGGTTATCCCTCTTGGGGAAAATACCCAATTCAACCAAACCAAAAAATGAATAAATGGAAAGAAACAGTGAAGATGTGCAGTTAGGTGGACTGACAGAGAAGTAAAGCTGAATAAAAGGACCAAAAATAGAGAAGAGGTTCAAATGGAAGAAGACCCAGATCCTCCCCTATTTCTCCAGAAATAAACATTTCCTGTTATCATTTGTCACTGAATACTTGCCAACCATATGATTTGCTCTCAAAGTTCTGTTCACATCCTTTACCACATCTTTCAATTTAGCAAGACAAGGTAATATTCTAGTTTTTATAAAATTAGGAGATAGGCTTTTATTTTTATCCTTCAGATCTCATCAAAATCAAAAGAGTATTGTTTAAAAATTATTTCTAAAGATGTATTTCTGGTAAACTTGCCAGAACTTTATGGTTAATAATGAAATGAAACCAAGGGGTGAATACAAGACTTGATCTACATTCGATTTGATTATATCACAATTCAATTTTTCTCTAACTATAATACCATCTTTTACTAGGTAATTTGCTTATAAACTCTACATGAAGTGACCTTCTAGAGTTTAATTATATTTCTTACCTCAAGGTCACTCTTAACAGAATCTTAAAATTCTGTCTGGTAGACAGAAATGATGTTTAATTTTGTAGTCATATTGGTTAAGCCCATTAAATAACAATTATGTGACCTATTTGGATAAAGTTTAAATACTGTTAGTTTTATTTTAGTGGAAATAACTAAGAGTTATACAATACTGTTCATACAGTATTCATAGTTAAAAAATAATTTATACTACTTACTATTTGGCCACTTCCCATAGTGTTTGTGTGCATCAGCTTTGTAATTACGAAATAAACTAACAAAGTTCTTTCTCAAGTAGTTTGTGACCAAACAAGCAAAGTCATTTTTAAATGCTTAGAAAATTGTTGGGAAAATAGTGACAGAAATAAAAAGAAATATGGAACACAATGGAAAATTGAGATAGAATGAATGAAAAGTCTCTCTTTTATGACTATTTAGCCATTGTCTTTCAACGTGTTACTGAAATGACTATTAATTGAACATAATACTTTTACTTCAGGAAAATCCTTGAACTCATTACAAAGCACAGTTATCCAAACCTTATTATTTAAAAGTAAGTAAAACTATTAAAACTGCTGATTAATATTAGGATTTTTACAGCTGTTAACAACTGGGACAAGAACTGCAGAATGATGTCAGTTCAAGGAATCTGAGATACTAAATGGAAAAAGATTCCTTTAAGTATTTAAAATTTTGTTCATAAATCTAGCTGTTTTAATCTAGGTTTAATCTATGGTTCAGCTCTTTATTCAAGCTGTAGAGTTTACAGGCAGAGTTGGTTTCTTTGGCTTCTTAACTACCAATGGTATTACTTCTAGCTATTATCAGTTCTCCATCATGAATATGACATCAGAACTGTCAAAATTTCTCTAGTTTGGCTTAATTGTTCCTGTTCTTGCCAAAGACAGGCCTTAGCTTAGCCATGACAAAGTGATTAATAGTTAAGAGAGAGATGGAAAGTGAAATAAAGAACAGGGGCTCAAAAAATAAATGGGACAAAGAATAAGATGAGGTAAGCCGAGTCCTCTCTCCAAGAAGACTCCTGTACAGATTGGTAAAATGAAAAATTGCCTGTACATAGAAGCAATCCTCACCTTTAGGAGGAATATTAAATAAAAAAATGTACACCAAATATAAAATTATGTCTATAATTGCTGTGATAGTGCTGAACATCTAGCATGTATCAATGAATATCAATGAGATTAAATCACTCACCTTATCAAGCTCGCTTGTCAGTTTTTTATTTTCTTCCATTAATAACACTTTTTCTCGTTCATACTGTTGTTTGAACTCATTTTCAAATTCTTCCCTTTCACTTTGACTAATACAATGCAAAAATATAAAAGGAATTGAATTAAAGGTAAAATAATGGTATCCTAGATTGGCTATGGTATCATATGCCTTATTCTGAAAAGCCACTTATATCTCAATTGCTCCAAATCCCAAACATTTCCCTTAAAATTAGGAAGTCAAAATCATTTCCTTTTAATTAATAAATAGATTTGTCTGCTTAGTAATATCTATTTTGTTCTTCATTTGAAAATCTGAGGAAGACAACCTGATTATGCTCACCTTATTCAGTTGTATATATCCTAGAAAGCATGGGAAAATGAGGAAGCTAGGGAAAAAGGAGGGTATAGGGGCCACAATACAATTGCTTACACTCAGCTCTAGATTGCATAGAAAATTCAACTTCCATTTACAACAGTTCTCTCAGCACACTAAGCCCATCCTTCCATTACTCCTGCCTTCCTTCTTCCCTTCCTCCGTACGTACCTACCTATCTACACATACATACATACATACAATATTATAAAACTTATTTAAAATGATAGTTCTAAGGGACAGAATTGATTCACCCTTAGGGGTAAACACAGTTCTAACGAACTTTTTAAAAATCTCCAAAGGGAGGAGTCTGGGAGGCGGCACCGCAGGGGACAGAGGGACAGACGCGCTCGAAGGCAACGCGGAGGCCGCGATACTGGCGCTGCCCCGCCCGCTGCTTTTGGCCGCCGGCTGCCTGGCAGCGCTCTGCGTGACGAGCGCGGCTCAGAACACCACGCTGGCCCCGAACGTGACTGTACCCTCGGCTTTACCGACTACCATCAGGACAGCCCCGGTGCCTCCGCCGCTCCGCCGGGCACCACTCCAGCACCAGAAATCTCTGA
Source organism: Monodon monoceros (assembly GCF_005190385.1). NCBI lineage: Eukaryota > Metazoa > Chordata > Mammalia > Artiodactyla > Monodontidae > Monodon > Monodon monoceros. The sequence continues at coordinate 23,690,831 of NW_021703774.1, forward strand.
AAGCCGCAACAACCGGGTTTCCTGTTTTGATGCTAATGCTGCTAACACTACCTGCTTTTGGATAAAATGCAAAGAAGGTAAAGGCTACTGTTCAGATAATTCAACAGTTAGTGATTACAAGGTGGTGAACAGCACAGAATTCTGTCCTGCGTCCACTGCCACACCATTGCCAACCAATTCTACAGCTAAAACCACAACTCTTCCTTCCTCTTCTACAGCTTCCACCACAACTACTACAACAGGTACAACTGATACCACTTTAACTCCGACTTCACAACCTGCGCGGAAGTCTACCTTTGATGCAGCCAGTTTCATTGGAGGAATTGTCCTTGTCTTGGGTGTGCAGGCTGTAATTTTCCTTCTCTATAAACTCTGCAAATCTAAAGAACGAAACCACGACACTCTGTAAAACAGACCCGCTAAATTAACAAGAACTGGTGTGTAACCCACTGAAACCAAATTATTATCTTTCAAGATGTCCCACATGGAAGACGCTATTCTAGGATCGTTAATTTTTCAAAGGATGCATGTAGGAGCATAGCCCTTGAAGAAAAATCAGTTACATCATTTTGCTCAATGGGCATATTTAAAATATTCTGCACGAATCCTTGTGGCTGTCTTCTTTTATTTTAAATGTCTACTGCTGTGGGATTATGTCCTCTCTTCTTGACATGCCAAATGTAACTCTGTATGTGATGGAAAACATTGTCCTGCGCAGACAACCTCATGACCCTTTTGGCAATTTCAATGTAGTCATTTCAAAGCCTGCATTATTTTCATCCTAACTCAGGATGTAGTTTAGCGACCAGAATTGAGAAGAACGTGCCAAATGAGCATCAATCAGGTGGATTTGGGGCTATCATTTCAAAAGTGGAATAAATTTATAAATGTAGTATCCTTAGAGTAAAATTTAGTGTTTGACAAGTTATTTTTTCTACATTAGAAAACAGATGCCACACACGGAATTACATTCCAGATTTAAAGAAAAAATCAATGGAAAGGATACAAAACATTAAAGTGTAGCAGGTTATTGTTCATACTTGTAAAGCACCTTATATCATTGAGAAAATAAAAAAGTGTTTTAAAAGACAAAAAGACAAAAAAAAAAAAAAAGAAACAAAAACCTCCTAAGGGAGAATGGGGAATCAGTTTTTGAATACTGAGTTGAAGTGCAAATAAAGAGGCTTATCTCTACAGCAGTGTGATGGAGGATGTTAGTTAGCAGCAAATGAATTTCAATGTGAAGCAGTTCTGGGTAATTTTGTGATTGCTTTCAAGTCAATAAACAACATAAGTCATGGCTGATTTTAAAAATGTAATCTTAAAAATCCCTTCCTCACTAAATTATTGAATATAAATTAAATTATAATTTAAATGATAACTTCTAGGAAAATAACCATCCTGTGTCCAAACAAATGTGTCCCTTTCCTTCTTATCTATAATCAAAATGTGAAATTTAGTTATGTTTAGGAATCTTTCTTTCTTTTTTTTTTTTTTTTTTGCAGTACGTGGGCCTCTCACTACTGTCGCCTCTCCCGTTGCAGAGCACAGGCTTCCGGATGCACAGGCTCAGCGGCCATGGCTCACGGGCCCAGCCACTCCATGGCATGTGGGATCTTCCCAGACCGCGGCACGAACCCGTGTCCCCTGCATCGGCAGGCGGACTCTCAACCACTGCGCCACCAGGGAAGCCCAGGAATCTTTCTTGATTCAGAAGCAACTCCAAACAACAATGAAAAAAATACGAAAAATTACAAAGAAGCATCCTTTCAGAAAAATAAGTATATGAATAAATTGAGTAAAATTTCTATATACAACCATTTTTGTTTTTTCCTATTAGCGTTAAACAAAACTTAAGTCTCTCTCATACTGAAATGAAATAAACAAACTCTCCCCTAAACTCTACGTCACACTTCATTTTCCACTTTGTCTTCCCGTTCACTGGCAACCACCTTGAAATCTTGAGGGTTTGCCGTATCCACTTCCTCACTGCCTAAATTTTCCTCCCTGTGCCAAAATCTGACTTCTACTGCCGCCACCTCAAAAAAACTGTTGTCCGCAAACTCATTATTGTCCCAATTGTTATTATATCCAATCTACTGGCTACCCTTGACAGTGTTGTCCATTCCCTCCCTCTTGAAATGCTGTCCTCCCTTGGCTTCAGTGATACCCACTTTCTTGATTTTCAGCCTACATTTAGACTTTTCAGCTGTATTTGTGAGCCCCCCAACCCCTCTTTCCTCCATGTAAATGCCAATGCTCCCAGGTATTCTGTCACAGGTGCTCAACTTTTTTTTTTTTTTACACATTTTCCCTGAGCTATCCCATCTATTATACCACCTATTTCAATTATCATCCATTATGCTGACAAACTCTGAATCTACATCTGAAGCTTTTCTGGGCTTCAAATTGCTGACTTGATATCTCCCCAAAGTTGTCTCCCAAGCACCTAAAGTTCAACATGCCCAACCATAACAACAGAAAAACAAGTTCCCAACAACCCACGTACCTTCCCCTGTGATCATACACTCTACTTATTCTTCTCTTACTACGGGAGAAAAACGTAGCTAAGGTTGCTCTTTGCTTATGTGCCTGCTCAAGTACACTTTTCTCCTCTCTGTCCTGAATCATCTACTGGTATTTCTATCAGATTACAAGCATGGTGTTATTTTTGAGACAAATTTCTCCTCCAGTTATTATCTCGTTGCTTTTATTATCTGCTTGCTCTTACAATTGCCCTCCTTCAAGTCTTTGGATCCATTATGGGGTTTCTGCCCACTACTGTTCCACTGAAATTGTTCACTTATCAAAGTCACCAATGACATTCATATTGTTAAACTCAACTATCAATAACATGGTCCTCATCTTATTTGATTTAGACCTCATCTAATTTAACATGTAGACAGATTTGATACGCATTCATCATAACACCAAATTTGGACACCAAATTTGCACACCAAATTTGCCTGGTCATCTTCCTATCATTCTTACTGCTCTTTCCCTCTCCACTTTGCTGTTTCTTCCTCATTTCCAAGCTTCTAAAGATTGGAGTGCTCCAGGTTGCAGTCCTAGGACTTCTTTTCCATCTATATTCATTCACTAAGTGATCTCATATAGTCTCACCCCTTTAAATATCATGTGAATGATAAATACTCCCAGGATTTTACCTCTAGCCCTGAAATCCAGACTAGTCTGTATGATGACCTCCTTGACATTTCCACCTGGATGCCTAAAAAGCACCTCAGACAGAATTTGTTTAAAATGAGCTCCTGATATTCCCATCCCCCAAATGCTTCTTCTGTGGTTTTCCTCTCTAAATGGTAACTATATTCTCCTAATTGCTAAGGCCCAAAACTGTAGCACCATCCTTGATTTCCCCTCTTTCTTTCTTACCCCATATCTAGTCTATCAGCAAATATCATTATTTTTACCTTTTAAAGAAATTGGAATTCGAACATTTTTCACAGCCAATTCTGCCACCACCCTAGGCCCAATCCACCATTATCTTTTGCCTGGATGATTGCAATAGCCTTCTCAATGGTTTCACTGCTCTTTCTCTTATCTAGTTCAGACTTTTCTTAATCTAGTAGTCAGAATAATCCTGTTAAAACACAAGTCAGTATTTGTCCATTTTCCACTCAAAATCCTGCAATGCTTCCCTGCCATGGTTTTACTGAGAGTAAAAAATTGTAAGTCACTGAACATGACTTACAAAGCCTTACATGATCTGGCCCCCATTACCTCTCATACGTACCTCTCACTATTCTTTCCCCTTAACTCTGCTTCATCCACATTGGCCTCTTTTTTAGTATTATTATTTTAACAGACTTTATTTTTTAGAAAGGTTTTAGGTTCATAGCAATACTGAGAGGAAAATACAGAGATTGCCCATATACTCAGAGTGGTGTGTTTGTTACTACTGATGAACCTACATTTGACACATCATTATCACTAAAACATCGCAATTTACATTAGGTTGTATAACGACATATACCCCCATCACAGCTTCATACAGAGTAGTTTCACTGCCCTAGAAATCCTCTGTACCCTGCCTATTCATCCCACCCTCCTCCCAATCCTTGCAACCACTGATCTTTTTACTATCTCCATAGTTTTGTCTTCCCATTATTTTTTTTAACAGACTTCTTGTTCCTCATGTAAAATGTTCTTCTCACACATCTGTATAGATATCTCCCCCACCTTCTTCAGTCCTTACTGAGAAATCACCTTCTCAGTATAATTTTCCCTGGTTATTTCATTCATATATATATATATATATATATATATATATATATATATATTTGAAATTTAATTTTCCCCCTTAATGCTTCATAGCCCCCATCCACTGCCTTATTTTTTGTTCTTAGAATTTATCACTACCTATATATTACCTATCCTATATCATTACCTATATATTCTGTATTTTATTTATTTCATTTATATTTTGCTTATAGTCTTTCACCATAATTAAAGGAAAGTTCCATAAGGAGAGAGAATTTTTATCTGTTCACTGTTATGCCTCCAGGGCCTACAGCAGTGCTTTCACGTAGCAGGTTCTAAAAATTTCTGCTGAACGAACAGACCAAACTGAATTAAACTTAGGCTTCCAATATAAGTTGAGAATGACAAAAACATACATTCAGTTACCTAAAACCTAGAAACTTGAGTATCACTGATCATTTCTCCTGCTTCTAATTTCTCATATCTGGTTATCATGTCATCCAGGTTCTGTCTTCTCGGTAGAACTTCTGAATCCATAAACTTCTCTCCATCTTCACTATCATATCTAAGGTCCAGCCACCTCATCTCTCACAGCTAGATTACTATCTGCAGTCTGCTCCTTCCAATCCATTCTCTAAACAGTAGCAAGAGTGGTCTTTCAAAAATATAAATATTGATATAATCATGTAATTTTCCTTCAATGGTCTTAGGACTATTTTCCTTTCTAGTCTCATTTCTCAGCACTCATCTTTCTTTTTATGCTTCCACCATAACGAACAGCTTTCATTTTCTGAATGTGCCATGCTATCCTTTTCCTCTAGATCTTGGCAAATTCTGCTAACCTTTGCCTGGACACTCTTCCACAGCTATATATTTCTTATATCTTTGGTCTTAACTCAGAAATAATTTTGTCCAAAAAACCCAGACACACCAAAGTTATCTTTTGTGCCTCTTCTACAGGTGTTCCTATACTTATCCCATTTGCTTTCCTATGATGCTGTAATATAATTTTCTATTTACCAATCTTGACTTTGGTCTTCTTGAGGACTGGAATATGTTTATTGCCCATGTATCTCCAGTCCTTAACACCGAACAGGTATTCAATAAATATAAGAGGAGTAAATAACTTGATTCTTACCTCTCTCTCCTGTTTTTTTCCAATTTGTCTTTCAAAATCAGAATTTCTTTGTTGAGAGCAAGTTGCTGGCCTTCTGAATCATGTAGTTCTTTCTTCAGATTTTTAATTTCATTTGCATGTATTCCTTCTCTCTTGGACAATTCTTCTTCATAAAAGATACTTTTCTTTTCCAAATCAGTCTTTAGTTTGGTTATTTCTTGCTGATGTTCTATGCTACATACTCCTGGTGAGTAACTAATTTGTTTTTGCTATAGAAGTAATAATAAAAGATTAATCTGTAAGAGTAATATCAACTAATAACTCTTTCTACAATATAAAGAACTGTTCATATAACTGAATATTATTTTTGTATATTATTACATAAAAATAATACTTTCTTTATTCAGGCGATTAACCTTTTGCCTGCCATATGTTGCCAATATTTTTCTAAGTGTGTATTCCTTTATTGCTGTATTTTACAGTCTTCTTCACGCCAAGATTAAATATTTATCTGTATTTTCTGCTGGTACTTATATAATTATTTGTTTTACATTTAAATATCTAATTTATATATAATATTGTTGGTGTATGGAGTGAAGGAAAAATCTAACTGCATCCTATTTCTGATGTGGAACTAATAAAAGGTTATAAATACATTTGTGTCTTTAAAAGATTAAATTGGGGGAGGAGTGGTAGAGCTAGAATGCACAAAAAGAAAAGGGAGAAAGAAGGCTTCTGCAGTGGTCCAGGGAGAAATGACAAAGGTCTAATCTAACATCTTTGTATCTATTCTAGAAAAACATGATACAGCTCTTCACATTTAGGTAGGGCTTTAAGAAGGGGAAATTTGGTTGAAAGGCATCTTTTTAGAAATGAGGTTGAAATATACTCTTGGTATGAGTGAGAAAAGAAAGTGTAATGTCCAAAGGTTCTTCCAGGTAGTAGCTAAGGTAAACAGAAGCATACAGAGGTTATGACTGTAAGATTTCCTGAGCTTTTTCCTGAGTAACTTTTCTATTACTCTGTTACATGCTATTTTCCCAGGTGATCCACAACAAAACTTTTAAAACCCAAAGAACCTATAAGCTTATATTTAGTGACAACAAGGAATCAAGATCTGGAGGACACTGTATCCTTTTTTGAAGTCAGTATTAAGGGCAGGAAAACTGGTAACCACCCTTGATTTAAAGTCCAAAGAAAACTATGCTAGCTTCACATTTGAGGTCTATGATTTAAAAAAAAAAAAAAAATAGGCATCAACGTGGGCCTGAGAAATGTTTCTGGGATAGTCACTGTAATGTTAACCATTTACTCAAAACTGCTTATGAAGTGCCTACCATATGCAGGACCCAGATTTTCCAGTGGTTTCTGAGTCAGCCTGACATGGAAAGCTTGGCGGAAACTGGGAAGAGCCATGTCAAGTCATGTTCTCGCTCTTACGCAACTCCATGAAAATGGTGCCTAAATCAACATCTGCAGCACTAACCACTTATCGTATTTTTACTCTTTCATTTTTCTAATCACCTAAAGAACACTCTTAGTTCGCTGCTCACTTTAGTATAGTTTGTCTGTTGGGATAGCAGTAGATGTACTAGAAGTTTCAAGCAAAAATTTCCTTGAAATCAAAACCTCACAAAGATACCACCAAAAAAAGTTATAGACTCATGTCACTAATTGATAAGAACGTAAAAAAGCCAAATAAAATGCTGAGAAACAAAATTAAGCCATAGGTAATAAAGAACAATCTACTGCAAAACAATAAGTTTTATTACAGGTATTGAAGGTACTTTAATATTAGCAAACATTAATAACTGTGCAAAAATTAAAGTAACTCCTTGTGATAATCTCTGTAAGTACCCCTGCCCAAAAGTATTTCATAAAATCTAATACCAATTCCAAAATGCTACCCCAAGTCCCACAAAAAAAAAAACAGTTAAGTAATTCTCTTAAGGAATAACCTCTTTCAAGCTATCAGACAAAATAATACTTTCTAGTGAAACACCAGATACATCCAGGAATAATAACAAAAAGGATGTCTTCCATTATCTCTCTTATTTAATATTAGATTTTAGATATTCTAAGTAACATGTGAAATCGTTACAAAACATGAATAGTTGAAAATCATGATCATTTCCACTTAATATAACTGTTTGCTCAGAAAATGCAAATAAATCCACTGAAAAGTGTTGGAATTGATAAAGCTGAGTAAAACAACTGCATATTAGATAAATATAAATCACACAGTACTTCTAGGCAGTAGAATAAGCAATAATAGTAAAAATTTTCATTGTTAATAATAAAAAATTTTCATTTCTTTTTAATAGATCCAACAAAAATCACCAGCAACTAGTACACACACAAGTAATAACAACAGTGAATAATTTGTTTGAATTATATGAAAAAATTACAAGTCTTTATAAAAGATTTAAAGAAGACAATATAGAAAAATACCAAGTACTTGAAAGGGAAGATTGAATGTACACATATTCAATGTTTCTTAAATTATCTTCCCTGTAAATTTAATTAAAACTTTTTTAATGTGGGAGGTAATACTGGGTGAGAGATGGAGACAAATATTCTAGCACACAGGCAAAAATAAACTGGTAAAAATACCAAAGAAAATCCTGAAAAAGCACAAAGAGTAAAGAAGGATAGAGGGTAATGTTCTTTTCAGATGTTAACATATACTATAAATTTTTTTTTTTAATTTTTTGTCTGCATTGGGTCTTTGTTGCTGCACGCAGGCTTTCTCTAGTTGCAGGGAGTGGGGGCTACTCTTCATTGCAGTGCGCAGGCTTCTCATTGTGGTGGCTTCTCTTGTTGCAGAGCACAGACTCTAGGCGCGTGGGCTTCAGTAGTTGCAGCACACAGGCTCAGGAGTTGCGGCACGCGGGCCCTAGAGCACGCGGGCTTCAGTAGTTGTGGCGCATGGGCTCAGTAGTTGTGGCACATGGGCTCAGTAGTTGTGGCGCACGGGCTTAGTTGCTCCGCGGCATGTGGGATCTTCCCAGACCAAGGATCAAACCCATGTCCCCTGCATTGGCAGGCAGACTGTTTTTCTTTTATAAATTTATTTTTATTTATTTATTTATTTTTGGCTGCCTTGGGTCTTCGTTGCTGCATGCGGGCTTTCTCTAGTTGCAGCGAGCAGGGGTTACTCTTCATTGCGGTGCGCGTGCTTCTCATTGCAGTGGCTTCTCTTGCTGTGGAGCACAGGCTCTAGGCACACGGGCTTCACTAGTTGTGGCACACGGGCTCAGTAGTTATGGCTCACGAGCTCTAGAGCACAGGCTCAGTAGTTGTGGTGCACAGGCTTAGTTGCTCCACGGCATGTGGGATCTTCCCGGACCAGGGATCAAACCCGTGTTCCCTGTGCTGGCAGGCGGATTCTTAACCATTGCGCCACCAGGGAAGTCCCTACTATAAATCTTTAATAAAGTATCAGTGTAATAGATCTCCACCCCAAAATAATTTAATTCAATATGTGAGATACTGTCAATCACTGAGGAAAGCAGTGATTAATTAATGGAATTGAAACCACAAACTAGCCATTAAAGAAAAAAATGATTCTCACATCATACCATTTAGCAAAACAAACTCCAAACGGATTAGAACTAAATATCTTTAAACCCAAGAGAAACATCCAGGAAAAAGCAGAATTACATATTTAGCAAACTCTGTAAAAAGAAGGACAAGCCAAGCTTCGAAGCAATAGAAGAACTATTGAGGAAAATAAAAACAAATCATCTATAATTTGAAAAAGAAACAAGACCAAAATTAAAGGGCAAATGATAAATTGGTAAAACAGTTGCAGAGAAGATAAACAGTACAATTTTTACTATGCAAAGAGTTTATAAGAATTGATAAGAAAAACACTAAGACTACAAAATTAAATGGGCAAATGACTTAAAGAGATAATTCACAAAGAGAAAATATGATTAATAAATGATCTACTAAGAAAGCAAGAAATGCCTCTCATACTTGCAAAAATTTGTGGCATGTATCAAGTGCCTTAAAAATGATCTGACCACTTCATTTCCAGGTATCTGTTCTAAAAGAAGTGCATAAAAGGGTCCATGGCAATTATTATACTGCAAAAGTGAAAAATAAATACAGTCAGCTTGGGGGGATTGGTTCCAGGTCTGTCCACCCTCCATTACCAAAATCTACGATCGCTCAAGTCCCGTATATAAAATGGAGTAGTATTCGCATATAACACACTCTCAAATTCTTTAAATCATCTACAAATGCTATGTAAAAGTTGCTAGGGCATGGCAAGTTCGAATTTTGCCTTTTGGAATTTTCTCCCCCACACCACCTCAAACAATGGGCTCTCTGTATCTGCAGACGTGGAAACTGTGGATATGAAGGGACAAGTGTATTTAACAGTAGGAAACTGGCTAAGTGGATATTCTTCTATAATCATTAAAACTATGTTTGTGACAATCACATAATAATCAAACAGAGAGAAAGCTTATATCACACTCTCAAGTGAAATATAAGGGTTAAGGGTTGAATTGTGTCCCTCCAAAATTCATACGTTGAAGCACTAAACACCAGTACCTCAGAATGTGACCATATTTAGAACTAGGGCTTTAAATACTGCATGATCTGACTTATGTGTGGAATCTAAAAAAGTCAAACTCTTAGAAGCAGAGAGTAGAACAGTGGTCGCGAAGGGCTGAGGGGGTAGGGGAAATGGGGAAACGTTGGTCAAAAGGCACAAGTTTCAGATATGTAGGATAAATAAATTCTAGAGATCTAATGTAAAGCAGGATAACTACAGTTAACAATACTGTACTGCAGGGCTTCCCTGGTGGCACAGTGGTTGAGAGTCCACCTGCCGATGCAGGGGACACGGGTTCGTGCCCCGGTCCGGGAAGATCCCACATGCCGCGGAGCGGCTGGGCCCGTGAGCCATGGCCGCTGAGCCTGCGCGTCAGGAGCCTGTGCTCCGCAACGGGAGAGGCCACAACAGTGAGAGGCCCACGTACCGACAAAAAAAAAAAAAAAAAAAAAAAAAGAAACAATACTGTACTGCATACTGGAAATTTGCTAAGAGAGTGGATCTTAAATATTCTTAGTCAAAAAAAAAAAAGGAAGGGAGGAAGGAAGGGAGGGAGGGAGAGAGGGAAGGCAGAAGGAAGGAGGTAACTGAGGTGATAGACACGTTAATTAGCTTGATTGTGGTAAACATTTCATGATGTATACATATATCTAAATATCAGGTTTTACACCTTAAATACATACAATTTTAAATTGTCATTTGTACTTCAAAAAGCCTGAAAAAAAAGAAAATGAAAATAGGGTCTTCACAGAGGTAATCAACTTAAAATGAGGTCATCAGTGTAGGCCCTAATCCAATATGACTGTATCCTTATAAATAGAAGAAATTTAGACTCAGAATCACGCACACATTGAGAACATTATGTGAAGATTAAAGCAGAAATCAGGGTGATACATCTACAAACCAAGGAGCGCTAAACACTGCCAGCAAACCATCAGAAGCCAACTCTGCAAACACCTTGATTTCAGATTTCTACTGCCATAATTGAGACAATAAATTCCTGTTTTTTAAGCCATCCAGTTTGTGGGTATTTGTAAAAACTGCTCTAGCAAACTAATACAACAGGGTAAAAAAACTCCTGTGGTATATGATTGCAACAATTGGAAGGTACTTTTTTTAAAAAACAGCCTTTCTCAAGTAAAGTCAATAGGGGAGAGGGGAGGTATATCTAACAGGGAGGAGAGGGCCCAGTGGAAGGAAGAACCATAGAAGGAAAGATACCCACAGGAAGTTAAATCTAAATTGAGACCTGAGCGTAGAATATTGCTGGCAACATGTACAAAAGTCTAAATACTAGAGAAAACCTGATGTATGAGCAGGGAAATCCAAATAGTAAGTTAAAATCTCGAACAGCAAGGACCTCATAAGGTAAAAGCTATGTTACAAAGTTTGAGCCTCTTCTGAAAAGCAAAGTGGTACCATGAAAGGATTTTAAGCACAAAACTAAAAGACTTTAAAACTACTATTCTGACTACAATATGAAGAACAATTTTTTTTTCAACTAGGGGGAAAAAAACCCAGGAAAACCAGACAGAACATTACATATTTATCCAGACAAGAAATGATAGCTGTATTAATGTTTAAAAAACAAAATATTAACCAAAAAAACAGCTTTACTAAGATATAATTCACACACCATACTATTGACCCATTTAAAGTGAACAATTCAATAGTTTTTGGTATACTACATTAATTATTTTTAAGTGGTAAAACATATATAACAAAAAATTGCCATTTTAACCATTTTAAATGTACAATTCAGTGGTATTACATTCACAATGTTGTGCAACCATCAACACTGTAATTTCTAAAACTTTTTCATCTTCTCAAAGAGAATTCTGTAACCATTAAGGAATACACACCCCATTATCCCCTCTACCCTGCCCCTGGTAATCTCTATTCCACTTTCTATCTCAATGAATTTGTCTATTCTAGATACTTCATATAAGTAGAATCATATTTGTCCCCTTTTGTCTAGCTTCTTTCACTTAGCATAATGTTCTCAATATTCATCCATGTTGCAGGATATATCAGAACTTCACCCCATTTATGGTTGAATAATATTCCATTATATGTACTTGCCACATTTTGTTCCTTTATCTGTTGATGAACACTTGGGTTGTTTATACCTTTTTGGCTGTTTTACTAATGTTTTAATGAACACTGGTGTATAAGAGTCTGTCTGAAGTCCCTGCTTACAATTCTTTTGGGTACATAATATAACTAGGAGTTGAATTATTCAGTCATATGGTAATTCTACATTTACTTTTATTGAGGAATCACCAATTGTTTTCATATTCTTGCGAGCACTTATTTTGTTTTTATTTTTAATTTTAGCCATCTTAGTAGGTATGAAGTGGTATCTTGTGGTTTTAACTCCATTTCCCTAATAATTAATGATGTTGAACATCTTTTCATGTGCTTATTGGCTACTAATATATCTTCTTTGAAGAAATGTCTATGCAAGTTATTGCCCATTTTTTGATTGGGCAGTTTATCTTTCTGTTAAGTTGTAGGAGTTCGTTGTAAATTCTGGATATCAAATCCTTATCAGATATTTGATTTACAAATGGTTTCTTCCATTCTTTAGGTTATCTTTTCATTTTCTTAAAAATATCCTTTGATGCAATACAAATAAGTTTTTATTTTGATGAAGTCTCATTTGTCCATTTTTTGTTTTGTTGCTTATGCTTTCTGTGACTTAAGAATCTACTTCCAAACCCAAGGTCATGAAGATTTACCCCAATGTTTTCTTCTAAGAGTTTTATGGTTGTAGCTCTTATATGTAAGTTGTTGATCCATTTTGAGTTAATTTTTTAATATGGTGTAAGGTAGGGGTCCAAATTCATTTGTTTGCATGCAGAAATCCAGCTGTCTGGCACATGAGTTGAAGGAACTATTCTTTCCATACTGAACAGATTTAGTACCTATGTGTACCTATGTCAAAAATCAATTGTGGCTATAGATACATGAGTTTATTTCTGGACTCTTAATTCTATTCCAGTGGTCTATATTCTTATGCCAGTGTCATATTCTTTTTATTGCTGTGATTTTTGTAATAAGTTTTGAAATTGGGAAGTTTGGGTCTTCTAACTTTGGCCTTCTTTTTCAAGTTTTTTGGCTATTTGGGGCAATTCCACATGATTTTGAGGCTCATATTTTCCATTTCTGCAAAAGGGGCTGTTGATAATAGGGATCGAATTGAACCTGTACATCACTTTTGGTAAAACTACATCTGAACAATACTAAGTCTTCCTATTCATAAACATGGGATATCTTTTCTTTATTTTAGGTATCTTTTAATTTCTTTCAGCAATGTTTTATAATTTTCAGTGCACAACATTCTTGGTTAATTTTATTCCAAGGCATTCTTTTAGATGCTATTGTAACTATAATTGCTTTCTTAATTTCATTGTGGATTGTTCATTGCTGACATAGGAACACAACTAATTACTATATGTTGATCATGCAACCCTGTGGTTGTTTGTTTTCTTATTGAGTTTTAAGAATTCTCTGAATATTTGGATAACAGTTTTATATCAGATATGTCTGCATTTCCCTGCAGTCTGTGCCTCATCTTTTCATTCTTGGCCGTGACTTTCACAGTCCAGAAGACTTCAATTTCAGTGAGATCTAGCATAGTAATTCTTTATTTCATGGACTGTGCCTTTGGTGCTGAAAGTAAAAAGTCATCACCATACCAAAGATTATCTAGGTTTCTCCTACGTTATTGTCTAGGAGTGTTAATAGTTTTGTGTTTTACGTCTAGGTCTGTGATCCATTTTGAGTTAATTTTTGTGAAGGGTGTAAGTTCTGTGTCTAGATTCAATTTTCTTTTTGCATTGATGTCTAGTTCTTCTAACACTATTTGTTAAAAAGTACACCTTTGCTCCATTATACTGCCTTTGCTTTTTCGTCAGAGATGATTTATCTGTATAGTCTCTTGCCAATACCATACTGTCTTGATTACTGCAGTTTTATATAAGTCTTGAAGTCAGTATTCCAGCTATGTTTTTTTTTCCTTCACTATCGTGTTGGCTATTCTGGGTCTTTGCCTCTCCATATAAACTTTAGGCTTAGTTTGTTGATACCCACAAAAGAAGTTGCTGCAATTCTGACTTGCACTGCATTAAATCTGTAGTTGAAGGGGCTTCCCTGGTGGCACAGTGGTTGAGAGTCCGCCTGCCGATGAAGGGGACATGGGTTCGTGCCCCGGTCCAGGAAGATCCCACATGCCGCGGAGTGGCTGGGCCAGTGAGCCATGGTCGCTGAGCCTGCGCGTCTGGAGCCTGTGCTCTGCAACATGAGAGGCCACAACAGTGAGAGGCCCACGTAGCGCAAAAAAAAAAAAAAAAAATCTGTAGTTGAAGATGGGAAGAACTGACATCTTATAAGACACCTAATACGGAGTCTTCCTATCCATGAACGTGGAATATCTCTCCATTTATTTAGTTCTTCTTTGATTTTTTTCATCAGAGTTTTATAGTTTCCCCCATACAGGTCTTATGCATATTTTGGTATATTTATACTTCAATATTTCATTTTTGTAGGTGCTAATATTAATAGTACTGAGTTTTAAATTTCAAATTCCACTTATTCATGGTTGGTGTATAAGAGAGTGACCGACTTTTGTATATTAATCTTGTACCTGCAACCTTGCTATAAATGCCTTACTAGTTCCAGGAGTCTTTTTTGTTAATTTTTTTGATTCTCTACATAGACAATCATATCATCTGCTAACCAAGACAGTTTTATGTCATCTTTCCCAATCTGTATACTTCTTTTTTGTTTTCTTGTCTTATTGCATTAGCTAAGACATACAGCACGATGTTGAAAAGGAGGAGTGAGAGGAAGAATCCTTGCTTTGTTCTTGATCTTAATGAAAAAGCTTCAAGATTCTTGTCATTAAGTATGATGTTACTTTAGGTTTTTTGATAGGTATTATATATCAAGTTGAGGAAGTTCCCCTCTATTCCTAGTTTACTGAGTTTTTATCATGAATGAGTATTAGAGTTTGTCAGATGCTTTTTCTGTATCTACTGATATGATCATGTGATTTTTTAAAAATTTTTAAATTTTTTTTGCTGTACACGGGCCTCTCAGTGTTGTGGCCTCTCCCACTGCAGAGCACAAACTCCGGACGCGCAGGCTCAGTGGCCATGGCTCACGGGCCTAGCCACTCCGTGGCATGTGGGATCTTCCCGGACTGGGGCATGAACCCGTGTCCCCTGCATCGGCAGGTGGACTCTCAACCACTGTGCCGCCAGGGAAGCCCGATCATGTGATTTTTATCACATCAGTGATGCATTACATTAATTCACTTTCAAATGCTGAACCAGCCTTGTGTACATGGGATGAAATCCCATTTGGTTGTGGTGTATAATTCTTTTTATATATTGTTGGATTCAATTTGTTAATATTTTTGAGGACTTTTGCACCTATGTCTATGAGGCTTTCTACATTGGTCTGTAGCATTCTTTTCTTGTAATGTCTTTGGCTTTGGTATTAGCATAATTCTTGCATCATAGAATGAGTTAAGAAGTATTTCCTCTATTTCTATCTTCTGAAAGCAACTGTAGAGAATTGTCATGATTTCTTCCTTAAATGTCTGGTAGAATTCACCAGTGAATACGTCTGGGCCTGGTGCTTTCTGTTCTGGAAGATTATTAATTATTGATTCAATTTCTTTAACAGACAGAGCCATTTCAGATTATTTATTTCTCCTTGGTTAGTTATGGGAGCTGTGTCTTTGAAGGAATTGGTCCATTTCATCTAGGTTATCAAATTTGTAGGCAAAGAATTAATTGTTCATAGTATTCGTTTATTAGCCTTTTCATGTACATCGGTTGCATACTGATGTCCTGTCTTTCATTTCTGATACTAGTAGTGTCCTGTCTCTCTTTTTTTTTTCTTTGTATTTGTGTTTTATTTTACAATCAAAGGTTTAAAGATATAGCAGAGAGTACAGCAGGCAAAACACAGATTAAGCATATGCTGTGCAAAAATATTTACCACAGAAAAGAGAAGAAAAATTTTAAAAGAATTATAGTGTGAAGGTAATCATAAATATATGAAATAATACAAACTATATTGATAGGTAATTCCCCTTCTTTTCAAGTTTCCAAGGGAATTATTAAATTTATATAAGGTATTCAAACTTGTAAGTTTGAAAATCTGTTTGAAAGACACTTTTACTGGAAAAATATAAGTGACCAAATTGTCTCAAATCAACAATAAAATAAAGCACTGAGAAGCTACTATGTAATAACAAAGAATGTGTTATAAGAGAATTTTTTCAGATTTCAAGGAAGAGTTTATTTCTATGAGCACAGAGAAAAAAAGCAAGCTTTACTCTACTTTATATAAAATTAAGATAACCCTGAAACAAAACCTGATCAAAACACCAAATAATAAAACCAGACTCATCTCAATATATTGATACATTTAACAGCAAAAATTGTTAATAAAATGTTAACATTTGAAATTCGTTGCTGTATTGAAATTCAGTTATTTATATGAGCAACTGATTCCCAGAATGTAAGAATAGTTTCATACTAGAAAACTTGTTAATATGATTTCTCTCAAAAATAGATAAGGGGCCCCTTTTTTTCTTAATTAGCCTGGATAGAGGCTTATCGATTTCACTGACCTTTTTAAAGAATAAGCTTTGGTTTCAATGATTTTTCTCTATTGGTTTCCTGTTTTCAATTTGATGGATTTCTGCTCTAATTTTTATTATTTTTCTTCTGTTTACTTTAGATTTAATTTGCTCTTCTCTTTCTAGTATCCTAAGGTGGAAGCTAAGACGATTAATCTTAGATCTTTCTTCTTTTCTAATATATGCATTCAATGCCACAAGTTTCCCTCTAAGCACTGCTTTCACTGTATCTGACAAATTTTGACAATTTGTGTTTTCATTTTCATTTAGTTCAAAATATTTTTAAGTTTCTCATGAGATATTTTCTTTGGCTCATGTGTTTTTTATAAGGGTGGTGCCTTAATTCCAAGTATTTTGGAATTTTCCAGCTATCTTTTTGTTACTGACATCTAGTCTAATTCCATTGTGGTCTGAGAGCAGACAATGTATGATTCCTGTTCTTTTAAATTTGTTAAGGATTTCTTAAGGTTTGTTTTATGGCCCAGAATGTGGCCTATCTTGGTGGACGTTCCATGTAAGCTTGAGAAGAATGTGTATTCTGCTGTTGTTGGGTGAAGCAGTACATAGATGTCCTTACATCCACTTGATTGATGATGGGTGTTGAGTTCAACTATGTCCTTACTGATTTTTTTGCCTGCTGGATCTGTCCATTTCTGATAGAGGGGTGCTGAAGTTCCCAACTATGACAGTGAATTCATCTCTTTTTCTCTGCACTTCTGGAAGGGTTTTGCCTCATGCATTTTGATGCTATGTTGTTACACGCATACACATTAAGTATGCTACATCTTCTTGGTGAACAGCAATGCCCTTCTTTATTTCCAAAAACTTTCCTTACTCCAAATTCCACCCTGTCTGAAATTAATATAGCTACTTCCACTTTCTTTTGATTAGTGTTATCATGGTATATCTTTCTCCATCCACTTACAGGCATACCTTGGGGATATTGTGGGTTCAGTTCCAGACTACTGCAAAAAGGTGAATATTGCGATAAAGTGCATCACATGAATTTTTTGATTTCCCAGTACACATAAAAGTTGTATTCACACTATACTCTAGTTTATTAAGTGTGCAATAGCGTTATGTCTAAAAAAATGTACACACCTTAATTTTAAAAATACTTTATTGCTAAAAATGCTAACCATCATCTGAGCCTTTAGCGAGTTGCAATCTTCTTGCAATAGTAACATCAAAGATCAATAATCACAGATCACCACAACAAATATAATAATGAAGAAGTTTGAAACACTGTGAGAATTACCAAAATGTGACATAAAATCATGAAGTGAGCAAACGCTACTGGAAAAATGGTGCTGACAGACTTGCTCGATGCAGGGTGCCACAAACCTTCAATTTGTAATATCTGCAAAGTACAATATAGCAAAGCACAATAAAACAAGGTATGCCTGTACTCTTAATCTAGACACTTGGCCTCTGTATCCACGAATTCTGCATCCATGGATACAGAGGGCTGACTGTACTACACCATTTTATATAAGGGAGTTGAGCGTGTGCAGATTTTGGTATCCATGGGGTGTGGAGAGGGCATGGAACCAATGCCTCATGGATACTGAGGAACAACTATATGTGCCTCTATACCTAAAGTGGACTTCTTAGACAACATATAGTTAGATACTGTTTTTTGATCCAATCTGACATAATCTGTTTTGTAATTGGTATACTTAGACCATTGACATTCTAAATGATTGTTGATGTTTTTTGATTAATACCTATTGTATTTGCTACTGCTTTCTATTTATTGCTCCTTTCTTTGTATCTATTTTTGTCTTCCATACCTTTTCTGTCTTTTGCTGTTTTTTTTTTCCCCTTGTTTTTGGCCACACCATGCGGCATGTGGGATCTCAGTCCCTGACCAGGGATTGAACACATGCCCCCTGCATTTGAAGCACAGAGTCTCAACCACAGAACTGCCAGGGAAGTCCCTGTCTTTTGTGGTTTTAATTAAGCATTTTATATGATTCAATTTTCTCCCCATTCTGAGCATATCAGTTGAACTCCTTTTTTAAGTGGCCATTCTACAGTTTGCAATCTGCATTTATAACCAATCCAAGTCCAGTTTCAAATAACACTCTACCACTTCATGGATAGTGCAAGTACCATAAAATGAAATAATCCTAATTCCTGCCTCCTATCCCTTGTATAATTGCTGTCATTCATTTCAGTTACACATAAGCACACATAAGCATATTTATATATACATGTAATCAGACATAAGCATATATATAAGAATATATAATTGAATACATTGTTGCTATTATTTTGAACATTTCATCTATTAGATTAAGAATAAGAAAAATAAAAGCTTTTATTTATTTTACCTTCATGTATTCCTTCTCTGATGCTTTTTCTTTCTTTATGTAGATCTGAGTTTCTGACCTATATCATTTTCCTTCTCTCTGGAGAACTTCTTTTAACATTTCTTGCATGGCAGGTTTACTTGAAACAAATTCCCTGAAATCTTTGTCTCACGAAGTCTTTATTTCTCCTTCACTTTTGAAAGATAATTTCTCAAAGTACAAAATTCTAGGTGGGTAGGTTTTTTTTTCTCAACACTTTAAATATTTCACTCCACTCTCTTCTTGTTTGCATGAAGAGCAAAAGTCAAATGTAATTCTTACCTTATATTTTCTACAGGTAAGGTATTTTTTTTATCTCTGACTGCTTTCAGGATTTCTATCTTTATCTATAATTTGAAAATGGCATGTCTAGGTGTAATTTTTTGGGTATTTACCCTGTTTGGTGTTCTTTGAGCTTCCTGAATCTGTGGTTTAGTGTCTGACATTAATTTGGGGGAAATTTTCAGTCATTACTGTTCCAAATGGTTCTTCTGTTCCTTTCTCTGTTCACCTTTTAGTGTTCCCATTATATGTATGGTACAACTTTTGTAAATGTTCCACAATACTTGGATATTCTTTTCTGTTTTTTCACTTTTTTCTCTTTGCTTTTCAGTTTTGGCAGTCCTGTTTCGATATCCTCAAGCTCAGAGATTCTTTCTTCAGCTGTATCCAGTGTACTAATAAGCTCATAAAGGGCATTCTTCATTCTGTTACAATGTGTTTCATGTCTAGCATTTCTTTTTGGTTCTTTCTTAGAATTTACATCTCTCTGCTTACATTGCCCATTTATTTTTCCATGCTCTCTACTTTTTCATTAAAGTCCTTAGCATATCAATCACAGTTGTTTTCAATTCCTGGCCTGATAATTTCAACATCCCTGAGTCTGGTTGTGATGTTTGCTCTATTCTGTGTTTTTTGCCTTTCAGTATGTCTTGTAATTTTTTGTTGATAGGTGAACATGATGTACTGGGTAAAAGGAACTGCTGTAAATAGGCTATTAGTAATATGGTTGCAAGCTGTGGTGGGAGGGGAAGCGTTCTATAGTCCTAAGATTGGATATCAGTATGTTATCGAGCCTGTGCTTCTGGACTGTGAACTTAAGACAACCTTGTCAGTTTTTCGCCCCCACTTACCTGTTTTGACAGGGTGACTAGAGTGGGCTGGGGCTGAATATTTCCCTTCCCTCAAGGCAGTTAGGTCTGATAAAATCCCAGCAAGTTAGATTCTGGCTGAAGAGTTTCTCCTGAAGATAGACCTTGTTAAGAAGAACAGAATTCTCTGGCACATTCAAAATTGTTACCCCTATTGTTAGTACAAGGGGATTTTTCTCTGATATTCTCTGTGAAAACCTCGTAGAGCTCCAGGATGTAAAACTGATGAAACTGTCAGGGCTCCCCAATGACGAGGCTCCCCTGGAGTTTTTATCTCTCAAACTTGTCCGCACTGAGCCTCTAGCAATTTTTCAATAACAGTTCAGGTCTCCCTACACTAGTACTGATTTCCTACAAGGGTTCCTGATCTCATAAGCTGTGATTCTCTTTATTTGCCTGTCACTCTCTCCAGTTTGGAGGACAGCAGTTGGTTCTGTGATATTACTTCCCTTACAGACCTAAGAAGAGTTGTTGATTTTTCAATTTGTTCAGCTTTTTACTTCTTGTTAGAACAAAGTGGTGACTTCTGAAGTTCTTATATACTGGATTGGAAACTGGTAGTATTCTTTGGAGTTTTTAAATATAGGATCCTGTGATCTGCAAATAGAGATAGTTTTACTTCTTCTTTTCCAGTTTGGATGCCTTCTATTTCCTTTTCTTATCTAATTCCTCTGGCTAGAACCGCCAGCATAATGTTAATTGCAGTGGTGAAAATGGGCATCCTTGTCTCATTCCTAAACTCAGGGAAAATATTTTGAGTCATTCACCATTGAGTATGATGTTAGCTATGGATTATTCATAAATGCCTTTGATCATGTTGAGTATATTCCCTTCTATTCCTAGTTTTCTGAGAGTTTTTATCATGAAAGGATGTTGAATTTTGTGAAATGACTTATGTGCATCAATTAAGATGATCATGCAGTTCCCCCCTCCCTTTGGTTCTTTCAATGTGATGTATTACATTGATTTATTTTCTTACATTCAACCACCCTTGCATTCCTGGGATAAACCCCACTTTGCCATGGTTTATAATCCTTTTAATATGGCTTTGGATTTGGTTTGCTGGTGTTTTGTTGAGAATTCATACGTCTATATTCGTTAGGAATACTGGTCTGTAAATTTCTTTTCTTGTGATATTATTCATATGGCTTTGGTATTATGGCAATGCTGGCCTATGGAATGAGTTAGGAAGTGTTCCCTATTCTTGTATTCTGTGGAAGAGTTTAAGAAGAATTGGTGTTAATTCTTCCTTAAAAGTTTGGTTCAGTTCACTAGTGAAGCTATCTGGTCCTGGGCTTTTCTTTGTCAGGAGGTTTCTTATTACCAATTCAATCTCTTTGCCTATTGTAAGTCTGTTGAGACTTTCTATTTTGTCTTGCATTTAGGTAATTTGTGTGCTTCTCGATCTGTCCATTTCATCTAGATTATTTACTTTGTTGGCATAGAGTTGTTCATAGTATTCTCTTACAATCCTTTTGATTTCTGATGATAGGTATTAATATCTACTTTCATTTCTGATGTTACTTATTTGTTTCCTCCCTTCCTCCCTCTCTCTGTCAGTCTAGCTAAAGGTTTGTCAATTTTGTTGATCTCTCAAAGAATGAACTTTGGTTTCATTCCCTTTATTATTATTATTCTGTTCTCATTTTATTGAACACTGCTCTAATCCTTATTATTTCCTTCCATCTGCTAGCTTTGTTTCCTTTGCTCTTCTTTTTCTAGTTCTGTAACATATAAAGTTAGGTATTTTCTAATTTCCCTTGTGATTTCTTCATTGACCCACTGGTTGGTTAAGAGTGTCTTATTTCATTCCCACATATTTTTTTAACATTCCAGTTTTCCTTATGCTATTGATTTCTAGCTTCACTCCATTGTGATTGCAGTGGATACTTTGTGTGATCTCAATCTTTTTACATTTATTGAGATTTATTTTGTGGCCTAACATCTGGTCTATCCTGGAGAATTTATCAATTGCACTTGAGAAGAATATGTATTCTGCTGTTGTTGGGTGGAGAGTTCTATATATGTATCTGTTAGTTCTAGTTGGTTATACTGTTGATCAAGACATCTATATGCTTATTTATCTTCTGTCTATATGTTCTATCCATTTTTGGAAGTGGGGTATTAAAGTTTCTAACTTTTATTCAAGAACTTTTTTTCTCTTCAATTCTATTGAAGAGTATTCTTAATGAAGTAAAGATTCCTACAACCTTTTAAAGGGGCCAAAATAAGTTTCAAAATTTACATGTGTAGACCTTTAAATCAAGAAATTCCACTTTTAGAAAATATCTTAAAGAAATGGTAGCATGATAATAATAATAGCTAACAGTTATTGAGCCTTTACTTTGTGCCAGGCCATGGGCTAAGCATTTTAAATGCATTAACTAATTTATTGGGTAGTTTTATTATTATCCCAAATTTCCCAAATCTGTAAATGATACAAGAGATTATGAGTGTCTGATATGTAGGTAAACACATGTGACTCAGAGTTTTCAATGAGCAGTGTTTGTTACAGAAAAAAATAAAGATCAAACTAGTGGACAGAATGGTACTAAGAATTAGAAAACCTGGGTTTAGACTGTACTCTATCATTTAAGACTATAAAATCCTAAACTCATCTGAGTTTCACTTTCCTCAAATGCAAATAATCTCTAAGATTTCCTCCAGTTTGCACTTTGTGATTCTTGTGCTTACCAAAATCACCTAAGATAGTGCTGGAAACAAAGTAGTCCCTGACTGAAAGTTATTTGAGACGGTAATGTAATGACTTCTATACACTAATCCTGCTCTAGAAGCATAGGTTATTTATAGAAGAAACATAACTATTTTGGAAAGCTAACCAAGACTGTGCAATCACGATCAATCAAAACAAAACAAATAATATACCAGTCTATGTTTTCAATAAGCTAAGTCACAGTTTAGGTGGGGAGACATTTTGTGAATAAATAATTATAATAAGAGCTATTGTAAAGTTATTAACAAAACTCTATAGCAGCAGAGAATAAGGAATATTTAGACTTCCTGAGATGACATTCAACTTCATTCTTATATTTGCTGGACGAATAAGATACTAGACTAGGCACGCAAGGAGTGTGTGGAGGTGGCGGCTGGCAGACAATGCAGAGGAATTGGGATACGCAAAGGGTAGAGTCAAGAAAAGGCAGACATCATATTCAGATTATAATTTAGTGTTATAGAAATACGATGTCAATTAATCCTAATTCTCTCACTTTGACATATATAATATTATTATTATAGCTAATAGTTACTGACCACTTATGATGTGGCAGCTTACATACATGTATACGTACTCCTCACATGAAACCAATGAGATAGGGTTTTACAAATGAGAAATTAAGGTCCAAAGAGATTAAATGTTTCGTCCAGCGTTACACAGCTGGTAACTGATGAGGCTGGGCTTTAAAAGCAGATAGTCCAACACTAGAGCTGGCGCAAAGATTTCCCTTGCTAAGCACTTCTGCTGAGATGTTTAAATCCAGGCCAATTATCATCTCATCCCACTTAACAAAAGTATCTGCAAAGCTACCTCTGAGCCTCTCCTAAGTCACTTAACAAGACAGAGGATCTGGACATCTAACCCTGCCTCCCATGAGATTACCAATATATCTTGTCAAGGTATGCAGCCCTTCATAAATTTTTTTTTTTTTTTTTTTTTGCGTTACGCCGGCCTCTCACTGTTGTGGCCTCTCCTGTTGCGGAGCACAGGCTCCGGATGCACAGGCTCAGCGGCCATGGCTCACGGGCCCAGCCGCTCCGCGGCATGTGGGATCTTACTGGACCGGGGCACGAACCCGTGTCCCCTGCATCGGCGGGCGGACTCTCAACCACTGTGCCACCAGGGAAGCCCCCTTCATAAATATTTTAACTCCTTCCTGAAAGATTTCTTCTCCCCACTAAATACAGCCTTCCATTTCCTTACAGCATGATTAAGAAGTCTATACCAGCTTCCTATTGATAAGAATGAGAATTAAGAATACTATGTTTGAAGGATAGTTAGTTTTTACTCTACACCAAAAAGAGAACATAACATAGTCCTGTTAAGCAGAAAGAGGAGAAAATTAATTCAACTTCATAAATATGAAATCAAACGATACCTTCAGTCCCTCTAATTCATTTTGCAGTTGCTTAGAATAGTGCTCGCTCTGTTCGCGCAATTTCCTGTCTTTAGATGCTTCAGCAGCTACAGCTTCTGTACGAACTTCCAGCTTTAAAATAAAATGAAAAAAGCAGATTTCATGGTTATAATTGTTTCTCCAATAAAATGTCTCCCCATGGGAATTTCCCTTGCAATAGATAGATAACTCAAATGTTGAAATTCATATTAAATATTATTACCAAACTAAAAAAAAAAAACTCTTCAAAAATTAAAGAATGAAATATATATTATTTCACTAGTCTGAAAAAGCAGCTTTAATCACTACCCCATGGGCACTACAAATTTGCCTGACTACTAACCTCTTTTTTGGCTCTTTCTGTTCTGCGCAGTTCTTGCCTTAAGCTTTCAACTTTTTGCATCACCAGGTCCACCTCTTCTTCCTTATCTCGGACATGGCGAGCAAGTTTCTGTTTTTGGGTGTGCAATTCTGTTAGCCGCTCATTGATCTCCATGAATTCCTGCATGGCCAGTTTCCTCTGACAGTGTGCGTCTTTCAGCTCTTTGGATTGGTTTTTTAATCGCTCACTAGCCTGGACTAGTTCCTACAGTTTCGTAAAAAGAATATAAGTTACCAATTCTGCACCCTAGGGACCAAATTTGGCCATCAAAATATTTATCATGAAGTCAAGAAGAGCCAAAATTATTCACCTCAGAACAAAATTAAAAGAAATGAACTACTTTTGAACAGATACTAGGAGCATGGTGCTCTGTTCATATTCTCAATTCCCTATGCTAACATGCTAACTGTAAAGGAACAACTGATTTAACCTTCCAGTACCTTAGTTTCAATAAATAAATAAACAAATAAAGGTATAGGAATACAAGATACAATGGTAAACATAAAGATTTTGTGAAATTTAATGGATATCTGTGAGATTTTTAAAAATTATATCAAATGATTACAAATGATAAAAACAAGGGCTGTATTTGATGTGGAGACTAACTCTTGGGCCAGCAGCAAAGAGAAAAGCTAATTAAAGTGAGAAACTTAGAAGGAGCTGAAGTAGACTTGGGTCAGTAGAACCACCTGCCTCCCAGCAAAAGGAAATGCAAACCTTCTTTGAGGAAGAGTCTCAATGATATCTTTTTTTTTTTTTTTAAAGAGCATACACATATAAGCTCACAACCACAGATTTCCCAAACACCCAAAGGACAAACGACCACAAGCAAACATTACAAACAATAAACCCCAATAAAAATAAACCCCAGTGGTATTTGGATATTAGAACTATCAGATACTGATAAGATTGCTATACATGAAATGTTTGAAGAAATAAAAGGAAATCATAAAAATAGGAAAATGACAAAAGACTATTTAAAATGATGAGGCAAAAAGACTACGAAAAACTGTTTATAAAACATTGTATAGAGCATTCAGAAATGAAAAAATGTAAGTATTAACATTAAAAACATGAATCCACCAATATAGAAAGCTCTACCTTTATGAAGAAAAATAAGAAGAAACTCAAACCCAGAAACTTTAAAAAATAAAGTATATAACATTAAATAAAAATAAAAAAAAATCAGAGGGAAAAAACACAAATCACCTATTCCCCATCCTCAAAAAGGAAAAAAAAAGATAATTAGAGCAGACATCTAAGAAGTAACAATAGTAACAGGAGGACATATTTTTTAAGACATAATAATTAAAATTGTACACACAGAAAAATTACTTTTGAAGTATGAGGCTACTTTTGAAGTATGAGGCTAAAAAATAATGAGATTCTTACAAACACAAATTGACAGAGCTTACCACAACCAGATCTGAACTTAAAGGAACCTCTAAATATTTATTTCAGGAAAATGAAAAATGATTTTAGAAGGAAGGTCTAATGAAAGAGAAGTGGAGGGCTAAGAAATTGGTAAACATAAATATGAATGTAAGCAAACTTGTATATAAGATTGTATTATTGTCTCATTTGTACAGTAAACAAAAAGGACATGACTAACATATTGGTCCAAAAAAGCACAGTAGTTGGGAAGAAGCAATAGAGTTAAAGGTCCTCAAAGTGTTTGGGAGCAACAGTTTAAGATACTGCGTTGGCCAAAAGGTTCATTCGGTTTTTCCCGTAAGACGGCTCTAGTAGCGCTTAGCTGTCTTTAACCTCATTCGAAACAATTTTGTTAGATTTTCTTGGGACACCTGTCATAACAGTATACATTAAAAAAAAAACTTATCAAAACTGGTGAATTTTTGTGTAGCCATTTTAATACTTAAGATGGAAGAAAAAAAGCAACATTTTCAGCACATTATGTTTTATTACTTCAAGAAAGGTAAAAACTCAACTGAAACACAAAAGGAAGACTTGTGCAGTGTATGGAGAAGATGCTGTGATTGACTGAACGTGTCAAAAGTGGTTTGCGAGGTTTCATGCTGGAGATTTCTTGCTGGACGATGCTCCACAGTCAGGTAGACCAGTTGAAGTTGATAGTGATCAAATCGAGACATTAACTGAGAACAATCAATGTTATACCACGCAGGAGACAGTCGACATACTCAAAATATCCAAATCAAGCGCTGAAAATCATTTGCACCAGCTTGGTTATGTCCATCGCTTTGATGTTTGTGTTCAACATAAGTTAAGCGAAAAAAACCTTCCTGACCGTATTTCTGCCTGCGATTCTCTACTTAAACGTAACGAAAACATACCGTCTTTAAAGCAAATTGTGATGGGTGATGAAAAGTGGATACTGTACAACAATGCGGAAAAGAAGAGATCGTGGGGCAAGTGAAATGAACCACCACCAACCACACCAAAGGATGGGCTTCATCCAAAGAAGGTGATGTTGTGTATATGGTGGGATTGGAAGGGAGTCCTCTATTATGAGCTCCTTCCAGAAAACCAAACAAGTACTGCTCCCATTAGACCAACTGAAAGCCGCACTCAACAAAAAGCATCTGGAATTAGTCAACAGAAACCGCATAACCTTCCATCAGGGTAACACAAGACTGCATGTTTCTTTGATGACCAGGCAAAAACTGTTACAGCTTGGCTGGGTAGTCTAATTCATCTGCCGTATTCACCAGACATTGCACCTTCAGATTTCCATTTATCTCAGTCTTCACAAAATTCTCTTAATGGAAAAAATTTCAGTTCCCT
The DNA here is from genome assembly GCF_005190385.1 of Monodon monoceros. NCBI lineage: Eukaryota > Metazoa > Chordata > Mammalia > Artiodactyla > Monodontidae > Monodon > Monodon monoceros. The sequence goes on from NW_021703774.1 coordinate 23,718,177, forward strand.
GGAAGACTGTAAAAGGCACCCGGAACAGTTCTTTGCCCAAAAAGATAAAAAGTTTGGGGAAGATGGAATTATGAAGTTGCCTGAAAAATGGCAGAAGGTAGTGGGACAAAAGGTTGAATACGTTGTTCAATAAAGTTCTTGGTGAAAATGAAAAATAAGTCTTTTATTTTTACTTTAAAACCGAAGGCACTTTTTGGCCAACCCAATATTAAATTTAAAAAAATATATTAAATTTAGACTTTGTTAAATATGCACGATAAAATTCAATACTACTAGAAACTGCTAGAATGAGTAGTGAGCAAAATGAGAACAAGAAAACAAAAACCTCAATTAAAAATCAAGAAAAATATTTTCAAGATGAAAAGAATTCTGGAGATTGGTTTCACAACAATGTGATGTACCTTACACTACTCAATTATACACGTAAAAATGATTAGGATAGAAATTTTATGTTATATATATTTTGCCACAATTTAAAAAAAGAGCAAACTCAGCCATAAAAAGAATGAAATAATGCCATTTGTAGCAACATGGGTGGACCCAGAGACTGTCATACTAAGCGAAGTAAGTCAGACAGAGAAGGACATATGTCATATGATATTGCTTATATGTGGGATCTAAAAAAATGGTACAAATGCACTTATTTACAAAACAGAAACAGAGTTACAGATGTAGAAAACAATCTTATGGTTACCAGCGGGGAAGTGGGGAGGGATAAGTGGGAGATTGTGATTGACATACACACACTACTATATATAAAATAGAAAACTAATAAGGACCTACTGTATAGCACAGGGAACTCTGGTCAATACTCTCTAATGATCTATATGGGAAAAGAATCTAAAAAAGAGTGGATATGTGTATACGTATAACTGATTCACTTTGCTGTATAGCACTAAGTAATGCAACATTGTAAATCAACTTTACTCCAATTTTTAAAAAAAAGAGTGAGAAAGGAGATAAAGATAAGCATAGAAAATGCATGACAAACAGAAAACAAAAAGTGGTAGAAACATGTCCATATAGATTAGTAATCAAAATAAGTATAAAAGGAGTAAGTTCACCAGTTAAATGCAGTTTGTTATACCAAATTATGAAACAAAATCTAGACTTAAATAGAAAAAGCATCATTATAGCAATGATAAAATTCTATTCACTAGAAAGAAATTCCACTCTAAATTTTTGTGCATTCTGTAAGATAGACTCAAAATATATTAGAAAAAAAATTGCTAGAACTTCACAGAAAAACTGGTGAATACATCATCATGAGAAAATCCAATTTCTCAATCATTAATAGATAAACCAAGCAGTTAAAAAAATAGTGAATATAAAGAAGATTTGAAAAGCTCAATTAAAAACCTTCATGTATATTTAGAAGCTTGCATCCAACACCGGGAAACACATTCTTCTTAAGCATATATTGAATATTTAAAAATGAAAAGGTCTAGATCATGCCGTAATTCTCAGTAGATTTCAAAGAACAGATATCATACAGATCAAATTCTTTAATAATATTACCATTAAAATAGAAATAAAAAATAACAAGGCTAAATTCCATAATAGCTCACAGATCAAGGAGAAAAATCATAAAGGGTATTAAAATATTTAGAACTAAAAAAATTTTAAATACAGGAAACAATAAAAATGTTTAGTAAAGACTAAAACTTGGGGATGCAGTAAAAGGTATTGTATATACATTGGGGGAAATTTATAGCCTGAAATACTTACACTGAAACTAAAAAAAAGTTGAAATTCAATGAAATCCCACATAAAAAGTTAACAGAGAACAACGTATTAACCACTTCCGCCAATATGAGATGATAATAAAGAACATAAATTAATGAAAAGGAAACATGAGAATAATGAAGATCAACAAAGCCAAAAGCTTGTTCTTTGATCTCACTAAATATGTGGTGAGGTCAAACAAGGGAACAAGAATAAATGCACGAAGAAATAATATGAAGAAAGAAGGAGAGGTTATAACTACAAATCTAGGAGAAATCAAAAAAGGTAAAAGGATGCAATGAAAAATTTTATGCCAGTAAATTTTTCAACTTAAGAAATGAACAAATTCCTATAAAAATAAATTTAGCAAAACTGTTTCAAGAAGAAATAGAATGCCTGAATAGTCCTATAACAATTAAAGTAACTAAACCAATAGCTAAAAAAAAATCCCCCATCCCCCCAAGTGGGAAAAAAAATCTCCAGACTCAGATGGTTTTACAGATGATTCCTCCAATGTGTTTCAAGGAACAAAACATTCTTCTTTTACAAACTTCTCTAGAGAACAGAAAAAGAGGCAGTGCTACTCAGCTAACTCTATAAGACCAGTATAATCTTGATACCAAAGGAAAAAAAAAAAGAGAGAGAAAAAAAAAGCCAATCTCATTGAAGAAAACAAATAAAAAGTCCTAAAAAACCCCAAAGACATTAGCAAATCAGGTCAGTGATATATAAAGTGGGTAAACATGAACTCTGGAACTCAACTCCCTGTGTTGAAATTCCAGTTCCCCCACTTTCTAGCCCTATGATCTTGAGCAAATGTATCTAACTTCTCTGTGTGGGATCTCACCATTTATAAAATAAAAACACTACTACCACTGCTGCTGCTGCTGCTGCTGCTACTACTAATACATAAATCACAGGGTTCTTTAAAAGATTAAATGAGCTAATAAATGCAAAGCACTTAAAACAGTACTATTAGAACAGATGCAACATAACTGTTACCTATATTATTATATTAATATTTAGGAGACAATACATGGGCAATTCAGTTTTAACCCAGAAAAGTAAAAATGGTTTAACGTTAGAAAAAGTTTATAAATGTAAGTCATCAAACCAATTTATTTTTATTTATTTTTGGCTGAGTTGGGTCTTTGTTGCTGTGCCCGGGCTTTCTCTAGTTGAAGCGAGTGGGGGCTACTCTTCGTTGAGGTGCATGGGCTTCTCATTGCGGTGGCTTCTCTTGTTGCGGAGCATGGGCTCTAGGCGCGCGGGCTTCAGTAGTTGTGGCTCACGGGCTCTAGAGCACAGGCTCAGCAGTTGTGGCACAGGGGCTAAGGTGCTCCGCGGCATGTGGGATCTTCCCGGGCCAGGGCTCGAACCCGTGTCCACTGCATTGGCAGGCAGATTCTTAACCACTGCGCCACCACAGAAGCCCCAAACCAATTTATTAAAGGAGAACAATCATATAACTCCATCAATAGATATTAACAAATTTCTAGAAATTTCTTGCAATACTGTACAAAAAAAGCACATTTAATAAAGTCAATACCCATTTTTGATAAAAATGATTAGCAAAATAGGAATAGAAGATAATTTTCTTAACCTGATAAAAAGTATTTACCAAAAACTTACAGAAAACATTATTATTTTCTTAGAAATCAGGAATAAGATAGGGATGCCTGCTATCATCACTTCTATTGAATGTTTTTGAGGTCCTAGCTTATACAGTAAGACAAGGAAAGAAAGAAAAGTAAAAAAAAAAAAAAAAAAAATCAAAAGACAAAGAAAAAAACCTGTCATTATTTCATAAAACCTCAAAGAATCTCAAATATATTATTACAATTAATAAGGGTTTAGCAATGTTCCTAGAACAGAATCAGTAAGAAAGTATAATTTTCAAGGTACCGTTTAAAATATGAAAACTTACAATCATAAATTTAAGGAAAGGCAAACAAGACCTGTATAGAATTTTATGGAGAAACGTTTTAAAATACTTTAATGATACAGAGTGACATACCATGTTTGTGGATAAAAAGACTGTGGGACTGCAGAGAAAATAACTTTATGTTTTTGTACAGTTAGGCCTTTCTAAGCAAATTTTACTGAAACTTGGAACATGAGTTCAAAGCAAGCCTTGTAAAGTAATTTATGACTAATTAAGATACGTAGTGAGAAAACTCCAAAGAGATTTAACTCGTGGACTTATATGTTTACATTTCAAGGAGGGTTGGAGAGAGAGATAAGAGCTTGTACCAAGGAGAAAATCTCTTTATAGAGCTGGAGACTTGGACACATCTTTCCACCAGAGTGACTTACTTATATTCCAAAGAGTCCTAGATCCTTCTCTTAAGGTTTCCAAGGAGACCCGCAGAAAGGTGGGTAGAGATAGAGGGGAAGCAGGAAGCATCTGCCTCTCTCCTCTATGTAAACACCCTGATTCACTATTTCGGGGCTCTTTCTCTACCATACAGTCTCCATATGTGTAGGGTTTTATCCAACCAGCTCTCATTGTGTTGCCCTAAAGGGTAAGACGGGCATACAGGAAAGCCACCTGGTTTATGTCTTGTTTTGCTTTTCTGAATGTAAATCGTAATCATCTTTCCTTGCTCTTGAAATCTTGTGTGCATTTAGAATGATACTAATAAACATGGATAAGAACGTAAAGACTCAATGTTATAATGATGTCAATTCTCTTGAAATTGCTCTATGGATTTAACGCAGTTTTAATCAAAATCCCATCACAGTTTTCAAGGAATAGAGAGTTGAGATATAGACCCCATGCATAAATGGAAATTTAATATATGACAGAGGTGACACTGCACATCACTAAGGGAAGGAGGGCCTATTTAGTAAATGAACAACTGGCTAGCCATATGGGAAAAAGTGAAATTGGATCCTTATATGATACACAAAAATAAATTTCTGATGCATTAAAAATTTAAATATGAAAACCAAACTTAGAAACTTCAAGATAAAAATTTAGGAGAATTGTTTTTTACCTCAGATTTCTTACATAAGCCAGCAAATGCAATAATCGTAAAAATGAAGACTGATAAATTTGACTACATTAAGACTAAAAACTTTTGTTAGTCAAAAGCTCCCATAAACAAAATGAAAAGACAAGCCACCACCTGGGAGATATCTGTAACATACATAATCGATAAAAGATTAGCATGTCCAGAACATTCTTACAAACCAATAAGGAAAAGACAAACAACCCAACAGAAAAATGTATAAAGTATATTAAGAAGCATTTCACAAAAGAAGAAATATAAATGATAAATGGACATGTGTGAGGATACTCAGCCTCATTAGTAATTAGAGAATGCAGATTAAGACCATACTAAAACATCATTTTAGACCTAAAATGTCAACTTAGATTAGGTTGGCCAAAAATAATATATCTAGTAATATAAAGTACTGTTGAATGTAAAAACTCCTGTACACTATCGGTAGGAGTATAAACTGGTAGAAGCAGTGGAAAATGATTTGACATCATCATAAAAAATACAATATTTCCATCGCGTATGACCCAATTATTCTATTCGTCTTTGTGTGTGTGTGTCTGGATATATGTTCAAGAATGATCATAGCAGCATCATGTATAGTAGCTATTAATTATAAGCAACCTAAATGTCTGCAAACAAAAAATTAGATAAGTAAATTGTGGGTGCTGACATAATGGTGTATTTTATAGCAACTAAATAAATGATCAACAGCTATACAGACAAATCTTAGAAACAACGTTGAGTGAAAAAAGCAAATTGCAAAAGATTGCATATACCATTTTACAAAGCTCAAAAAAAGCCAACACTAATATACTGTTTAGAGATACACTAATATGTGATAAAAATTTTTTAAGTAAGGGAATGATTAACATAAAATTCAGAACAGTGATTACCATTGTCAGGGAAGTGATGAGAAAGGAATAGGAAATGACTACCCAGGGCTATGTCACAAAATAGGTAACGCTCTATTTCTTAAGTTGGATGTTTGGTTCATTTTATTATTTGCGTCAAAACTTATATAATGGTACATTTATTTTTTATATGCATCAAATGAAAAAAATCTTGAAAAGAATATCTGCTGCCTGTAGGATATCAGGCAAATCATTTAAAATTCTTTATCAGTATGATGTGTTTCATTTCAGTACTACTCTCTTCTCAAAATATACTGAAAGGATTTTTAATATTAAAACTTATTAAAAATTGGCCAAGTACCTGTTACTATAAATCTAGATATCAGATGCTCATCCTTATTATGTTAACCAAGTTTGGATGAGTAATCCTACCTTTAAATACATAATAGTAACTATTAATATAATATTATTAAAACAAATAGGATGTCTGTTATAAATTCCAAATATTATTAAATTGACCATGAATATAAATGAATCTATACAAAACACTGCTTGAAAGCGCATCAAGAAAAAAGTAAAAATATACCTAATCTAATTCACTTTGACCTTCATAGCTTTCTCTGTTAATCTTTTTGATTAGCTTCATTGGCAAAAGGTTATTTGTTTTATTTTTAATTACCTCCATTTCTTTACAGGCAGCAAGACTTATAAGTCTTCCCCAGAAGGACTTCATCTGTTTTATCAATGAATTATATACAACATCATTGAATACAATTTATACTATGCCATAAACCACTCCTTTCTTTTTTGCATTGGCTAGTATTAATTCCAACATTCTAAAATCTGTTAATGAAAGGCAAAGTACACACAGCGTATCATTTATGTAAATTATTTTTCTCTAGTGCTCGAATATTATATATCCTATTGGACTGTGTTACTGTGTCCTAGCTATTAACAAATTTTGTTGATGTTTATAGTAATATTTACATGTTCACAAAGTTCTTAAAGTAACTTCAGCTTATTCATCCATGCTTTGAAAGATAAACTGACATCTAAGAAAATGATTAAAGAATTAAAGAAATTTTCTATCATAATCTTTAAAGAACATTCATATTAGCAAGTCACAATGAAAATATGCCTGTATTTTTCATTCTTCCATAGACACTAAACAGATTTTTACTATTCTCTCACTTCTTCATAATATTTCTTTTTCAATAACATTTACTTTTAATCAAGTCCTTTGATTATTAACTCTCCAAAAGAACAAAAGATTCTGAACTTTGAAGCCTCGAAAATTTAGAAGTTTCTTCATAACTAGCCATTCATCAAATGTCATACACCAAAATAATTCTTAAATTTTTAAACCATCTTTTTACAGACTAAGTATACTATATATTATTGTAATTCCTTATGAATGCTTTCAGTATACAAATTAAACAAGATTAAGAATTCAGAAAAGGCTTTAACAATCTATCTATGTATTTTTACCTTATTTAATTCTTCCCTTTCTTGCTGTAATGTTTTGATTTGTTTTTCATAAGCCTTGATTTGTCTAAAAGCATCATCTAGTTCTCGCCTCACAGAATTAGCTTCTTCAAGTTGCTGTTCCAAGTGACTTGATTCTAAAAACAGGAAACAATGTTTCTTTTACTATTTGCATAAAAGTAAATACTCAAAACCAAGGTTTAAAGCAACTAAATTTTAAAAAATAAAGTATTTTGAAATTGGTATTCAGCTTATCAACACCACATGCCACCGACTCATGAAAATTAAGTGCTTATCAGTTCACTGTAAAGATGGTTTATAGGCAATGCCAGGATGAAGAACAAATTTTAAGTGCAAAGTTTTGCACAGAATTTATGTGCAAAAATGCCTTCATATCTATTAGAAAAAAAAGACCATAATTCCAAAAAACAGTATCTTCAGAACCAATTGAAAACTTAAAACTAACAAAAAAGAACACGACCAATCAAACAAAATAGATAAGTTTTCCTCTACTGTTAGTTAGCATTCTTCTGCTGATACTACTCAAATTATTGTATGATGATGGTTTTGCTTGTAACGTTGTGGTTCCAGATCACCCCGCCTGGTTTCACTAGTGGTGATTTGAAGAATAAACTCTGATTTCTAAAAGAAAATATTTGAAATAGGCTCAGGGAGTTGAGTAACTTGCCTAAGGTCACATTGCTAAATGAGTATCAGAGCTAACTACAGCCCACCAGTCTTACAACAACCTCTCCAGCTTAAAAAGTAATGTAATCAAGTGATGTATAACATTATAAGTTCAGAAGAGTTATTATAAAATAAAATAAAATTATTAATCTTAACATATGCTTAAATAAAATTTAATAAATTGATATGAAATATCCCTGGCATCAAAAGTAAATTAGCAAATTAAAGAACTGAAGCCAGTGAAAACAGAGAAATCTAAACACATTCATTGTTAATTTTGTTCTGGATATTTTCTATTCTTTACAGCCTTGTTACTCTGAGTGTCATCCCCAGAGAAGTAGCATTAGCATCCTCTGGGAGCTTGTCAGAAACGCAGATCCTCAGGCCGCACCCCAGACCTAATGAATCAGAATCTATATTTTAACAAGATCCTCAGGTGGCTCATTCGCAAATTAAAGGCTGGGAACAAATGCACAGAGTATTGCACACTGTTGAGTTTGATGCTTCCAATAAATGAAGAAGTGTTTATAATACGTTAGTTTATTGAAAAGAGCATTTCATTTGTATAGACAAGTCCTGTAGTCAAGAAGTAACTTAAATGTATCCATGTATTACACACTAACTGGTTCTAGATTCCTTAAATAAAATAATTTACTAATATTCAGTGCCCTAAACGTACAGATTTATTAAAAGCTTATCTATATTAGGTATTAGTTTTTAGCAATTTTGAAAATATCTGCAAAGTTGCATTTAATTAGTTTTCATTTTGTCTTAATAGTATGTATTGTTTTCCTTGAAGAACAATAAAAAATATCAATGGATGTTTAATCTTAAGGATCACAAGGTATTTAGTCTTATATTCAGAAAATTACATCTTATCATTTTCTCAAATTTCAGCATTTCATGTGGGAATTTTTCTGTTTATACTAATTTCTTTTAAACATCTTTAAATTTTTTTTGTTGTTATTTTAACTTTTCAGCATCTTCAGGATTTCAATGATTTGTAAAGTAGGTATAATTTAGTTTGTTATTTCTAATAACTTGGAGTCAAAATTTAGTATGTGACACAGCTGATTTCTATCATTTCTGGGGTCATTTTAAACAAATTTTATGGCTAAGGTATATCAATCTAGAGTAGTAAGTAACATGGTACATTTAGTAATGCCTTCTGAGAATGCTCACTTCCTTTCTTCTACTTTGAAAAGTTCTTCCCTAGCATGTTAAAATTTTTTGCAAATTATTGAGTCATCCATTTATCTAAACTGCTCTGTTAGAAACAAAAAAAGTATCAATATTTCATAAAATGTCTGCATCATATAAAGTTTACAGCAAAATGTATTAAACGTGATAGCTTCAACAGTCTTTAAGAATGTTTTTATTGTTTTATTTCAATATAGGTTAAATTTTAGTTTTATCCCAGCCATTTCATGTTGGCAGCTTTGCCATGGAGTTGTTAAGTAGATAATACAAAATACATGTCAGATTTTCATGACTCATATTTCAGACACTTTAAAAATGCCTAAAAAACTCAAAATATTCATTCAAACAACAACAACAGGTAAATTAGGAGAAGTACATGAGGAAATGTACTGGCTAAAGAAGTTGGAGAAGACAAACCCAGCCAATTACTTATAAAACCCTCTAATATGGAGAAAAGTATAGCACTTGTAATTTGGAATACACAGAATTTTGTATCGCCAAAGATAAAAACCCCCAATCAAGAAAAATTCAGAATGTATTGAACTTTGGCCAACTACTATAAAATGGCTCAGGCAGAAGAGCCTTCACTTTCACTACAACAAATAGCAAATTCGATTAAAATTTTGAAAGAAATCCTCAAAGACTATCAAAAATATCTATTAAATATATGGCAACATGACTAGCCAAAACATTTAGATGAAGTTATTAAAAACTATTTTAGGGATTAAATTGAAAAGCAGTACTAGGGAAGTGAGATTAGCTCATAGCAACGAAATGGTTCTTAACTCACTGCTGCTAGTAGAATCCTGAAACTCAATCTGTTAGTAATAAGGATTTAAGGAGGGCACAATACACAGGAATTTTCTTTGCACTGTGTGGTATATAAGAGAAATATAAAATACGGTCTCTGTCTTGAAGGAGATAGGAAGACAAGAGTAACACTCTTTAAATCATAAAGGAGAAAATCAAATACAAATAGTATGGCAGGTTATATGGATGATATAGGAATTAAGAGAAGGGCATGACTACAGTGGCACTCACAGCGGAACACTGATAAACTACAGAGGGACTGAGGCTGGAGTCAGAAGCAGGTTGACAGAACAATCAAAGCACCTCTCTCTCTGATGCACAAGAGCAGTGCCACAGCTTTACCATTATGATCTTATCTCTCAAATAATCCATAACTCTTCTGATGTGAAGAGATTTTACTTCTAACCATGATGAAGGAAAACAGATTTCCCTATTATCTTCCCCTCCATTCACTATTTTTCTCCTTTACTTACATGTGTGTTTGTGTGTGTGAGGGAGAAAGAGACAGAGACACAAAGAGAGAGAAAGGGGACAGAGGGAGACAGAGAAAGGGTGGTTTCAGTGTAGAGTTGGAGGGACACAGACAGTACACAGAGGTGCAAACCATAACCCTTGAGGTACTGTATGCAATTCCTAAAAAATTAAACACAGAATTACCATATAATTCAGGAATTCCACTTCTTATTATACACCCAAAAGAAGAGAAAGCAGGGACTTGAACAGATATTTGTACAGTCATGTTCAGAGCAGCATTATTATTCACAATAAACAAAAGGTGGAAGCAACCCAAGAGTCCATTTATAAATAAATGGATAAAAAAAATATGGTATATACATACCGAGGAAGATTGTATTAAGGTAGGAAATTCTGACACACATGCTATAACATGGATGAACCTTGAATACACTATGCTAAGCGAAATAAGTCAGTCACAAAAGGACAAATATTTTATGATTCCATTTATATGAAGTTCCTAGAGTAGTCAGATTCTAAGAAACAGAAAGTAGCATGGTGGATGCCAGGGACTAGTGGGTGGGAGGAATATGAGTTATTGTTTAATGGGTAAAGTAGAGATGGATGGTGGAGATGGTTGTACAGCATTGTGAATGTGCTTAGCGTCACTGAACTGTACATTGAAAAATGGTTAAAATGATCATTTTAATATTATGTACAGACCTACTAGAGAAGGGACTTGAGGATATGGGGAGGGGGAAGGGTAAGCTGTGACAAAGTGAGAGAGTGGCATGGACATATATACAGTACCAAATGTAAAATAGATCGCTAGTGGGAAGCAGCCACATAGCACAGGGAGATCAACTTGGTGCTTTGTGACCACCTAGAGGGGTGGGATAGGGAGGGTGGGAGGGAGGGAGACGCAAGAGGGAAGAGATATGGGAACATATGTATATGTATAACTGATTCACTTCGTTATAAAGCAGAAACTAACACACCATTGTAAAGCAATTATACTCCAATAAAGAGGAAAAAAAAGATTAAAAAATGAATTAATGAATGATATTGAGGAGATGGAATAAAATCTAGAGGAGTATCACTGGGACTAACACGTGACCAGGAAAACGGTGCTTGCGAAGGAAGAATACTAAAAAGAGGGATATAGCCTTTCTTACAACATTATTTTCGCTGATTCTATTCCACCTCTGGGAGATGATAAAAAATAATGAGTAGAGTAATCCTATAAGCACTGACTTTAGGGAGAAGGTAGGAATAAAGTAAAGGAAGGGCATTTCAACGAATAATTTAATGGTAATCAATTTCCCCAATTCAGGTGACGCCAGGGACCATTTATTTGTATGTAAGGGATGTGAGTGTGTTGGGGATTGCCTGTAAAGACACAATGTAGGAAGATACATTAGGAAGTGGTCAGAGATTTCCAAGAGTGAGGTTTCATTTAGTTGTTCATTCACTCATTCATCAACAAATACTGATTTAGGGGTTTTTATGTGGCAAGCATCATTATAGGCACTCCGGTATCAATGAATAAAATACTCAAAGTCCCTGTTTTCAAGGAGCTTATAGTCTAGTGGTAAGGCAAGGGAAGTAAAGCAACATAAAATTTTAAAAATGTGTCAGTGGTGAAAAGTTTTATAGAGAAGTAAAAATTCACCAGGTGAAGAGTGTTTCCAGCAAACAAACAAGCAAAAAGAAAGAAAGAAAGAAATAGATGTTTAGACGGATAGATGGATGGATGGACAGATGGATGGATGAAAAAAATGAATGAACTGGGGGTGAAAAAAAAGAAGACTACATAAGAAAACAACAACCAAATATGTGTAAAACCTGGAGGTGATTAGGTGAAACTAAAAGTAGTTCACCATGGCTGGGATCAGTGGGTGAGGGAGTAATAACAAAAGACAAACCTAGAGAGGAAAATACATGCAAGATAATGAAGGACCCTGTAATTAGAATTGAGAAATTTTAATTTTATCCCAGAGGCAACGGGGATCCTCTGAAAACATTTAAGTATGTATGTTGAAGCTGTGATGGGATCAGATTTATATTTTAAAAGCTGGACATTATACGTAAAATAAACTAAGAAGTCTGAAATTGGAGAGAAAAAGGATGACTGGCCAGGGACAAGGGAATCTGACACAGTGTGTCAGGAACATTGAAACTACTGTAAGTTCCCTGGGTTTTCTTTTTGGTTCTTATTTCACAGACTTAGAGCTGAAGAAGCCAGCAACGCAGAAATGCCAACAGAAGCAGAGAACAAAAGCTTGAACAAGGCTACTCTTTCTAGCCAAAGAACCAAGAAGAGGGCAAACTAGCAAGACAGAAAAGTTTTAGAAAATAACCACTCTGCTCAAGTTAAACACCACAGAAAACACTGTGGCCTGATGACCACCTGTGTCAGCGAAAGACAAGTGAGGAACTAGATTTCCAATCACATGAGGTTTTAATGAAGTGCCCAAACACACCACAAGGGTAATTAGAGAAGGGGGGCCAGGATTTTCAACCCCCTTGGCTGGTAACAAGCCCCTCCCCACACACAGTGTCAGTGGAGACCACATGGGGAACCAGGACTTCCATCTCCACCCAGCATTAATGAGGATCTCCCCCTTCTCCCCATTGGGGTGGTATCAGAAAAGAGTAAGAACTTTCACCATTGCCCAGCAGTAATAAGGCCACCCCTGTCACAGTGTCAGTGGAAATGAGTCAGGGGGCTGGAACTCCCATTCCCTTCCAAGAATAACAAGGAGCCCTTCCTTGGGTGTCAAGGGAGGTCAAGTGGGGAAACTGGATTTCTACCTCAACCTGGCAGTAAGGAGATGGCAATCCCCTTCCCACTGCTGGAATGGTGTCAGGAAAAACCAGCTAAAATGGAAGGTTTAAATAAGATCCAGAGTCATTCATCAAAAATCACTCATCCTACCAAGAACTAGAAAAATCTCAACTTGAATGAGAAAAGGAAATCAGTAGATGCTGACACCAAAATAACAGAGATGTCAGAATAATCTGACAAGATATTAACACAGCTATAATAAAAATGCTTCAATGAGCAATTATAAACATATTAGAAACAAATGAATAAGTAGAAGACCTGAACAAAGATACAGAAAGTCTCAGCAAAGAAATGGAAGATTAACAAAGAACAAAATGGGAATTTTATAAATTAATAAAATAAAAATATTGGTAGATAGATTCAGCAGCACAAAGGAGGGATCAGAGGGATCAGTGAACTGGAAGGTATAACAATAGAAATTAACCAATCTGAATAACAGGAAAGAAAAAACAGAATGGAAACAAAAATGAACAGAGCCTCAGGGGCTTGTGTGATGATTTACAAAAGATCTTACACTCACATCATCAGAGTCCCAGAAGGAGAAGAGAAAATAGGCAGGTCTGTAAAAGTACTTAGAAAAATAGGGTCTAAAAAAATTCCAAAATATGGCCAAGACACATAGACCTACAGATTCAAGAAGATGAACAAACACCAAACAGAATAAACCCAAAGAAATCCATGCCAAAACACACCATTAAACATCAGAATACTACAGAAAAAACTTGCAAGCAGCCAGAGAAAACTTCTTGCATAGGGGGAAAAATACTCAGAATGGCAGTGAATTTCACCTCAGAAAACATGAAACTGAAAGGAAGCAGCACAGTATTTTTCAGATGCTAAAACAAAAGAACTATCAATCCAGGCTCCTATGTCCAGCAAAATATTCTTTAGGAATAAAGGGAAAATCAGGACATTCTCAGATTAAGAAAAATGAAGAGAATTTGTTGGTAGCAGACCGACCTACCTTTTAAAAATGGCTCAAGTAAGTTCTCTGAACACAAAGCAAACAACAAAACAAGGAACTCAGTAATATCAGGAAGGAAGAAAGAGCATCATGTAAGAATATGGGTAAATAGAACATTTTTCCCCCCTTAAGCTTTCTAAATTATACTTCATGGTTTAAGGAAACATTATAACCTTGTCTGATGTGCTTCTCAAACATCTGAAGAGGAAATAATTGAAACAATTATATAATAAACAGGAAGAATAAACAATTGTCATCAACATAAAATAGACTGTTATATTTTATGTATGCCTCACAGTAACCACAAAGCAAAAACCTTCAGTAGATAACACGAAAGAGAAGGAAATCAAAGCACCACTATGGAAAATCATCAATTCACAAATGAAGTCAGTAAGAGAGGAAGAAATGAACAAAGGAACTGTAAAACAGCCAGAAAACAATAAGATGACATTAGTAAATCCATACCTACTCAATAATTATTTTAAATATAAATGGATTAAATTTTCCAATAAAGACCTCAAGTGGCTGAATGGATTAAAAAAACAATACCCAATTACATGCTGCCTATAAGACTCACTTCAGCTTTAAGGACACACATAGGCTCAAAATCAAGGGATGGAAAAAGATATTCCATACAAATGGAAACCAAAAGAGAATAAGGGTAGCTACACTTTTATCAGACAAAAGAGAGGTTAAGTCAAAAATAAGAACAAGAGACAAAAAAAAGTTTATTATATAATAATAAAGGGGTCAATTCATCAAGAGGATATAACTATTAAAAATTTTTATGACCCCAACATTGTAGTGCCTAAATATATTAAGTAAATACAACATATCTGAAGAGAGAAATAGACAACAACACAATAATAGTAAGGGACTTCAATATTATACTTTCAACAATGGATACATTATCTAGACAGAAAATTGATAAGGAAACATTGGACATAACCTATACTTCAGAGCAGATGGATCTAACAGATATATACAAAACATTCCATCCAACAGCAGCACAACATACATTCTTCTCAAACACACATGGAACATTCTTCAGGATACATCAAGTTAGGTTACAAAACAAGTCTTAACAAATTTAGAAAGAATGAAATCATACCAAGGATCTTTTCCAACCACAAAGGTATAACACTAGAAACCAATAACGGGAAAGACTGGAAAAATTCACAGAAATGTGGAAATTAACACATTAGTAACCAGCGGGTCAAAAAGAAATTAAAAGGGAAATTTCAAAAAATCTTGAAACAAACAAAAATGGAAAAAATATACCAAAACTTTTGGAATGCAGCAAAAGCAGTTCTAAGAAGGAAGTTCATGGCAATAAACACCTACGGTAAAAAAACAAAACAAAGAAAAACAACCCTCAGACACCTAACTTTACACTTCAAGCAACTAAAAAAAATAATAAGGATATTTATATCAATCCTTCTCAAACTCTTTCAAAAAATAAAAGAGGGAATACTCTCAAACTCATTTTATGAGCCCAGCATTACACTGATACCACAGCCAAAAGCAAAAATCAACAAATGGGACTACATCAAATTAAAAAGCTTCTGCACAGCAGAGGAAACCATAGACAAAATTAAAAAGCAACATATGGAAAGGGAGAAAATGTTTGCAAATCAACAAATATTTGACAAGGTGTTTGTGAAAGTTAATAAAGGGAAGTCTCACTAAAATGGAGTTGGGGGGCCAGAAGGGGGAACTCTCACACAGTAACTCTCTTCATCAATTATAGGAAGAACTGTCAATTACAGTTCCAAGAATGGAATCATCAATTACAGGCCCCAACAGGAAAGACAGTACATCACATCTCCTATAAGAAATCAACTACCCCAGGAACTAAGCCAATGAGAAACCATCTTCACCCTGAACTCTCACTTTTCTCCAAAGGACTTTCATTCAAAACGACCTTTCCTGACTTCCTCATTTTTCTCTATAAAAGGTTCCTCACTTTGTTTGTTAAACTTGCCTATGATTTTTGCCATGGCTTGCTTGTCCCAAACTGCAATTCTCTGCTATTCCCAAATAAACCCATTTTTTTCTGGTAAAAAAACTGACTTTTACTTTTAAGATCAACAAGTTGATACAGAAAATGTACAAAGAACTCATAAACTCAATGGCAAAGAAACAAACAATCCTATCAAAAAATGGGCAGAGGAGCTGAATAGACATTTTTCTAAAGAAGACATATAAATGGCCAACATGAAAAGGTGCTCAACATCACTAATTATCAAGGAAATGTAGATCAAAACCAAAATGAAACATTATCTCGCACCTGTTAAAATGGTTTTCATCCAAAAGATAAGAAATAAAAAGTGTTGGCAAAGATGTGGTAAAAAAGGGAACCCTTGTGTACTATTAGTGAGAATGTAAATTGGTGCAGCTACTATGGAAAACAGTATGGAGAGTCCTCAAAAAATTAAAAATAGAACTACCATATGATCCAGAAATTCCACTTCTGGAATTGTATATATACAATAGAATACTTTTCAGCCACAAAAATAAATCTTTCCATATGTGACAATATGGATTGGATCTTGAGGGCACTGTGCTAAGTGAAATAAATCAGACAGAGAAAGACAAATACAGTAAGATCTCACATGTGGAATCTAAAACAAAAACAACAATAACAACAAACTGAACTCACAGATATAGAGAAGACTGGTGGTTGCAAGAGACGGGGGTGCAGGGTGGGTTAAAGAAGATGGTCAAAAGGTACAAACTTCCAGTTATATAATAAATAAATACTGGGGATGTAATGTACAACGTGGTGCTATTATTACAGTTAATAATACTGTATTGTATATTTGAAAGTTGCTAAGAGAATAGATCTTACAAGTCCTCATCACGAGAAAAAAGAATTTATGACTATATGCGGTGATGGAAGTTAACTAATCTTACTAAGGTGACTATTTCACAATATATACAAATATTGAATCATTATGTTGTACACCTGAAACTAAGATAATGTTACGTGTCAATCATATCTCATTAAAAAGCCAAAAAACAAAAGAAGAAAACAAACTAAAAACCCAGGCAAAGGCAGTACAAAAAAAAAAAAAAGAAAAATACAACAAAGATGAGTATCTCTCATGTATACAGATTAAAAATTCCTGAACAAAACAGTGGAAATAGAATTAATATATAAAACTAATTATACACCATGACCAGGCATGTGCATATTCCAATGATTCAATATTTCAAAATCAACCAATTTAATCCACCATATTAACAGGTTAACTAAAGAAAAAAAAAAACCACACATGTTCATATCATTCAGTGCAGAAAAAATATTTGACAAAATTCAAACCCATTCATGATAAAACCCTTAGAAACACAGAAATAGAGGAGAGCTTCTAAATTGATGAGAGTATCTATAAAAGGCCTACAGTTAATATTACAATTAAAGGTGAAAGACTTAATACTTTCCCTCTAAGATAGGAAAGAAAACCAGGATGTCTGTTCTCAACACTCTTCTTCAACAAAGTACTGCAAGTTCTAGCCAGTGAAATAAGGGGAAAAAAACCCAAAACATCCAGATCAGAAAGGGCAAAAGAAAATTGTTCCTATTTGCAGATGCATGATGGTCAGCACAGAAACTCCCAAGGAATCTTAAAAACAAACAAACAAAACGAAAAACCAAAAATCCCTCCTAGAACATATAAGTGCGATAGACTTATGTAAATAGGTTTTTCCGAATCCATATCACTTCTTTGAAGTGATATGGATCACTAAACATCCTAGTTGTGTCTTGTGTCTCACTGCTTTTTTAGTGCCAAAAAACTCAAATACATTCAGTGCCACTGATAATGTTTTAGTGTTGATATCAAAGCAAAGTAAATGATTCTACTTATCATATTCCTAATCTAACTTAGTTTTAAAAAGATAAAGCTACAGAAATTTGATAAAGAGATGTTTATTAGGAGGACAGCCACTTAAAAAAATAGAACAGCATAAATTATGCTCAAATTTAAAATCTCCACGTGCCTTAATATTGCATTTTAAATAATACTTTTCGTAAAAGACACTGGGTTAGATCCTTCTTTTCTTCACTCATTTTGGCCTAAAACTACCTTTCTAGAGAGGTCTGACTATTCTAGCTAAAATAGTACCTTCTCTCTCTCTCTCCCCTTACTCTTACTGAGATCATGTGATGCCTCTAAACCCTGCAGAAGGCTCCCATTTCACCCACAGAACAAACCAAAGACCTAACAGTCAGTAAGACTCCACTGATCAGGCAATGAGCCCTCTCCACCTGTTTATTTCTCTACCCTCATGTCCATCCACCATTCCACCTGCTTGCTCATTCTGCTCTAGCCTTGCTGTCCTTTTATGTTTTATTTGAACTCATGAGGCACATTTTGACAGTAGGGCCTTTGCACTGGCTGATCCGTCTGCTTGTAACATGTGTTTCCCATTTAACTGCATGGCTAGGCCCCTTAACTCCTTCAGTATTTTTCTCACATGGATCACA
The DNA here is from genome assembly GCF_005190385.1 of Monodon monoceros. Taxonomy (NCBI): domain Eukaryota; kingdom Metazoa; phylum Chordata; class Mammalia; order Artiodactyla; family Monodontidae; genus Monodon; species Monodon monoceros. The sequence continues at coordinate 23,736,697 of NW_021703774.1, forward strand.
CTATTTAAAATTATAAAACACCTCATCTTACACTTTTGACCCATTCTCCTTAATCTTTTCTATTTTTAAGCACTTATCACCTTCTAACATACTGTATCATTTACAAAGTTACATAGTTATTGTTTAATGTCTGTTGTTTGCCCTCCACCCCAGCAAGGACAAAGATTTTTATCATTTTGTTTAGTACTGCATCCCAAGAGCATAAAACAACACCTAGTAGCTACTCAATAAATATTTGTTGAATGAATGGAATAAACGAATGAATGGATATAATAGGCATATCAACAATTCAAAATTAATTTTAATTAACCTACACTGAAAAATGAACTACTCATATAAATGTTTCGCCAGACAAATATCCCAAATGAATAGGTCCTCCAAAAAGTCATCTTTTTTCACTTAATTCTGGGTAAGGTGCTCCTCCTGTGTACTCTCTATGTACCTATGTCTATTTTTCTTCTGGCCTTTTCACATGTACTGCAAAAAACTATTTGTTTATCTTTTTCCAAGACCAGAACATGAGCTCCTTGAAAGCAGAACCATTTTATTTGCTTTTCCCTCACTGGCACATAGCTCACATCATGTAACACATAACAGGTACTCAATAAATGTTTTGTGCGTGAATAAAACATTTAAAAATATCTACGAAACAGAATTAATAATGAATCACAGAAATTTACCTCTTAGTTGTTTCCTTAGTTTTTCAATTTCTTCTTTTAAGTTTTTGATTTCTAAATCTTTACTTGCTGTTAGGGGACCATCAGCAGTTGAATACTGCAGAGCCTGGACAGTCTGTGTTGACTCTTTAAAAAAAAAAGAATAAAAGAAAGAATGAAAAATATGCTCATACTCTAAATTTTAAAAACTAAGAGCAATATATTTCTTTCTAGAGAAATCCTTATTTAATTGTACTGATCGAAGCATATACCTACTGACAAAAGCATGTAAACACATTAAAATTAAACCACAAAACTCCATTGCCTGTTGTTAAAATTATATGTAGGAAACAGTCTACCTTCTAATATGTGAGGTTTTCAGTTTTAAATACTGTTGGTACATTATGCCAGTGAATCAACTATTCAGCCCCCTTTCATCCTAGCATAAAATGTCATCACGTGATAACCCAACAACGTATGTCAGATGATGTATGAAAAACTGAGTCTGGTGTATGAAGAGAGGTTTAGAGATGTTAATATAGAATATGTATAAGTGCTGGCCTTCCAAATTTTATATATGAACACTGAGGCCCACCTATTGATGACTTGGCTCATCTACTTAGTTAATTAAAATAGGGATTATTCATTTAACTTGTGGTTCTAATTAGAAGATGCAAGGTACTAAAGAAACATTAAATCTAGTGAAGCTCATTCCCAGATACCATTAAAAGATGTGGAAAAAAAAGAAATGGTCCTAAAACAGTTACTCTGCTAGCTTATAGAGGGACCCCAAATAGTAAATCTCTACCTCACCATAATTTTTTGTTAGTACAAATCATTTACTGACCGCTTTAGATTACTAATATTATTTATATATTGCTTTACATAACTTATATTACTTATATATTTATATTATTTATATATATATTTAAAACTCCAAGGGACTGTGACCTTCAGAGGATGGAGATTTTCTCATTTATCTTCATCATCATTATGATGTTCATATGCATGGTGGTCAATAAATATTTGTTAATTTGAATTAAAGATGTAAGATATACCATATTGTGCATTCAATCATGATCTTCTACATCCAGTAAGTATTTCTTACACATTTTCTTTTGGTTCAAAACATGTTGAAAACTGGTACTTTCTGTATTTATTATTTTTAAAAGAATATCCTTCTTTTTTTTAAAGACATCTAAGTTGGGAGCAGAAAATGGGGAGAATAAAAACATCCACTGGACATTAGTAGTTTTTTTCCTTCTACACCCCACACACTGCAGGGTATGGAGGTGGGATAGGTTTCCTTCCTCCTCTTTGTCACCTCTGTCCTCCCTATAAATCTCAGGTCTGCTAAAATGCCCATTACCTGGGTTTTTTTTTTTAACTTTTTATTTTATATTGGAGTATAGTTCATTAACAACATTGTGTTAGTTTCAGGCGTACAACAAAGTGATTCCGTTATACGTATACATGTATCTATTCTTTTTCAAATTCTTTTCCCACTTAGATTTCTACAGAATATGAGGCAGAGCTCCCCGTGTAATACAGTTGGGAACTGATATGTACCCACTGCTATATTTAAAATGGATAACCAACAAGAACCTACCATATAACCCATTACCTGTTTATTACAGTTATCCACTGCCCTTCCTTCCATTACAACTCTTTTTATTATTATTTTTAGTGACTTTAACAACAAAAGAGACGATCTATCCAACTGGCTTCACGGGCACACAAACCCCTTATGCAGACACTGTTGAGGCTGTTTACCCAGCAGCTACCCCTCTCTCCCTGCCTGTGCACCAAATTCAGGTATCAGGCTACAGTGTGCTTAGGCAAGGTAGGCTCAGCCAAAAGGAAGATGGCTTCCATCAGTCATGCCAATCTCATTCTACATTGCCAGGACTGGTTAAGAACTGGGCACGTGAACTAGTTAGAACGAATGGTACCTTGAGAGGTCCCATTAAGTGAGACATGTATGAAAGGAAATGAACCTTTTTTTTTTTTTTTTTTTTGGTCTTTGGATGTGTGAAGTCATGAAGTCTGGAACTTTGACAGTAATGTGGAATCATGAGGGAAAAGCCAAGAAAATCACAGAGAAGCTAACCCTGATAAGAGCACGGAAACTGTGTACTTCTGATTTCTTAAGTGAGATAAGAAATCTGTATTATTTAAGAATTCTATTACTTGCCGCCTAAAACAACCTAGCTGGTAGACGTCTCTCCAGCACAACCACCAAATCTATTGGTCATGCCCTAGACCTGTGGCTCTGACCTTACTTAGAAATGTGCATGGGGGTGGGGGTGGGGAGGTGGGGAATGGAGGTTGGGGTGGGCTCCTAGGAGACTGCTACAGACTTTTACTGTCTGGGGACCAATGTGAAACAGTCTCTCACATCAAAGAATTACCCTGCCCCAAATGCTTGTAGTTCACCTACTGAGAAATGCTACTGTAGATGCTGTCATTATTAATAACTATATAGCCTCCAACATCCTGATTTCAAGTAAACACTCTCTATCTCTTATATTTACAGTTTAACTTACTCTAGGGACCCCTTCAGTAATTTTTCATTCCCACCAAGAGTGCCAATCCACTGTTCCTAACACTATTTCCTTTTCTCGTTTCTTCCTTATTTATCCAGGTTAGATTCCTTGGTCCATCACTACTACTGCTTTGCATACACACCTTGGATTTCTTTGCTCTTCTCTCCTCCACTGTACTTAGCCTAGAAGGCCCCAGTCTTCCCTAAATCCTACTCTCCTTCTACTCCGTGCTTTCACCTTAATAGCTGAAAGTGACGGAAGAAAGCCCAACCATTCAAAATTCATGTCTAAATAGTTTGGCGATGCCTGATGCCAACTAAAAATTGGCACTTGCCATCTGCCTCTAGCAGCCGCTGACCTTCAACACCCCCTGAAAGGAGATCAGGGTGGAGATCAAGAATGAGGCACTCGGTGCTCTGGGAAACACGGGCAGAGCAGGTCTTCAGATAATTTTCAGGACAGATATTTTCAGGACAAAATTTTACGAGCCCAATTCTTGCATCTTCTCACATCTAGAAAAGCACTAAAATCATTAACCATGACATCTGCTCCTTGTGACTAGCAGCAACCTTCTGCCAAAATGTGTGCTTCACTGCATGTACCCCTCTTCACTAAAATCGTATATAATACCTTCCCCCCTACCTCTTCGGAGCAGTTTCTCAGAGCTACCTGAAATGCTGTCTCCCAAGCTATAGTCCTCATTTTACCCCAAATAAAACTTGACTCACAATTCACACATGGTGCATTTTTTTCAATCAACACTGGCAATCCTAAAATATTTCCCTAGTCCATTCACTCCTCTCTCTTCTCTAAACTTACCATTTCACATCTTCTCTTTTTCTTGTCAAAAATCTAATAGGAAAAAAACCAAAAAAATCCCCAAAAGCTAACACATTCTCTACCTTCCTTATTCTCAGCTGATGACCCTGCTTTGTATTTGATTTATCATCTGTTTCCTCAAAGTGGAATGTGAGCATTGAGAGGGCAGGTATTTTTTTCTTTTTCTGTTCATTATTATATCCCCAGTCATGTGCAGGACAATTCCTGCCTAACTGGTGCTCAACAAGTAGCTAACAAATAGATGAATCAGCTTAAATGTTAACCTATGCCACTGTATGAAATGAAACAGGTGTTAGTACCGAAAGGCAACGATCTAATATTTTCTGGGTTTGTTTTGGGCAAATGACACCAACTGTATGTAATGACACTCTCTAAGAACAGATTAAAGAATTTAAAACATCAAAAAAACCTGGGACATAGGAACTTCTCATTCAGAATAGGATGGAGTAGGAAGTAACAGGTCATTGCTCTATCACTCCTGTGGCAAAAAGTAAAAATACACTTCATAATTTGAAAAAAACTTATTTTTACAAACATCATGTATCTGGGAAAGCAAAGAGAACTAAGTAAAATAAACCAGAGAGGGATGAGCCATTCTAAGGTGAAAAGGCCATGACAGCTGCCTCTTACCTCACCTCAGAATCTTATCCAATTCTGTGAGCACATGAATTGAGGGATAGTATGCTGGAAAATAAATGACAAATTCTGGAGAATGGGTGGGCTGGTGCAACAATTTGGAAACTTCAGGATCCCTAAATATGCGGTGGTATTTTCCTCATGGTATATTTGCTGTATCTGGAGACTGTATGGGAAGTTAAGGAGCTTCTAAAAGTCAGACCAAAGTCTCCTACAGTATTGAAGTATTTCAGAGACAAAGTCTTGCTTGAGGAAAAGAGCCTATTTCAAACACATGGCCCATCTAGACATTTGCCAAATTTGAAAGTGGCATGGGGTAAGAGTCTGAAGGTCAGAATAAATCTCTCACAGTTGATAGAGCAAGTCCAAACCAGGTTCCAGCTAGTTTTCCTTCATGACATTTGAAACCAGAAGTAGGTTGAATCTAATCAAAACTGCAACCCAGCCTTGTCCTAGTTCAATTCCTGATTGGACCAAAAAAAAAGGGAAAACCCTCTCTGGAGTGAAAATAACATAATAACGTCATTCTCTATGTTATTTTTATTCATGATATTTGTCATACAATAAAAATTGAGACATTTGGAAAAGCAGGAAGGTGTGATCACTAATCAGAAGAAAAAACAGAAAGAGAGACACACGCAGATGGTTCAGGTGTTAAAATTAGCCGACAAGACTTTAAAATAAATATTATCAATATGTTAAAGAAAACATAGGGGAAAAAAGACAAAAGAGTGGGAAATTTCAATGCAGAACGGAAAACTATAAGAATGAATCAAATGATTATTCCTGAACTAAAAGAGACAGTATTTGAAATTAAGACTCATTGAATGGGCTTAACATCAGAACAGATACAGCAGACGACAAGACAAGTGAACCTGAAAGCAAGTGAGTAGAGAATATCCAAGTTAAGCACAAAAAAACCTAAGAATGGAAGAAACAGGACTGAACATAAAATGAATGTGGCACACAGTCTAAGATATATGTAATTGGAGTCCCAGAAGAAGAAGAGATAGTGAATGGGGCAAAAGAAATATCTACAGAGATTATGCTTAGAACTTTCCAAAATTGATGAAAGATATCAATCAAGATTTCAGAAGCTCAGTGAATCCCCAACAGGATTTTACATTAATACAAAAAAAGCTACACCCAGGTAGATCATAGCCAAACTGTCTGAAAGTGAAGTTAAGGAGAAATACTTAAAAGCAACCAGAGGGGAGGAAGAAAAGATACATTCAAGAGACCAAGATTAATAGCTGGCTGGCTTCTCAAATATAATGGAAGTCAGAAAACAATGAAATAATATCTATGGAGCATTGAAAGAAAAAACTGACAAGCCAGAATTCTAACCCAGCAAATATTCTTCAAAAATGAAGGCAAAATAAAGACATCTCCGGCAAACAAAAACGGAGAGATTTAGTTATAACACACACAATCATAAGAAACACTAAAGGAAGTTTTTCAGACTAAAGAAAAATGATTCTGGATGGATACATGGATCACTAGAAAGAAATAAAGAACACAAAAAGAGTAAATTTGTGGGTAAATAAAAAGATATTTTAAAAATTAATGAGTAATAAATATTTAAAGAGTAAAATAAATGTATTGAAAGGTTTACAACACAGATAGAGGTAAACTATAAAACAACAACAACATAAAGGGCTGTTATAAGGGTCTTATATTGTTTGTGAAGTGGAAAAATAAAAATTATTTAGAAGACATGTAAAGACCTAATGGGAAAAAAGGGCAAGAACCTACACAAGACTGAATATCCAAATGAACAGTAAATATTACTTATTAGAGAAATATAAATTTAAAATCAAAGCAAAACTCCACTATACAGATACCAGAATGGCTAAAATTTAAAAAGCTGACAATATCAAGTTCTAATGGGAATATACAGCAAGTGAAACTCATACATTATTAGTGAAACTATTGATGCAATCTCTTTTTTTTTTTTTTTGCGGTACGCGGGCCTCTCACTGTTGTGGCCTCTCCCACTACGGAGCACAGGCTCCGGATGCGCAGGCCCAGCGGCCATGGCTCATGGGCCCAGCCGCTCCGCAGCACGTGGGATCCTCCCGGACCGGGGCACGAACCCGCGTCCCCTCCATCGGCAGGCAGACTCCCAACCACTGTGCCGCCAGGGAAGCCCTATGCAATCACTTTTGAAAACTCTTTGGCAATATTTTCTAAAGCTGAAAATATGCTATCCTATGACCCATAAATCCTACTCCTAGGTAGATATCCAAGAGAAATAAATACATATGACCGTCAAGAGAAATATATAACAATATTCACAGAAGCTATGTTCATAATAGTCTATATCTGGAAATAACTCAAATGTTCAACAACAACAGCTTAGATGATATGGTCTCAATACCTGTGGTCCCCCACCAAATTCATATGTTGAAATTCTAACCCCAAAGCTGATGTTATTAGGAGGTGGGGTCCTGGGAGGTGTTTAAGTTACAGTTATAAGGGCGGAGCCCTCATGAATGGGATTAATGCCTTATAAAAGAGAACCCACAGGGATCCCTAGCCCTTTCCACCAGGTGAGGGCACGGCAAGAAGGCGCTGGCTATGAATCCTCACTTGACCATGCTGGCACTTTGATCTTGGACTTCCAGCCTCCAGAACTGGGAGAAATAAACTTCTGTTGTTTATAAGCCACCCAATCTGTTGTATTTTTTAAAATAAAAGTCAGAGGTTTCCCTGGTGGCGCAGTGGTTGAGAGTCCGCCTGCTGATGCAGGGGACATGGGTTCGTGCCCTGGTCCGGGAAGATCCCACATGCCGCGGAGCGGCTGGGCCCGTGAGCCATGGCCACTGAGCCTGCGCGTCCGGAGCCTGTGCTCCGCAACGGGAGAGGCCACAACAGTGAGAGGCCCACGTACCGCAAAAAAAAAAAAAAAAAAAAAAGTCAGAACAAACTCAGACACTGGATAAATTTTTTTAGTATTTATATACAATGTAACACTAAACAGCAGTAAAAAGAAAAGGAACTATTGATATTTACACTTGGAAAACCATGTTATTAAAAAAAGAGATACAAATGAGAACATACTGTATGAAACCATTTATATGAAGTTCAAAGGTAAAATTAATTAATGCTGAAAAAATTTAGGATAGTGTTTACTTCAGAGTTGTATGCTACAAACTCGGAAGGAGCATGGTGGAACCTTATCCTACGCTAGAAATGTTCTATATACTGATTGGGCTGCAAGTTACATAAAAGTACACTAATATAAACATTTACGGGGCTTACAATTTAAAGTGAGTACTTGCACACTTTATGCATATCACCATTTAAAACTCAAAACTCAGTGACATCAGTATCATGCCCCTATGGGTCATTCCTTTTTCCTCTCCCTTCCATTTACAACTAATTGGACATCCATAACTGAACAAAATTGCTTCTGCACAGCACACCAGGACACCAGAGATACATCCATATGTGTATCCAAAAGTGGGTAGACTGGACCTCAGAGGAGGCTGCAGATCCATGGTACCGGCAACAGTGACCTCTCTAGCAGAGGAGGTAGAAAGTGAAAGTGATGAGTGAAAGTGCTGGGCTGTGAAGGCTGTGAGGGCTGCAGCTGGAGGGACCCTGTTGCTTTTCAGCAATACCCGGATTTCTGAGGGGGGTTGGGGGAAGGGTGGGAAGGAAAGAAGGCAGACAAAGAGAAATGAAGGAATGCATTTCCAACTGTCTGTCCACAGATTTCTGGACTCCTCCACTAAAAAGCCCCAGGTACTAAGCATACACCTCCTACACTCTGCCAACAGCTTTTACCATGCACACACTCCAAACTTTAGTGGAGGGTCATCTCTGGTAAGAGAAACCCAAAATTTGTGCTATAGCGCCACCTCCTGGAAAACAAAAGAAAGGCTTCTGATTGCCAAGCTGCTGAACTTAGAATCAAAGTAAAGCCTTACCTAAATAAGAAAGGTGTTTGCTACTTCAAATGTGATGGCAGAGACACAGTTCATGAAACACTATGAAAAATCATGGTAACGCAGTATCCCAAAAAAATGACAATTCTCTAGGCAACCAACTCAAAGACACAGAACATTGCAACCTAACTGATAAAGAATTCAAAATAATTGTTATGAAGAAATTCAACAAGCTACAAGAAAACTCAGAAAGGCAACTCAGTGAACTCAGGAATAAAATTAATGAACAGAAAGAGCACTTTACCAAAGAGATTGTAATTATAAAAAAAGAACAAAACAAAAATTCTGAAGCTGAAGAATTCAATAAGTGATATGAATAGTGCATTAGAAAGCACTGGAAATAGAACAGATCAGATGGAAGAAAGAATAAGCCATATGGAGGAAAGGAATTTAGAAATGATTCAGGTGGAAGAGGAGAGAGAACTAAGTTTTTTTGTTTTGTTTTGTTTTTTTGCGGTACGCGGGCCTCTCACTGTTGTGGCCTCTCCCGTTGCGGAGCACAGGCTCCGGACGCGCAGGCTCAGCGGCCATGGCTCACGGGCCTAGCTGCTCTTCGGCATGTGGGATCTTCCCGGACCAGGGCGCAAACCCGTGTCCCCTGCATCGGCAGGCGGACTCTCAACCACTGCGCCACCAGAGAAGCCCTCTTTTTTTTTTTTTTTTTTTTAAGTGAAGAAACCCTACAAGAGCCATCAGACTCCATTTAAAAAGCCAAAATAAGAATAATGGGTATACCAGAAGGAGAAGACAGGGAGAAAGGGGCAGAGAGTTTATTTAATGAAATAATAGCTGAGAACTTCCCAAACCTGGGGAAAAAACCGGACATACAAATCTATGAAGCCAATAGAACACTTTGCTATCTCAATGCAAAAAAAAGACCTTTTCCAGCACACATTATAATGAAACTGTCAAAAGTACAGCGGAAACTAACACAACATTGTAAAGCAACTATACTCCAATTTAAAAAAAAAAAGTCAATGCTAAAGAAAGAATTTTAAAGGCAACCAGGGAAAAAAAGAAAGTATCCTCCAAAGGAAGCCCCATTAGGCGATAAGCAGATTTCTCAGCAGAAACTCTATAGGCCAGGGGAGAGTGGAATAACATACTCAAAGTATTGAAAGATAAAAGTTGCCAGCCAAGGATACTCTATCTGGCAAAGTTATTCTTCAGATATGAAGGAGAAATAAAGGCTTTCCACATAAATAAAAGCTGAGGGAGTTCACCACCACTAGACCTGTCTTACAAGAAATGCTGAAAGGAGCTCTTCAAGCTGAAACAAAAAGTTGAAAGTACACAAAACTCTGATTAAGGTGAAAAATAGTCAGAATTAGAAAATTGTAACTGTATTTCACAGTAGTGTGTTAAACAATTATAGCATAAATGTTAAAGAAAAAGAGCATTAAAAATTACTGTACTACAATTTGGTAGCAAATTCACAGCATAAAAAGTGATCATCTGTGACATCAAAAATCTAAAAGGAGAGGTAAAAGGATGAAACCTTTACAGGTGAATGAAGATAAGTTGCTATAGGAAGAAAAAGGACTATTTTATCAATTAGATATTTTATGTAAACCTCATGGTAAAGACAAAGCAAAAATCTAAAAGAGAGACATGAGACATAAAAAAGGGGACAGTGAGCAAATCACCATGGAAAATCATCAACTTACAAAGGCAGACAAAAAAAAGAAGGGGAAAAAAAAAAGAACCTATGGAGATACAAAATAACCAGAAGGCAAAAGACCAATGGCAGTAGTAAGTCCTTACATACCAATAACCACCCTAAATGTAAAGGGACTGAATTCACCAATCAAAAGGCACAGAGCAGATGAAAAAAAAAATCAAGTTCCAACTATATGCTGCCTACAGGAGACTCATTTCAGCTCTAAAGACAAGTAAGCTCAGAGTGAAGGGATGGGAGATGATATTCCAAGCAGAAACCAAAACAAAGTGGGCGTGGCTATACTTATATCAGACAAAATATACTCAGGCCAAAGACAGTAACAAGAGACAAAGAAGGTCATTATATATAATGATAAAGGGGTCAATAAATCAAGAAGATATAACAATTGTTAATATATATGCTCCAAACACCCGAGCACAGAAATATATTAAGCAAATACTAACAAACCCTAAGAGAGAAATAGACAACAACAGAATAATAGTAGGGGACATCAATATGCCACTATCACCAATGGATAAATTGTACAGCCAGAAAATCAATAAGGAAGCGTTGGAATTGAACCATCTTTAGAACAAACAGATTTAACAGACATATACAGAACATTCCCTCCAGCAGCAGCAGAATACCCATTCTGCTCAAGTGCACACAGAACACTCCCCAGGATAGATCATATGACAGGACACAAAACATATCTTTACTAACATAATATTGAAATCGTACCAACTATCTTTTCTGGCCACAATGGTATGAAAGTAGAAATCAGTAAAGAGAGGAAAGTGAGAAGACCTACAAATATGTGGAAGCAAAACAACATACTTCTGAACAACCAACGGGTGAAAGAAGAAATCAAAAGAGAAAAAATCTCAAATTAAAATGGAAATATGACATATCAAATTTGTGGGATGCAGCAAAAGCAGTTCTGAGAGGAAAGTTTACAGCAATAAATGCATATATTAAGAAATTACAAATATCTCAAATAACCTAACCTTACACCTCAAGGAACTAAAAAAAAAGAAGCCCAAATTAAGCCCAGAAGGAAGGAAATAACAAAGTTCAGGACAGAAATGAATGCAATAGGACAAGAAAAACTACAGAAAGGATCAACAAAACTAAGCTGTTTTTTTGAAAAGACAAACAAAAGTGACAAAATATCTAGACTAAGAAACAAAGAGAAGACTCAAATAAAATTAGAAATGAAAGGGGAGACATTACAAGTGATGCTGTAGAAATATAGATGCTCATAAGAGACTACTATGGACAGTGTATGCCAAGACATTACATAACCTAGAAGAAACTAACACATTTCTAGAAACACAACCTATCAAGATTGAATCAGGAGGAATTAGAAAATCTGAACAGACCAATAATGAGTAAAGAGATTGAGTCAATAATCAGAAACCTCCCAACAAAGAAAACCCCAGGACCAGATGGCTTCACTGGTGAATTCTACCAATCATTTAAAGAATAATTAACACCAATCCTCCTCAAACTTTTCCAAAATACTGAGGAGAAGGGAACACTTCCAAACTCATTCTATGAGGTCACCATTACCTTGATACCAAAACCAGATAAGGAGACCACAAGAAAACTACAGTTGACCCTTGAACAACACGTTTTTGAACTGCACAGGCCCATTTATACACGAATGTTTTTCAGTAAATGTGTACTACAATACTACATGGTCCCCAGTGGTTGAGTCTGCAGATGCAGAACCATGGTTTCAGAGGAATGACTGTAAAGTTATATGCAGATTTTTGACTGCATGGGGCTTGTGCCTCGAACCCCTGTGCTGTTCAAGGGTCAGCATTAACCAATATCCCTGATGAATATAGATGTGAAAATTTTCAGCAAAATATTAGCAAACCAAATTAAAGAACACATTGAAAGGATTATACGGGGCTTCCCTGGTGGCGCAGTGGTTAAGAATCCACCTGCCAATGCAGGGGACACGGGTTAGAGCCCTGGTCCGGGAAGATCTCACATGCCACGGAACAACTAAGCCTGTGCACCACAACTACTGAGCCTGTGCTCTAGAGCTCGCAAGCCACCACTACTGAGCCCACGTGCCACAGCTTCTGAAGCCCACATGCCTAGAGCCCGTGCTCCACAACAAGAGAAGCCACTGCAATGAGAAGCCCACACACCGCAACCAAGAGTAGCCCCTCCTTGCCGCAACTAGAGAAAGCCCGCGTGCAGCAACGAAGAACCAACGCAGCCAAATTAATTAATTTTTAAAAAGAGTTACAAGTTTCATGATTATAGATACATTCCTTCATTCACTAAAGGAATGCATACATTGTATATAACGTATAAACATTATTGCAACCATTGTATATAAGTAAAATACATTGTATATAACATTTTTTGGAGAAAATAAAGCAGGAAAGTGGGAGGGGTGGGGGTGGTGGGACGAGGTAAGGCAGGGAAATCAGTTAGGAAGCTATTGCAATAATACAGATGAGAACTGAGAAAATATGGCAGGGCATCATATAAAGTGCAGTAGGATAAGAAGGGTTCCATTTTTCTTGGTAGTTCTATTTTCCTCTCCCAGAGGTATTTATTCCTACATTTTATATACATACATATATACCTGTGGGAAACAAATGCTATTTTGCTGTTTACTGTTAATTGTGTGAGTTTACGTAAATGGCATTATACTGTATTCTGTATAAATTTCTACAACTTGCTTTTCTCCATTTAATAAAAAATTTCTTTTCAAGATAAAACCACCACTTATAATAAATAGCATCTACACTGTGAGTCCAATACAAAAAAGGAAAATATTATCTTTAAAATGTATTTACCTTGAAGCTTTCTACTAAGTTCAAGTTTTTCCTGTTCAAGGCGTTTAATTCTTCTTTCATAAGCCTCGGTTGCTAAGTTGTTATCTAGAGTTCTCTGAACATTAACATCGAGATCCAGTGGAGCGGGACCAGCTGTAACTCTTAAACAGCTCCGATCAGACAGAACACTGAAAAAAAGGGGAAAAAAACGTGGTTTTACACTGAAACAATAAGTTTGAAGAGAAAAAGATAACCTTTTGAAATTCTTCATTTAGAACATCATTTGAACATCTAGTTATAGCTAGCCATCTGGAGTGATTACAAAACATATTTTTTTGCAAAATCACCATAAACAATTCTCTAGAAGCATTTTTGAAAATGAAAACTTAAATAGCCCCAATTCTCTTGAATTTATTTTAATAACCACAAATTATAAGATGAAGTTTGCTGAAGGGTTATTGGTAGCTTAAAACAATGTGACCACCTAAGTGAAACAGTAGTCAAAAGCACCAACCATGGCCCTCTTTGGAATTCAAAAGTGAAATGCCTTCATAAGCTACAAGGATATACTGTTCAACACAAAGAATATAGCCAATATCTTATAATAACGATAGATGGAGTATAACCTTTAAAAATTGTGAAGCACTTTATTGTACATCTGTAACTTATATTATATTGTACATAAACTGTATACGTCAATTAAAAAAACTTTTAAGTGAAATGCTTTAATTCGATACAATTTAATTAAAAACATTTGAAGTGCTGGACATTCAGCAGTGAGCAAAATGAACAACACCTGCCCATGGAGCAAGTTTTATATTCCAGTGGCAGAGACAAAAATAAACAAGTAAAATATGCAATACATTAGACAGTGTTATATGCTAAGGAGAAAACATAAAGCAGGAAAGGGGGAAATGAAGTATTAAAGCGGAGTAAATAAAAAATGTAGATAAAGTGGTCAGGAAAGCCATCACTCAGAAAGTAACTGAATAAGTCCAGAAGGAATAAGGGGACCTGCCAAGGAAACATGAGAGGAAAGAGCATTCCCGGCAGATGAAATACAAGTACGAAAGCCCTATCAACTATACTTCAATAAAATAAATTAAAAAAACAAAGAAAAAAGAAGTGCAAAAGCCCCGAGACAAGAGTATGTCTGGCACGTTCACGGGCCAGAAAGGAGACCTGTGTGGCTGTGAAGCGAGCAAGGGGAAGAATAGTAGGAAATAGAATCAGAAAGGTAAAGTGAGCCAGTCTTGTAGGGCCCGATAAGAACTTTGGAGTTAAGATATGAAGCCACTGGAGTTGCGGGCAGTGAGAACTGGTCCTGAACAGGGGAGTGACATACTCTTGACTTATCTTTTAGCAGGATCACTCAGATAGGTTCAGAGAAATATAAGAAATGATGTTACAAACATCTGAAATAGGTGATTAAGAGAGATTTTAAGTAGAAGTGAGGAGAGAGGCCTCAGCTGAAAATACACATTTAGGAGTCATCAGCAAATAATACCAGAGCACCAGAGTATAAACAAAAAAGATCCAAAGATGAAGTGATAGGACACAGGGAGATTAGGAGGAATGTGGAGAATGAGAAGGGGTGGCCAGAAAGGTAAGGAGAAACGAGGCAAGTGCTCTGGAAGCTAACAGGAGAGAGTGTTTTAATGGGAAGGAGCCGGGACAAATGAGATGAGACTAGGCAAATAAGTCAGACTAGGACTGAGAAATGATTGCCAAACTTATCAACATGGAGGTCAGTGGTGACATGGATAAAAGCAGTTTGCATGAAGTGATGGGAGCATAAACCTGACTGGAGTGGTGCCAAGAAAGAAGAGTATGAGAAAAATGGACAAAGTACAGACAACAATTTGAAGTAACTCTCCTACAATTAAGAGCAGAAAAATGGCTGGTAGCAGGTAAAGAAAGTTAGATTAACAGTTTTTATATTTTGCTTTAAGACGGGAGAAAAAACTGCATGTTTGTGAGCTGATGGAAATGATCTGTTATGCAAATGACACAGAAAGGGAAAAATTTATGATGTAACAGCAATGCGCTAGAGTAGGTAAGAGAAGACAGAAGGGATGCGGCTTAGCTAGGGAGATCACACCGTTGTCATCCATAAAAAGAAGACTACATGGGTCCAGCGGTGTGAAGGTGGTAAATGTGGTGATGGGAACTTGGGGAAGTTGTCTGCTGATCGCTTCAACCTCTCTGTGAAAGAGGAAGCGAGATCATCAGGTGAGACTAAGTATGACACGGGTTTTAGAGGAAAAGTATAAAGTATGAAATAGTTACCTAGGAGAGTGGAAGAGTGAATACACCAGGGTAACACAGTATATTTGCCAGGCAGCAATAAGTGGCACCTGAGGTTGGTAATCATGAACTTAAAAGTAGGACCAGTAAGAACGGACAGATATTTTTCTCTAGACACTTTGAAATGCACAGGTATAGGCAGAAAACGGAACTGTAATAATGAATGTCAACTTAGCAAAACCAGTGTTACAGAATAACAGTCAAGGAATTGAGGGGGCACCCAAGGAGTGACTATAGTCATTCTCAATGATATTTAAGGAAAGGTAAGGAGGAAAGAGAAGATATGAGTGGAATGAGGGTCAGTGAAAAGAATGTTAAGATCAGTGGGTTGAAAGTTCTGATGCTTGACACCTATAAAATATTTATTCAATAGCATGGGACTCTTCTAATTCCTGCCCCATTGCTAAGAGTTAGATTCTGAGCTCTCTATTTGTCCTCCAAAATGAGTTAAGATTCTTATATGTTCTATTCACTTTGTAATGTCTAACTTTTTCCAGCAGTAGCTTCACCCTTTTTCTAAAAAATTTTTTACAAGGCTCTCTTATGCATTATATTTTTTAAAACCTCAATTCATTTTTAATTTGACTTAAATCATCCAAATCATGTTAACTTTTCAAACTTACCAGCTACTAGTATATGTAAAACCAACAAATGGCAGATGGTGACCAGAAAACGCAGTATGTGTTGGTGGGGGCATTGTTTCCTAAAGGAGGAAAAAACATCTGGTAAGAAATGAATAACTATAAACTGCAGGCTGGGCTATAAATATTACCTGTCAACAGTAAATAGGTGACTGATCAATTTAGAAACACTGCTAAGTTTGGTACAGACATTTAGTGATAAAAAATTTAGACCATAAATACTGCTATTGTAGAATTCTAATAAAATGAAAAGAAAGATTTAAAGTCTGACAGATATTGAGAGTAGAATCATTATTCACGTATTCCATATTGCAAATTTGCCTAGTCGCTAAAATTTATTTGTAGCCCAAAATCAGTATTCACAAATACTTTTGTAGTCATTTGCAGACACTTGCAGAGCAAAGAAAAAGTTGAGTTGCGCTACGCACATGTCACCAGCTGGAGTTGAACAAGGAGACATATGCCTTCTTGTTTCAGCTCTCATACTATAAACAAGTGGGTTTTT
Source organism: Monodon monoceros (assembly GCF_005190385.1). NCBI lineage: Eukaryota > Metazoa > Chordata > Mammalia > Artiodactyla > Monodontidae > Monodon > Monodon monoceros. The sequence goes on from NW_021703774.1 coordinate 23,753,245, forward strand.
TTCAATGTCTACATGTGCCACATTTTTCTCATTTTTGTGTGTTTTACAGGTGGTTTTGCTATCTAAAATGGCCTCCAAGAGCAGTGCTGAGATGCCATCTATTGTGTCCAAACAAGAAGGCTGTAATGTGCCTTACAAAAGAAATGTGTGTGTTAGACACGCTTCATTCCAGCATGAGTCACAGTGCCGTTGGCCATGAGTTTGACATCAATGAATTGACATATATGTTAAATAAGGTGTCTTTAAATAGAAACACACATCAAACAAGGTATTGTGTGGCTAATGTATTGCACTGATTGGTTGATGAGAACATTGTGACCAGAGGCTCACAGGAACCTGACTGTGTATTTCCCCTAGGAACAATGGTTCAGGATTCACTAATACAGTATTTGCAGCAACTTTACTGAACATAACTATAGCAAATAGTCAGAATCAACTTTACCGTGTATTTAATTTGGAATGACTCACAATTCCTGTTAACAGTAAATGTAGTTCTTGTAATAAAAAAAAACTGATGAGGAAACTCCATTTAATTCTTTCTTGTGAGGCTCAGTAAGGAAAGTATAAGAGAAGTTCTTATCTGTCTTGAATATGGTACTTACTGAACAGTGAAAAGTAAATTCTTAGTGCAGAATTAAACCCATAAGAAATAACTGAATAAAAATGAAAGTTCAAAATAAGAAGGCTAAGGACCTACTGTATAGCAGAGGGAACACTTCTCAATACTCTGTAATGACCTATATGGGAGAACAATCTAAAAAAGAGTGGATATATGTATTTGTATAACTGATTCACTTTGCTATACAGCAGAAACTAACACAACCTTGTAAATCAACTGTACTCCAATAAAATTTTTTTAAAAATTAAGAAGGCTAAAAAGACAAAAGAAAAAAAATTGTGTTATTTCCCTAAATTTTAATTTAATATAACCTAATGGTTTAGAGCAGAGGTTGACAAACTATGCTGGCCTGCTTTGGTATGGCCCACAAACTAAAAATGAAGGACTATTTGGCTAATCCACTGGTCACCCACCTGCTGCAAACAGAGCTATAACTTTAGGTTAATAAGGCTATAGATTTTCTCTCCCCATTCATTTCCTACCAAGTTTGCTATTTTTAGCGGCAACACCACTGGGCATAGATATTTAGCTCTACAATCAAGTCAGCTCCCTCTGTCAGCAAAACGGCTGCTTTTTACAAGCAGCTCCATGCTAGCAGTTCTACCGTCCCCATTAAGCTGAGGGAAAAGTTGGGAGGGCTGTTTTTAACCAAAGTTCAACAGTATTTCATGAATAAATGCTTCTCAATTTATTTACCTTGGGTTGATTTATTAAGCCCTGAAATGGCTGTTTTTGACAATTTTGCCCAGTTTCAAGGTGGTTTTTAAGGAGAGATTTGCCAATGTCTTCACTCTGCCATCATGAAGTCCACTTTTGAAAGCATCTAATTTGTCCTCTTTTTTTTTTCCGGTACGCGGGCCTCTCACTGTTGTGGCCTCTCCCGTTGCGGAGCAACAGGCTCCGGACGCGCAGGCTCAGTGGCCATGGCTCACGGGCGCACGTGGGCTCCTCCCAGACCGGGGCACGAACCCCTGTCCCCTGCATCGGCAGGCGGACTCTCAACCACTGCGCCACCAGGGAAGCCCCTAATTTGTCCTCCTCTTAAGAAACCTAATGACATAACTAATCTAAGAAGTAAATCTTTGAATTTTAATTTAGCTCCTAGTCATGAATAACTATGCTCACCTCAGTTAGCTCTTTTAATTTCTTGATTTAGGGAGAGTAAATACTGGAAGCCACTTTAACTGTTTGATAATTGGTAAGGTGGTCTATAAAATTACTTTATAACCATATTTACAAAAAAAAGAAGAAAAAAGCAGAAGGACAGAACTTCTTTACAACGTCATACTCACAGAATTCTTCAAACAATCATCATCCACATCAAAATTTGATGTATCTGTTGGGCTACTAACTTCTGGAATGTAAGGTGCTTCACAGTTTCGAATATTATCCCAATCAATTCCACTGAAAAATGGGTGTTTCTTAAAGTCTTCTATTCCATTTTGACCAAGTCGATGTTCTCTGCTACAAATGAGCCTTCGAATAAGATCCTTAGCATTTTCAGAGACATCAGCCACTTGAGCTGGAAACTGAAACCTCTCCTAAACAGAGAATAATAGAAACGAAATATAAATCACTATTCAATTTACTAAGTAGGTTGATGTTAGCGTTGACTTTCTTAAAAATACATTTTCTTTTAAAAATATCTAATAAATATATATGGTACACTGTCCTACAGCAGAAACTAATACAACAGTGTAAAGCAATTATACTCCAATAAAAATTGTTTTTAAATAATAAGAATATATGGTACAAAGTACTGATACTAAAAGAGATGCAGGAATAAATTAAAAAGGATAATTTTCCTAAAAGAACTTTTCATTTCATATGTGACTTAGTCATAGATGCACTACAGAAAGAATAAGTTAAATGCTAAAACACCTTAAATGCTGTCAAAATGAATTCATTAAATGTAGTAGAATGTGACTCAGTATTTTAATAGTGTATATGATTGATAAAGTTCATATAAGTCACATACTAATGATTAATAGTATGGAACATTTTTAAAGAATGTAATACGTACTTTACACTAGGAGAAGTGCGTTGCTCCTTTAGCTCATTTAATCCTCAGAGCAACTGTATAAGGTAGATACTCCTATTACTCTAATTTTATAGAAGAGGAAACAAAGAAACAGTTCAAGCAATTTGCTTGATGTCACACAACTAATAAATGGTAATAAACTGATTTGAACTGAAACTGTCTGATTCCAGAATCTGTGCTCTTAACAACCATGTTATAGTACAATGATTTCTATCTGAAATGCTTTACATGCTATTTACAACTTTGTAGCTATTTCTTGTCTTTCAACTCTTCGTTACTACTTAGCAGATTATCTTTGCAGCCAGGTAGAAAAGCATTGACTCTACAAGACTGATTTATATATATGTGTAGCAATTAATCATAATTGTATCACCAGAACAAATTAAAAAGAACAGACTGTCCCTCCCTTTATGGGATATTCCTATTCATATTCTAGGTTTCTGCAATTGCTCACAATCTTCTGAGACTGATAATCAGACTCTTCCTCTTCTTGTACAATCTATTTCACTTGGTACTAAATGGATTAAAGTTTATTCATTCTTTCCTGCTCTGCATCTGGACTGTTTCCAATGTTTGGTGACCATAAATAATACTGGGATAGGTATCTTTGTACATATATCCTTGTTCTACGAATATTTTCCTTAGGGTAGATTCCTAGAACTGAAGTTACTCAACCAAATGTTTTAACCATTTTTTTTTAAGGCTGTCGATGCATACTTATAAACTTCTTGACAGAAAGATTATATCAATTCACATTCCTATCAACAACGTCTAACAATTTCCACCTCACTGGATTATTTACAGTAACAAGTACTATTTTTCTTTTCATCTTTGCCAAATTGACAGGGGGAAGAAAAGAATGCCCTTCTTATTTTAATTTGCATTTTATTTATTACTATTAAGATTGAGAATTTTAAATGCATTCTAGTCATGATTATACTTATACTATAGTAGTAATGATATAAATTATCTGCTTATGATCTTTGTTATTCTACTGAAGAGAACATTTAATTTTCTACTTATTAGCACCTCTAATGAAATACAGGAGAAGGTGAAAACTAATAATTTTATGCATAATTTATGGATCTTGATTACTCATATTTGTCATGTCCCTTATTAGCATAGAAATTAGATTGTTTATTGTTCTTGGAAAATCATTTTTTTAAATATCACATTTTAATTTTATTGAATATTATATGTATTATTTACCACATTAAGTTGAAAATTAGTAAAATATACTAACTTTGTGATTCATGATTTTTCCATATGTTTCCACCAGAGATTCTGCATAAAATGGTGTTTCTCCATAAAGCATTTCATACATACAGACCCCCAAAGACCACCAGTCACACTCAGGTCCATATCTGCCTTTTCCATCTTCCATGGCTTGAAGGATTTCAGGAGAGATATAATCTGGAGTTCCAACAGCCACTGAGGACTGTACCTGAAGAAGTTCACATTTTTAGTAATCTATCATAATATATTAGAAACAAAGAGTAATTTTAAATTAGAAACATTTACTTAAAAATACAATAGCATCACTTCATAACAACAACTTCGTCATTATCTGAATTTAGCCTCCTTGTCCATGTAAGTTAAAATTTATATAAGCACCACACCAACAAGTTCTCCAGATTTTTTAACACTATAGAACGTTTATTATAGCTGATACTTAATTGACTACATTTAGGGTAACAATATGACTTGAACACCACAGCCACTAACCACAAACTGAATATATATTTTAGAACATTCTTATTATTGATATTATCCATCCAACACTTACATATGAAAAATGGGACTGTGAAAATTTTACAATTAATTAGGGGGAAAAATAAAAAAGTCTGGCTAATACTATGAGCAGACTGGAGATTATTTTAAAACACTTTAATGAAAACCTAAGGAAATAAATGTTAACAATGTCCCGCAAACTACTTATCTATTTAAAAAAATTATAAAAGGGAAAAAAATATATCCTTCAAAAAATAAAGTCCCAACAGAGAAAAAGAGCTGGGCATACAATTATGGCAAGTTGGATGTAAATTAGAAAACAACAGCTAAAAAAAGATCCTGGGCACATGTCTTGTAAGGTATTCCAAAGTAAAAGAAAATTGGTTCTTTATGTTTTAAGAGAACATATCAAGCAATGAACATTCTCAAGATAAAATAATGGTTAATACTCCGAGTTTTCTAGACTAAATTACCATTCTTAATAATCATTAGAATAGACTTCCTCCTTGGCAATACTGAGATTAAGTAACTTGAAAACTCTTCTACTACAAACTCTTAAAAGTACTAGATAAAATATAACAACCATTTTTATAAATACATAAATGAGCCTTTAAATAAAGAGACAGTCTTAGGGGCCCAGTAATCAAGAAATGATTGAGAACCAGGGCGATAAACACTGAAGCAGGAGTGCAGCTGGAGAAATACTGGTTTTCATTTTCTAGGTACTTGGCTTTTAACATATACATAAGGACAAAAGGAAAGACCTTGAACTTATAGGACGTTTGAAGTGAGAGGCTGCCCCATATAACCTTTACCCTAAAAGGCATATTGTAAGGAAAAGGTGAATTATAAAAATCTGCCACTCATCAGAGAAAGATTAAGACATTTTGTCTATCTTGACTGTGACTGATATGTGAAAAAAATTTCCTCCTTTAGAAATTCATAACTTTAGGTCATATAGTCCCACCATTTGGAATTCTAATTCGCAGGGTTTCTGTTGTTCAGAAGTTCTCAAGCCAAGAAACTGGCAAAAATACTGGCACCAGGTTAGGTGCCCCTAGAAAGCCTGGCATAACAAATTCAAAACTACCGTGGAGGACACATGCTCAAACTTGGCCGCATATAATTCTCACACATAAAAGGCCATTGAAGATGAGCTCACAATCCAATAATATAACAGAATGAGGAGATATTCTATTACAAGCAAAAGTCAGAAATCCAAACAATTAGACCTCTAACAATTATCAGTTCCACTTCATGAAATAAGTATGTTTAAAATTATTAGACATATTAAAAAATAAAAAACATAAGAAAAAGATGAAAAAAATTAAAGAGAGGTCCTAGATATGGAAAAAAGTAGTCATTGAAATAAAAGATATGAAAAAATAAATGAAATCGGATGCACTACTATACACACTGTAGTTAAACTGCAGAGCACCAAAGGCAAGAGATCTTAAAAACATTAGAGAATAAAGAGAGATTTTTCTACCAAGAAATGACAATTAGCCTGACAGCTGAATTATTAATACTAACACAGCAGTCAGAAGAAAATGGAATTGTATTTTCAAAGTGATGAGACAAAATAATTGTCAATATTATATTCCCTACCTACCTAAATTATAATACAGGAATGAGGGTTAAATAAAGATAGTTTCATACAAAGACTGAGTGAACTACCACTTGCAGCCCTTTCAGTTGAACAAAAGTACTAAAGGATATACTTCAGAATCAAGAAAGATAACCCAGGGCTTCCCTGGTGGCGCAGTGGTTGAGAGTCCGCCTGCTGATGCAGGGGACATGGGTTCGTGCCCCGGTCCGGGAAGATCCCACATGCCGCGGAGCGGCTGGGCCCGTGAGCCATGGCCGCTGAGCCTGCGCGTCCAGAGCCTGTGCTCCGCAACGGGAGAGGCCACAACAGTGAGAGGCCCACATACCACAAAAAAATAATAATAATAAAAGAAATATAACCCAGATGGAAGAATGTGGCACTAGAAGCAATTATGAACAAAGATATTAGTAAACTTTAACATACATCTAAATGGTTATTAATTGGATAAAATAATGACAAAGAGAAGGAGAAACAGGACAACAAAGAATAAGATGAGGAGGAGGAGCAGGAGCAACCGAAAAAGGAGATGGTGGAGGTGGAAGGAACAACTACTTGAAGGCTGAAAAATAAGATGGAACTAAAATACTAGAAAACAACATGTTACTGAGGGAGCAGTTAGGATTACAATGTTCTAAGTTTCTTGGTTTTCTAATTTTTATTTACTTTTTAATTATAATTTTTAATTGTGGTAAAACACCCATAATATAAAATTTACCATTATAACCATTTCTAAGTGTACAGTTCAGTGGCATTAAGTACATTTACATTGTTGTGTAACCATCACCACCATCTCTAAAACTCTTTTCATCTTGCAAAACTGAAAATCTATTAAACGATAATTCCCCCATTCCCTCCTCCTCCCAGGCCCTGGCAACCACCACTATACTTTCCATGAATTTGACTACTCTAGGTACTTCATGTAAGTGAAATTGTACAATATTTCTTCTTTTGTGTCTGGCTTATACCACTTGGCATGTTTTTAAGAAGGTCTATCCTTGTTGTAGCATGTATCAGAATTTTAAGGCTGAATAATATTCCAATGTATGTATATACCACATTTTTTTTTATCCATTCATCCAACGATGGACACCTGAGTTGCTTACATCCCTTGACTTTTGGGAATAATCGTGCAATGAACATGGGTGAACAAATATCTCTTTGAGACCCTGCTTTAAATTCTGTGGAGCATGTACCCAGAAGTGGAACTGCTGGATCATATGGTAATCCTATTTTTAGTTTTTTGAAGAATTGTCATACTGTTTTCCACAGTGGCTACAGCCTTTTTACATCTCCATCAACAGTACACAAGGATTCCAATTTTCCCACATCTTTTCCAAAACTATTTTTTTTTTTATAGTAGCCATCCTAATAGGTGTGAGGTAGTATCTCATTATGGTTTCGATGTGCATTTCCCTAATGACTAGTGATGCTGAGCATCCTGTCATGTGCTTGCTGGCCGTTCCTATTATCTTCTTAGAAGAAATGTCGTTTCAAGTCCTTAGCTTATTTTGAATTGGGTTGTTAGTTTGTTACTGAGTTGTAGGGGTCCTTTGTATATTCTGGATAGCAACCTCTTATCAGACATAGATTTACAACTATTTTCTCCCATTCCATAGGCTACTTTCTCACTAAGATAACTGTGTCCTTTGATGCACAGAAATTTTTAATGATGGTGTAGTCCAATTTGTCTATTTTTTCTTTTGTTGCCTATTGCTTGGTGTCACATCCAAGAAATCATTGTCAAATAAAAGTCATAAAACTTCTCCCCCGCCCACTATGTTTTCTTCCAAGAGTTTTATAGTTTTAGCTCTTACATTTAGGTTTTTGATCTATTTTGAGTTAATTTTTGTAGATGGTATAAGACAAATTAAGTTTCTTTCTTTAATTAGGAATATGGTGGAGAAACTGATTGACTCTAGACTTTACATAAAGGATAAACGCTAAAATTTTTAAGATAAACATTAAAATATTTGAAATAGAATGTATAACTTCCAAAGAAGTAAAGAAAAAAAGAAATAAAAATAAATTTGACCCAGCCAATAGAAGGAAGGGAAGAAGTGGGGTGTGGGGGAGAAGCACACATGCAAACAAACAAGCAAAACCTATAGCAAATAGAACAAGACAATATACTAGAAATAAATACAAACATTAATAATTAAATTCATAAATGGATTAAATTCACCTATCAAAAGACAGAGTCATCACACTAGATGACAAATAAAACCAAAATGAACAAATTTTTAAAAAATCAGCAATAATCTGCTTAATGCACCTAAACATAAAGACAAAGAAAGGTTAAAAATAAAAGGATGGAAAAGATATACCAGGCATATGTTAAACAAAAGAAGGTTAAGGTAGCTGTATTAATATCAGTCAAATTAGATTAAAGGCCAAGATGATTATTATGATTTTTAAAAATTAACATAATTAGAAAATACCCTAGAAGAGCAACTCTGAATAATACGTAACTAACAACATAGCTACAAAAGAGTTGTGAAAACATTGATAAGTTCAAGGGAAAATTAATATATTCAACATCATAATAAGGACTTTTAAATAATAAATAATAGATAAGAAAGAAATAAAACTGGTAAGAATATTAAAATTTTGAACAACGAAGTTAATAACTTTAATCTTACGGACATATATAGAAACCTGCACCCAAAAGTTAGGAAAAAATGTATTATTTTCAAACAAACATGTAACAGTTATAACAATTGGCCTGTTACAAAATTAAAAGCGATCTTGACAAATGCTAAAAAACTGATAACAAATAGATCCACTCTCCAGTAAAAGAAAACTTTCTATAAACAGCCAAATAAGTAAACATAACACTATGAATACTAAAAGGCACACGTCTAAATAATTAATGGTCCACAGAAGAGTTCTAACTAAAGCTGGAAAATATTTAGTAAAATACTCTATGTCAAAACTTATGAAGAAAAGTAAAGCACAAATAAACAACATTAGGAATGAAAAAAGGGCAAAACTACACATGTAACAGATTTTAAAACTAGAAAGAGTGCAATCTGAACAACTTTATACCAATAAAATTGAAAACTCAGAGAAAACAGATAATTTTCATAGAAAAAAATAAAACTTACCAAAACTGACTCAGGAAGAAATAGAAAACCAAAGAGACCTATAACCATTAAAAAATTTGAATCAATAGTATAAAATCTACCTGGAAAACAAACAAAACAAAACAGAAGAAAACAAAACCTCACCAAAGCAAAGGTGATTTAAAAGTGAGTTCTACCAATTATATAAGAAATAGAGGGCTTCCCTGGTGGCGCAGTGGTTGAGAGTCTGCCTGCCGATGCAGGGGACACGGGTTCGTGCCCCGGTCCGGGAAGATCCCACATGTCACGGAGCGGCTGGGTCCGTGAGCCATGGCCGCTGAGCCTGCGCGTCCGGAGCCTGTGCTCCGCGACGGGAGAGGCCACAACAGTGAGAGGCCCGCGTACCGCAAAAGAAAAAGAAACAGATAACCCCAGTATTATATAACTGTTCTAGACCCAAAATGGGTAAGGGCAGGGGATATGGCTCCCCTGTTTCTTTTATAAAGCTAAAATAACCTAAATACAAAACAAGACAGATAAGAAAAATTTGAGAAGGAAAATTATACTGCAATCTCAGATAGGATCAATGTCAGGTATGAATCTCAGGTAACAATTCAATATAGAATTTTAGCATGGTCAATCTAGCAGTTTGTTCAACTATATCAATACAACTTGATGATAAAGTGATGTTTATATCCAAAGAATGGATGATTTAACATTGGACAATCTATGTCATTCATTGTATTAACAGACTGAAGGCAAAACACCCTGGTATTATCTCAATGGATGCAGAAAAATCACTTGATTACACAGTATTAAAAACCATAACAAACTCTTGGTAATCAGAAATAGAAATTTCCTTAATCTGATGAAGAATATATACCAAAAGCTTACAGCAAACATCATACTTAATTTGAAACTACAGAAAAAACACCGATAAATTCAGGAACAAGGCAAAGAAGCTCCCAATTACTACAACTACCTAATATTGTGTTTAAGGTCACTGACTGCATGATGAGAAAAAAATATAGCAAAATAACAGTGTAAGGACTAGAAAGGACAAAACACAAGGCTGTGTCATTATTTGCAGATTATAAGAATGTCTATATAGAAAAATATACATATACACATAGAATCTACAAATTATTTTGAACTAATAGAAAAATTTAGTGAGCTTGCTAGTTTCAAGATGAATATGCAAAAATCAACTGTGGTTCTAGAGAAGAGCAACAAGCTATTAAAATGCAAATTTTTAAAAGTTATCCATTTATAATAGCCAAAAAAAGAAAATCCATGAAGTGCCTAGGAAAAAATCTAACAAATAAAGGTAATGGATTTACCTTTACCTGAACATTATTATAAAACTTCATTAACAGACATAAGAGAAAACCTAAAACAATGGAGATACCATATTCACAGATGGGAAGACTTCATGTTATAGACAAAAATTTTCCCATAATTAATCTCTAAATTCAGTGCAGGTCTACAAGCTTGTATATGTGAAAGGGTGTTTGTATATGTCTGTCTGTATGTATATAAACTAGTGATATAATCCTAACAATCATATGGAAAAACAAGTGGCCAAGAACAGCCAAAACAATTTTAGAGACAGAAAAGGAATGACAGCAGGACACCCTCTCACAGAAACTGACTTCTTACAAAGGTATAGTGATTAAGATGGTATAATTTTAACTCAGACGTGAGACCTAAAAAGCAAGTTGAAACTTAATTTGGAAAGTCACAAACTTTGGGAAAGGTTAAAATTGAAGCAACTGCTTCAATAATAATAAATGATGATCCACACAGAGTTATATAATCACAACATTTCAGAACACCGGAAATAAACAGAACATCCTAAAAGCTTCCAAATAAGGGGCGAGGGTTAGAACAGAAGTACTGAGAATTAGGACGGCATCAGATGTCACAACAGTAAATTAGAAGACAATGCAATGTCTTCTAAATTCTAAGAGAAAAATAAGTTCAAATCCATCATACCATGTCCAGTCTATAAATTATCAATCAAGTATGAGAGAGGAAATGAAGGCATTTTTCAGACATGCAAGATTATGAAATATTTACTTCCACTGGAACCTTTCTTAGGCAGCTACCACCAAATGAGATGAAAGACAGACATGGATCCAGGAAACAGAGGATCCATTACTAGGGAGCGACACATAAATTCCATGATGATAAGGAAAGGTATGTCTAGGATGACAGTTCTCATCAGAGAAGTGGAGATAGGAGATAGGCCTATCTCCAGTAGGCCTATAGGACAGTCTAGACTAGAATGAGAGTATGCACGCCTCCAGACAAAGGAGCCACTAAGTTATTTACTGTGTCTAAGAGAGAAAGGAATTGCTCAATTTCTTAATGTGTGGTAGAGGGTCTGGGGATAAACTAGTGAGAATTATACAGAAAAACTAAGCAAAGTAAAGGGGTCACTTACTTCAGGGAGAACAAAGAGCTGTCCAAGAAAAGAAAGGTAATTAAAATAAATAATATGGCACAGCTATGTATAATATTTATATAATTATTAAAAAACTGAACAGGATTTAATGAAAGATTATGTGATAATCACAACACTGGGAAGATAAAGAGGAAGTGTAAGGGTTGGTTGAGACAGGTATAAAAGACCTGTATCCTCATCTTCCATGGTAGGAAATTAATAGATAATATCTAAAACTAAATAACAAGAGGCAGTAGCATGAATACAATAATAAAAAATACATAAGTAGAAGAAACAATGGAAGAAAGAGCTAAAAGATTTTCATGTGTCTGCCTGCAGAAAAAGACAGTTGGAGGTGGGAAAGAACCAGGACAAAGGAATGCTGTTTTTTCTCATGTCTTCCTAAAATATGTATACATCACATAAAAAATAAAGTAGAAAGGAAAAGAAAAAAGAAGGTTTCTTCATTATAATTTTCTAAATGGAGGACCAACATGCTATTATGTCCAGGAAAATTATTTGAGATCATTAATAAAAAATGAATGGCTAGGAAGACACACTAGAATTTTAGGAATAAATCTGATCAGGGGCAACTCATATAGACAGAAACAGTACTCAATGCATTCTGGAATGCATAGGGACTTGGAGGACTGAACACCAGACTCCATAGGAGGAGCCCCAACTTTAAGGGGCTTTAACACGCAGGACTGAGGAAACACTACCTCTTCCCCTGGAATTCTTTCTCAGTGTAGCTCTCTCTTTTCCGGAATTGTGGACCACAACTTTCTGATACCACAGCCTACCTGACTTTAATCTGTGTTTTCTCAACTTAGACCACCATGCTATTTCTCTCCCTCTCATGTCATACCTGGCACTATCCACTTCCCACTATATACTTCAAACACATGCAGTTATCTTAGAGCAGAATAATTACATACACTGGTCTTACATTGTTTGTGTGACTACTGCCATATCTATTACTTCTACCTATGTCACAAGCCCCACATTACAATATTATTTTCTCTTTTAATAGTCGGATACCTTTTACGTAAATTAAAAAAAAGATTAATATAATCTTTTTCCTTTATCCTGTAAATCTTATTTATCATATCTGATATTGTTTATCATATAGCTAAGTATCCAAATGGTGTCATTTCCTTTGGTGTGAAGGACATTCTTTAGCATCTAGGCCTCTTTCATTTACCTGAAAAGGTCTTTAATTCACCTTCATTTTTGAAGAATATTTTTGTTTGATATAGAATTCTTGATTTACAGACTTTTTTTTCTTTCAGCACTTTAAAGATACCATTCCATGATTTCTGATGAGAGTTCAGTGGTTATTTTTACCCTTTTTCCACAGTATGTAAAGTGTTTTTTCTTCTGGCTGCTTTCAATTTTTTTTCTTTAAGTTTCAGCAGTTTAACTGTGGTGTATCCAAGTGTGGTTCCTTTTATTACCTTGAGATATGCTAGGATTTTTTTTTTTTTTTTTTTTTTTTTGCGGTACGTGGGCCTCTCACTGTTGTGGCCTCTCCAGTTGCGGAGCACAGGCTCCGGACGCGCAGGCTCAGCGGCCATGGCTCACAGGCCTAGCCGCTCCGTGGCACGTGGGATCTTCCTGGACCGGGGCACGAACCCGTGTCCCCTGAATTGGCAGGCGGACTCTCAACCACTGCGCCACCAGGGAAGCCCTATTCTAGGATTTTATACCTGTGTTTTTCATCACATTTGGTAAGTTTGAGCCATTAATTCTTACAAATGTTTTCTGTTACTATCACACTTTTACTAGGATTCTAACTGTATGGATATCTGAGCCTATATTGATTTTGTTTCAATCTTTTCCTCTCTGTTCTTCAGACTGTTTAATCTCTATTGATCTGTCTTCAAATTCACTGGCTCTTTCTTCTCTCATTTCTAATCTACTGTTAACCTCCTCCTGTGAATTTTTTATTTCTATTACTATAATTTTCAAATTCTAAAAGATCCATTTGATTTATTTTTCTGCAGAGATTCCTCATCTGTGTAATCTTTAAGACTATTATCTTCCTTTTGATTCTTTCAACATATATATGATAGTTTCATTAAGTCTCTGTCTGGCAACTCCAACGTCTGTGCTAGCCAGGCTTTTACTGACTACTTTTTATTTTTCAATTCTGTATCACAATCACTTACCCTGCCCTCTATTTTTGTTTGGTCTAGTGATTTTTGACTGAATGCTGGCCACTGTCAATAAAACATTGTGGACAGTATGAATTCTATTATCTTCCTCTGAAGAATATTAAATTCTCCTTTAAGCAGATAAAAAAATGCTAACTGATCTCCTTGAACATGGGCTGGCTTACACTTATACCCTTTAAAGGCAATATAGAAAACCTAAGATTCATCTCAACCCCTTTATTTGGAGGACCACTTTCAAACTCCGTTGATCTCATAAGGACTTGGTTTTAGGCTGTTAGATAGGCTTAGAGTAAGTCTTACATGTTACAAACATCTTAACTAGCCAATATTCCAATGTCTCCTAGCACTGTGTCTCCTCCAGCGCTGCTTGATTTCGAGTAATCTGCTCGATTTTCAAATGGATAGCATCTACTCTTTGGTAATTCTCATATGTTCTTATACAGTTGTCCCTCCATATGTGCTGGTTCCACATTTGCAGATTCAACCAATCATGGATCAAAAATATTTTTAAAAAAATTTTCCAGAAAGTTCCAGAAAGCAAAACTTGAATCTGTCACACACTGGCAACTATTTACATAGCATTTACATTGTATTTACAACTATTTATATAGCATTTACATTATATTAGGTATTATAAGTAATCTAGAGATGATATAAAGTATACAGGAGGATGTGCATAGGTTATATGAAAATACTACATCATTTTATATAAGGGACTTAGTTGAGCATCTGCAGATTTTACTATCCATGGCAGGGGGGCAGTCCTGGAACCAATCCCCCACAGATACCAAGGGACAACTGTACGACATATGTACAGACCAACCGTCATGAGATAGCCCCATGTGGATATTTTAGGCCCTCTCTATGCACAACTCCCTCCTTTCCAATGGTAAGCCCTGCAGATTCCAGCTGCCTCAGCTAACCCAACTCTCATCTCCTCCTCCTCAGCTCTGTAAGACAGTTAAACTCTGCTTTAACTCTAGCTTTCTGCATCAGAGTCAGCAAACTGTCCCAATCCTGGGAAATGGTGAGGCATACCTCATGAATTAACTTCTCTCAGAGATAACAGTCTTGTGTTGCCTGTTGTCCGCTGCCTAAAAACAGTTGTTTCAAATCCAGTTTTACAGTTATTTATAGTGAAAGAACAATTTGGTATCAATTACTCCCTCCATCAATGGCTAGAGGCAGAAGTCATATAATCCTTTTTAAAAAAGTTATCTCCTTAGGATAAATTTTCAGAAGTCAAATTGCTGGTCCAGTATAATGTGACATTTTCGTGGCTTTTGCAATGTATTGTACTAAATTACTCTCCAAAAAGTTTCTGCCAATTAAAATGATATATATTTGGATGTATGCTATACAACCAGGAAATTGAGGTAAATACTACAACAATAACAACAACAATAACAAACAGGGAATACAATTGGGGCATGTGAACTTTTAAGTAAGTGAGAGAATATAACGGAGGGGCCTAGGGTTAGCAGAACTAAAGTAAATGGTAACATAAAACCGAATCAGCCTAGAGGACTTTCTGCTAAAAGCTTTCACTTGTTGAACACTGTCCCTCAGGGAAACCAGACAACTAGTAAAGAAAGAGAAAAGAAATGAAAGTGAAGAAGTCACATATTCGTTTTCCATGTGGGATTTATTTTCTTCACTCCTCCGGAACTGTGGAAATATCTCAAGTACAATAATAAACAGTTCAGCTAAAAAAGGAACAAACAAGAGTCTCATAAAAGGTATAGTGTATAAATCTTAAGATCATTAACATAAGCAGTTGAAAATGGTATATGACTTTTTAGACAAGCCCTATTATGAGTAAGTATGCCTAAGTGGAGGGAAGTAAAGCACAGAAAGACAAATGGATGGAAGGATGTTTGAGAGATAATATAAATAGATGGCTTCTAAAACAGATAAAGAAAACAAGCAGTAAGGGAGATGTCTGTGGGTCAAACAGTTTAAGATTTATCTTTATTTACCGTTCCATCTTCCATCAGCTTCAGACATGAACCAAAATCTGCTAACCGAATATGTCCATTCATATCCATCAATATATTGTCAGGTTTGATGTCCCTGAAAAAAACAGACGCATTCAATTTTTAGTTGGGAAAAATAAACACAATCAGTTACTTGGTAAGATAACCATTTTGTCTGAAAATCTCAACTTCTTTTAAAATTAATACTCTAAGAAAATATATTTCTTTAGACTATTTCTTTATGGGTTCAAATCCTAGCTCTGATTCATATTAAAACTTTTTTAAACACATGCAATTTCACTGTCCTGGAGATAAAAAGTACTGTGGTAATTTTCACTGAGGTTAAATCTTACCATTCTTCCTTTAGATTTGCACAGATTCCAATGTGGCCATGGTAGGCCTATTTTCTGCATACAGAGAAGAGCCGTAATTACTTGATACCCACAAAACATACTACCTTCTAGCCCATGAAACTGAACAGAGAAAAATATACTTCCTAGACCCTGAACATGAATGTAAATAAATACATTTTCAATTACTGCAGGTCATGACAACACAAAAAGAATTGCTTCACAAAGCTGATTCGGAAAACGACTGGAACTACTTAATAGTGATCTATATTATTATATAAAGCTATTTACAGGTGTTAAGTCAAAGGCTTGTAAGATATCCAAATCTAACTAATAACAAACTAAATCATGCCAGTTTTTCTGTTTGTTTTTACATTTGAATAATAAAAAGGGTTGCAAACCTTTGTGGCAGCTAACCCACTAAAAAGGCAGAGTTGAATAGTTCTGACAGACTATAGCCTTCAAAGCCTAAAATATTTCCTATCTGGCCCTTTATAGAAAAAGTTTGCTGACCCCTGTTACAGATGATAGATGATTGCTTAATACAGACAGGCAGATAGACAGACTGAAAACAGCAGCCTGCATAGGAACTGTCTTCATAGTCCTCCATATTTGAATTTATAACCTCAACACTCAGAAATGCTATATTAAGAAAAGATTTTTCTCTTGTTCAGAAACATCAAAGAAGTACACTTCAGTGCTGGAAGGAGCCTTAGAAATTACCTAGACCATTTTTAGATAAGGGGAAAACTGTATTTTATTCTTTATTTTTAAAAATATTAAACTGCATAGTCATTATACATAACTGCTACTGGTAGAATTCTCAGATTTTAAAGGAGACTAAAGGAGTTACAAAGACAGGATTTATAAACATCAGTAATACTTTTGGCTATGTAAAAACCAGGAAATATTAAAACTTAATAAGAGAAATAAATTGTATTTATACACTTATAACAATTAATAAAATGTAAAATATTTAACAAGACATTATAGATAGTACTGCCACTCCCCAAGTATCTCATTACCCTTCCTGATATCACCCCCTTCCTCCACTCCCCAGAGGTTAGCAACCACAATCCTGAATTTGGAGTTTACTATATCATGCATATTTTATATTATGAGTACATATACATGTAACCATAAGACTATATATTTTTCTGAATGTCTTTAAACTTTATAATTGATACCATACTGTGTGTAGCCTTTTGCAACTTGGTTTTATTCTAATGTTACGTCTCTAAAATTTATCCACGTTGATACATATTGTTCTAGTTCATTAATTTAAATGCTGCATGGAATATTTTCACGGATCCAATTTATCTGTCAATGCTCCTGATGAGGAATTTGGATTGTTTCCAACAATTTTAGATTGTTTTAGATTTTTATTTTGCTAGTACACAAAATTCCAAAATGAATATTTTTACAAGTACCTCCTTGTACTCATATGGGAACATTTCCCTAGGTTATCTAGGAGTGGAATTGCTATGAGAAAAGACATGTACATCTTCAACTTTACTAGCAGGATTACTACTAAGGTTAAGACTCTTTTTTACATTATCAAGGGTCATCTTCGATTCCTCTTCGGTAAAATGCCAGTTAAAATCCCGTGCCATTTTTTTATACTGTGTGTGTGTTGTTTGTTTTTGGTTAAACTTCAGGAATTTCGTTTCCTAAGATTTAAGTACATGTGTTACAAATCTCTTCTCTCTGCATGTGGGCTTGTTTTTCCACATTGTTTATAGTGTCTTTCTTACTCATAAAAACATTGTTTAATGCTAATGTAGTCTTATAATTTATAATTTGTATTTTTTCACTTTCTTCAGCTTTACTGAGGTATAAATGACAAATAAAATTGTAATATATTTAAAGTACAACATGATGATTAATCTGATATACATCACATTGTGAAAGGATCCCCACCACTGAGTTAACATATCCATTATCTCATCTCACATATTTACTTTTTTTTTTTTTTTTGGAGCAAACACTTCCATTCTACTCTCTTAGTAATACAATATTATCAACTATAATCACCATTCTATACATTAGCTCCTCAGACCTTATTCATCTTATAACATAAAGTTTGTACCCTTTGACCAACTTCTCCCTATTTCCCATACCCCCAGCTCCTGTCAACCATCATTCTACTCTCAGAATTTGCATTTTTTGTCCTAAGAAATCTCCCTTATCCTCTCCTTCCAGGGCTCATAAGGAAAGTGTCCTATATTTTCTTTTAAAAGTTTTAAAGTTTTACTTTTCATTTCAAGTCTTTAATCTCCCTGGAATTAATTTTTCTGTGTAGTGTAAGATAAAGGCCACACTATATTTCTTTCTGTCCCAATACCATTTATTGAATGACATCCTTTCGCTACTGATTTCTAATAGCGCCTCAGTCAGAAATCAAGTGCATCTGTTTCAGGACTTCCATGCAATTTTAATCAAAAGTCTTTAGAACGAAAGGGAGTCTATTAACAATGACCAGGACAATAGGCATGAACTGGAACTGTCACAGGCAAACAGAGGTATGCTCACCCATCTATACCTAGGCTACTGTCTTAATTATGAAAGCTCTATAATGACCTCTCTATACCAGTAGCCCATGTTTTTAAATTGCCATGGCTCTTCCAGATAAATGCTAGAATTAGCTTAATATGTTCCATAAAACATACTGAGATTTTGATGGGAATCACAATGACTTCACAGATTAATCTGAAGAGAAATGATATCTTTGCAATGTGACTCTTCCCATCCATGTATCAAGTTAATTAACATTATAGACACATAATTAATGTATATAAATACCTTATATATTAGTTATGAGTCTTCTTTTATGTCCTTCAATAATATTGAATATTTTTCCACAGAGAGCTTACACATCTTTTGCTATTGATAGTCTTGGATACCTTACAGTTTTGTTGCTATTGTGAATAGGATTTTCTTCATAGAAGCATTCTCATTTTGCTTCCAATTTTCATGGGAATGTTTCTCATATTTCACCATTAAGTGTGATCTTTGGTTTAGATTTCCAGTAGAAACTCAATATTAGGAGAATTACCTTCTCCTCCCAAATTGCTAAAAGTATCAGGAGTGGATATTCAATTTTGTTGTCATTTTTGGTATTGAGTTTATTTTCCTCTTTTAACCTATTAATACAGTGTGTGTTACTCTAATAGATTTTCTAATGTTGAAACTCCCTTGCATCCTGGAATAAAACCTACATGGCCATACTTTTTTTTTTAATGTGCCATCTATCACTGAATCTAAAACTCCACTGACTATAAAGATGCACCATTATGGCATGTGCCACTAAAAGAGAGAATAAATTGACTACTATAATTTTAGAAGCCATTTATTTAAAAGTTACAGAGATATTAAATTGAAAAATAATTGAAATTGAAAAATTGTCTTAGCACTCATAATATATACACTGCTGAATTTGATTTTTTTTTTTTTTTTCGGTACGCAGGCCTCTCACTGCTGTGGCCTCTCCTGCTGCGGAGCAGAGTCTCTGGACGCGCAGGCCCAGCGGCCATGGCCCACGGGCCCAGCCGCTCCGCGGCATGTGGGATCCTCCCGGACCGGGGCACGAACCCGTGTCCCCTGCATCGGCAGGCGGACTTTCAACCACTGCGCCACCAGGGAAGCCTCTGAATTTGATTTTTTAAAACTTTTATTTTTAGGGACTCCCCTGGTGGTCCAGTGGTAAAGAATCCGCCTTCCAGTGCAGGGGATGAGGGTTCGATCCCTGGTTGGGGAACTAAGATCCCACATGCCACGGGGCAACTTAGCCCACGCGCCACAACTACTGAACCTACGCACCTCAACTAAAGAGCCCGCATGTTGCAAACTACAAAGCCCACACGCTCTGAAGCACGCGCACCACAACTAGAGAGAGAAAAACCCGCATGCCACAACTAGAGAGAAGCCCACGCGCCACAACGAAAGATCCCGCATGCTGCAGTGAAGGTCCCATGTGCCGCAACTAAGACCAGACGCAGCCTAAAATAAATAATTAAAAGTTATTTTTAAAACTTTTATTTTTATATTCATAAGTGATATTGTGCTATGTAACATTCTCTTCTTGTACTACCCTTTTCAAATTTTGTTGTTAAGGTTTTACTATCTTCATAAAGTGAGATAAATGGCTTATCAAAATTTCAAAAGAAATTTATACAGAATTCAATTATTCCTTTCTTTTTTTTGGCCGCACCACGCGGCATTCGGGATCTTAGTTCCCTGGCCAGGGATCAAACCCGTGCCCTCTGCAGTGAAAGCACTGATTCTTAACCACTGGACCACCAGGGAAGTCCCCAATTATTCCTTTCTTGAAAATAAAAGAGAACTCATCTATAAAGCCACGTGGAGGCTGTTCATAGGAGCTATATTCGTAACAGCTCAAAACTGGAAAAAACTCAAATGACCATCAGCAGGTGGGTGGATAAACTGTGACATATTTACACAGTGGAAGACTACTCTAGCAATAAGGAAAGATCTGTTGATACATCAAATTGGATGAATCTCAAAAACTTTATGTTGATCAAAAGACATCAGACAAAAAAAATATATGACGTATGATTCCATTTATAAGAAGTTCTAGAACAGGTAAAACTAAGCTATGGTGATAGAAACCAAAACAACTGGTGATGGAGAGATAGAAGACGCCAACTGGAAAAGAGCACAAGGAAACTTTTAGAGTGATGGAAACATTC
Organism: Monodon monoceros; assembly: GCF_005190385.1. Taxonomy (NCBI): domain Eukaryota; kingdom Metazoa; phylum Chordata; class Mammalia; order Artiodactyla; family Monodontidae; genus Monodon; species Monodon monoceros. The sequence goes on from NW_021703774.1 coordinate 23,773,965, forward strand.
TACATCTTGATTTGGGATTGTGGTTACACAGGTATATACATTGTCAAAAATCATCACTGCACATTTAACACTTGTGGACTTTATCATATGTATTTCAATTTATAAAAATAAAAGGGGTGAAGACAAGAAGTACCTTTAAAAAATATGAGACTGCAGTCTTGTGGAGGGAGAACTTTCCATTACAGATTCAGTTTTTTTAAACGTTCTTAGTTTATTGAGATAATTTCTATTTCTTCTTGAGCAAGTTATAGCTATTTATATTTTCTCATATACATTTCATACACATTTTCAAATTTATTGGAATACAGTTGTTCACTGTATTCTATTATTATTTGTTTAATCTACAATATATAGCTATATTCCTAATATTATTTCTTTGTATCTTTTTTTTTTTTTTTTTTTTTTGTGGTACGCGGACCTCTCACTGTTGTGGCCTCTCCCGTTGCGGAGCACAGGCTCCAGACGCGCAGGCTCAGCGGCCATGGATCACGGGCCCAGCTGCTCCGCGGCATGTGGGATCTTCTCGGACTGGGGCACGAACCCACGTCCCCTGCATCGGCAGGCAGACTCTCAACCACTGCGCCACCGGGGAAGCCCTGTATCTTTTCTTGTATCTTGATAAAAAATAACACCTAATGCTTATTTAGTACTTTCTAATTTCCATGCAGTGTTCTAAATACTTTATGTGCTTTACTTATTTAATGTTCACAACAACACCGCAAGGTAGGTACAATTATTTTCCCCCTTTAGAGATGAGGAAGCTAAGCCACACAGTTAATGCTCAAGGTCACACAGTGATTGGAATCAGGATTTAAACTCAGGCAGTCTGGCTCCAGAAACCATACTCTTTGCTATGATCATTACTGCATATGATTCAATGTTTAATCCATTTCGAATTCTTCCTGGTACACCTTGGAAGGTATGATCCAATTTTATTTTTCCCACACACCATTCGTTGAACCTCTTATTTAAGACGCAACCTTCACCAGATGTTAACACTAAGTATTTGGATCTACTATAAGACTTTCAATTCGGTTCCATTAGTCTGTCTTTACACACAGTGGTAATATACTCTTAATTATTAAATACAGATATTTTAATATCTGGTAGGGATTGTCTTCCTCACTGTATATTTATGTTAATATGCTATATATTTCTTAATAAATATATCCCTAAGTAGTCCGTATTTTTAGATACCATACCTAGAGTCTTTTCTTCTACTATATCTCTTCATAATTATTGTTCCTTGCTACACTATAAATTCCACAAAGCTAGGAATTTTGTTCTCTACTAGATTCCCAGCACATGGAAAAGAGCCTGACACATAGTAGTATGCAATAAATATTTACTCAATTAATTAGACAACAAAAGCTCTTGATAGCCTTCTTGAACTTTCTTGCCATTTGTAAGTAGTTTTTAAGTTAATTCTCTTTGATTTTCCAGGTATAAAATAATATCATCTATGAATATCATCTATAAATGTTACTATTCTTACACTTTTAATTTTTTTCTTTTGCCTTACTGGCTAGTATTTCTACTACAATGTAAAATAATATTGTTGACAATGAACATCTTTGTCTTGTTTTGACTTTAGTAAGTTACCTATTTAGCATGAGGCTGACTTTTGAGGTATGAGATACAGGCACATACAGCATGTTAAGGAAGCATCTACCTATTCTTATTTTATCTAAAAAAAGTATTTACTAAATTCAACAACTCTTCTTGATTAAAAAAAAACAAAAAATAATTCTAAAATGCATATATTATATGTCTAAAATTTATAAATCAAGAAATAATAGGCTTAGATATCAGGACATTAGAGATATGGGTTAAAAAGCAACAACAAGAAAAACAGCATAAAGAAGTTGAATGTGGCTGCCACCAGGGGAGCGGGCATAAGAGGTATGACAGAGGGACTATTTTCAATATAACCTTTTTGATACTACTTGAGTTTTATTTTAACTATATGCAGTATTATTTGATTTAATTAACTGAAAACCAAAATACAGGGGACTTCCCTGGTGGTCCAGTGGTTAAGACTTCACCTTCCAATGCATGGGGTGCGGGTTCGATCCCTGGTCGGGTAGCTAAGATCCCATGTGCCTCGCAGCCAAAAAAACCAAAACATAAAACAGAAGCAATATTGTAACAAATTCAATAAAGACTTTAAAAAATAATGGTCCACCTCAAAAAAAATCTTAAAAAACCCCCAAAATACATGCATATAATGTCTGAGTCATTTAATTCAAGAATATGAAAATGTTTTGACTAAGCCACTATGATTATCTGCAGTCAGCAATATTTTTCAGTGAAAACAATTAATGGGTATCAAGATCCACAGATAAATAAGATCATGTTATAAAGATGGTACAAACTGGTCTCTGCTTTCCAACAGGGAATACAATTACACACTTCATGTAATACGTCGCCTAATGATTCATTCCACATACCTAGTGTATTCCATGGTTGAAAAAGAAGTCTCTCTGTTCCTCAAATGGTCTCTATTTGATTTGATGGAAACTCTCCTAATCTCCTGAATTAATAAAACCTCAGGAGTATTTGAACTATGAACTATTCCCTAATCACCTGTTAGGTTTGAAAATATGTTTTATTTTTTTTTTTGGTGGGGGGGAGACAAAGTATAATGCAGATATGAGGTAGAACTTAAAGAATTCATAAGAAAGAAACAATGACTTTTCTATCTAGCTGATATTAAGTATGACCTACATTACCCGGCACAAGGAAGGCCTAAAACGTATGTAAGCCCACACACTTAACCACCTCAAACAAAGGAAAACATGTCCCTTCCTCCTTTTTCAACCAAAGACTACAGATTGATCTTCTGTGGTTTCCTTTCTCCTTGAAGATTGTCTACCATTTTCATCTAAATCTAATCTAAAAATGTCTGGGAGAAAGTATACAAAATATGATCTGAATTGGGCCTAACATATACAGAAATAGGCCTGGTTCTTTTTGCACTTTAGGTTTTTGAAGTGTAAGCGAAGCGAAACAGAAGCTGCAGATTCAAATCCCCACAAATGTCAGGGGAGGTGTGGATACATCTGCTGACCAATATCCATCCTATGAGTCACAAATGCTCTTAACTACTTCATAAAAATGTTCTCACTGGAGTAGAGGAATAGAAAGAGATCCCAAGTGTAAAATGATAGAAAGATGGTTACACTTACATAACTGACAGGACCCTCAAACCCAAGAGGTTCTTTTCTCTCATCTAGAAGAGCCAGGATCAAAGAAAAGCAGGTGAACACCTATCTATTCTCTCTACAAATAATTTGATAATTGAACCATGATTTTGGCATCTTGAAGGCTACGTACAGAAGAAAAGGTTTAACAATCTGTAAGTAACAAAACCCTTTCAAGTAAAGTCATAGTTATAAAGTTATCTATCATTATTATATCTGCCCAAGAAAATGCAAGTCTTTATTCTTACATTACCACTGAAATGTATCATCAAATTTTAAAAGAAATTTGAGTGCTTAAAAGAAGTTCTTAAAAATTTTTTGGCTTTCCCATTCCCATTCATATGCAGAAAATATTCTCTTTAAGATGACAACCTTTTAATTGCCAAATCCAGCAGAATCTTTTCAGTTTGAATCCTATAATGATTTCTCTGTGACATCTGACAATGCTGATTATTCTCCCAACTCTACCATTTTCTCCTCTATTTTCTCAACTAAGACCAATTCTTCTCAGTCTTCTTTCCTGATTCCTCTTTTTCCAAAGTCATACTTCCCATTCCCCTAATGCTGTCCTTCCCTAAGACTCAGTTCTCAGCTGCTTTAAAGTTACAGAGAGCCTCTTCCCCAAAAGGCTTGTCCTTCTTGGGCAACCTATATCCACTGAATAATTTACAGGGAACTATAAAGACTCAGCCAATTTAATTAAATGAGTAACAATTCTGATGGGCTAAAGACTTTCCAGAACTCCTAAGTGGGGCTGGCTGAGGCTTTGGCCTGCAGTGCAAACTGACTTCTCCCTCTGCCTAACTCTGCTTCCTCCAGCTCCCCTCCCAAAGGTGTTAATCCTTAGTACATCTTGCATTATACATACATTCTGTCTCAGTCCCTGTTTATGGAAAATACAGTGTGTTGCATGGCAATGGATAAATGGAACAATGGGCTGGCAAATTCCATTTTCTGACATAAGAAGCAAAATAACATCTGGTATTCTGAACCACTCTGAGTCAGTGACATATTGCAAATAAGGTGGCAGCCAGCCAACCAGATACCAAGTATTGTCAATAAAGGAAGTGAAAGGGAAATTCGGGCAAAACATTAGTTCCAACCTTGACAATCCATGAAAACTAAGAAAGAGATAGAAATGTTTAGAAGAGATAAAAATCTCTACATTATCACTGTAAAAAAGTATTATTCAAGTTTCTTCCTAATTTGAATATGAATTGTACCACTTATCATGAATTAAAGTTTCTGTAATCTGCGGTTTTCCTGGTCCCCAAGGAAAAGCATTATTCTACTTAAAAGGAACATCTGACTTAAAACATTTGACTTAAAAGGAACAACATTATTTAAAACTCCAAGTCAAAATTAATATTTATAATGATACATATTTTTATTTGTAACATTAAGAATAAAAAAGCATCCCAAAACAATGACCACACTGAAAGGGCAATATTCTATAGGTCATTTTTACTTTAATACTTCAGTAGAATATCAGTACCAGAGCATGATTATTATAATTATTATTCCTATAATAGTAAAATGTGGATATAATAACATTAGTTAACCTTCAAAGCAGTAGTTTTCAACTCTGGCTGGACAACAAAATCAACTATAGAGGTTATTTAACTATATGTACCTCAGCCCCAGTCCAGACACCACAAATCAGAATACTGCATAGGGATTGGTTACTGAGAATACTAATTTAGGACACGTATCTCTCCTTCCATCAAGCTCATGTCAATGTCTCCGATTTGGTTCCTTTTCATCATTTATACAGGTTGGGGGAGTAGGCTCTCACAATGGAATGCTTTTATTTTCTGGTCTTCCTACTCCTCCTCTTTATATACCCATACAGAAGAAAATCAGCATATGGTATTATAATATTACAACTAAAATGTTTATTGGAAGTGTATATTAGGGCTTCCCTGGTGGCGCAGTGTTGAAGAGTCCACCTGCCGATGCAGGGGACACGGGTTCGTGCCCTGGTCCGGAAAGATCCCTTAGGCCGCGGAGCGTCTGGGCCCATGAGCCATGGCCGCTGACCCTGTGCGTCTGGAGCCTGTGCTCCGCAACGGGAAAGGCCGCGACAGTTAGAGGCCCGCGTACCGCAAAAAAAAAAAAGTGTATCTTAATTTTGTCAAATACATATTATATCAGTAATGAAGAGAAAATCCACACTGGTAAAATTATGTCACAAACTGCCTTTCTGTTAGTCATACATTTGAATTTTTAATAGGAACATTAATTTGAAGTTCATCTTACAATTTAAAAAAGTTATTCATAACATTCTGTCAATAAACTTTTCTCAAACTTCTTTCCCAACAGTGGCTGCCCAAATCCTGATCTTTTACATATCCTTCAAAAAACCATCTAGATGCAATCCACAAGAGGAAACAAGTAAAACTGACAACCCACACCTACAGTGTAACTCAAAGAAAGTCTACCACAAAATTAAAATCATTTCTAATTATAGAAATAAATATTCAAATCCAGCAGATCAAACTCTAGAGTGCATGTGGAAAGGAAGACCTGCGAAAGAGACTATGGGAAAAAGAATAAAAGAGCAGGGAGTCCAGGGATGATAAAATGTAGACTAAACTACTACCCACTGTCACTGAAAGAAAAAGCCCTATTACGAGTGGGGTAAGATGTAACAATGGGGGAAACTGGGTAAAGGGTACATGAGATCTTTTTGTACTGTCTGCAATTTCCTGTGAATTTAAAATGATTTCAAAATAAAAAGTTTCTTTTTTTTAAAGCCCGCCCCAAAATATTACCTTGAGAAAATTTATGGGCTTATTATCTTATGTCTCTCATTGTCTTGTTATACATTAACATAATCTCTTTAACACATATTTATATTTACTTAAACAATATATCACTAAAGAGAAAAACCTTCTAAAACTGTGTACCAGTCAATAGTATCTGATTTTCATCAGTGGACCGCCTATGATCTTGTCCTTGTCAGCCCAGTCGTTTCTCACATTCCCTTTTGCCCATCTTTGCCTCCGCTCCTCTGGATAAATCCCAGCTGGCCTAAATTGCAAGAATAATTGCCTTCTCTTCTGAGAACCACCTTTGACACTACAGGCACACCTCAGAAATACTGCAGGTTAGGTTCCGGACCACTTCAATAAAGCTGATATCACAATAAAGGAAGTCACATGAATTTTTCTGGTTTCCCAGTGCACATAAAAGTCTGGTGAGTGCGCAATAGCATTACATCTAAAAAAAACAATGTACACACCTGAATTTAAAAATGCTTTATTACTTAAAAATGCTAACCATTATCTTACAATGCAAGGTTGCCATAACCTTCAATTTGTAAAGAGCTCAGTATCTGTGATGTGTAATAAAGCAAAGCACAATAAAACAAGGTGTCGATCCCTATATTCCCTCCACCAGACCTATCTTGCTAAAGCTCTATAAAAACTGCCTTTCTTTCCTAAGGTAATGTCTAAGTCAGCTTGGGCTACCACGACAAATACCATAAACTGGGTGGCTTAAACAACAGAAATTTATTTTCTCACAGTGCTAGAGGCTGGGAAGTCCAAGATCAAGGTCCAGCAGGGTTTGGCTTGTAGTTTTCACATGGCCTTTCCTTGGTGTGTTCACAGAGAGAGAGAGAAAGAGGGAGAGGGAGAAGGAGAGAGGGAGGGAGGGGGAGGGGGGAGAGAGGGGGAGAGGGAGGGAGAGAGAGAGAGAGAGAGAGAGAGAGAGAGAGAGAGGGAGAGAGGGAGGGCGAGCGAGCGAGTGCTCTCTGCTATCTCCTTTTATATGGGCACTAATAATCCCGTCATGAGGACCCTATCATAATGACATCATCCAACCTAATTACTTCCTAAAGGCACACTGGGGATTAAGAGCTTCAACATATGAACTGGGGGGTGGGGGGAAGACACATATCCTCATTCCATAGCAAGTAGAATATTCCTTGAAACTTCCTCATGTACTAGCACTCTGAATAAAGGCTTATGTATGCTTAGCACTTACCTGATTTTCTTCTACAGTTTCTATTAATTAATTAATCAACTAACAATTGAATACTATGTACCACAGGATTGTACTTGGTGCTAGGGTTATCAAATATATATCTGAGATTAACCAAGGCATTTCTACTGCTAAAATTAAATAATGAGAAATAGGGGGAAAATAGTTAGTTAATGGGTAAAACTTATCTATTTTAAAATACCATATAATTATATAAGAAATGCTAATGAATAATCATGAATAGCTTAATAGATTTTTCTTTTCAATAAATATATGACTTGATACTGTGATTTTTATATTATATATACACAATTCAGTCATATTCACTGATAACAACGGTTCCTTCAACATTTCATGGTGTTCCACAAAGTTCATTCAACACCTATCAGAACTCTGCATTGGTTTTAGATACCATGAAGCAGAAGTGAGACCATGTGAACCAAAACCCAGCATGTTCTGTTTCATAATGAAATCAGCCACCGACTTGCAAGAAAATGATTAGACATACTTTGGATACTTCTGAAGATTCTTCAAATCATTCTCAAACTGACGGTACTACCACAACAATATGAAATTACTTTAAAATGTATTTATATACTGTTATGTAGGCACTTCTGTCTTCACTGGAATCTATTTGTTTCAAAATTTATACTTATTCCCTTGACTTTTTTGATAAATACAATACCATATTGTAAAAGTTAACACATCCCTTGAAACGAGTAAATAAAGCACATAATCATTAATGAGTCACAGGTTTTTCTGGATCAGCAAGTAAAACTAACTGCCACATACTAAAGAGATACTCAAAATGAAAAGAATAAAAACAAGATGAAAGAAATTCACAGGAACATGGCTACTAAAGCCTGGTATACTTGTATTTTACATGCAAAGTAAATTTCAAGGCGAAAAAGAAAAGCACCCTTAGTGATGAGAAGGACCTCTAAATCATGACTAAACGAAAATTATTTCACCAGTAATATATAACAAGTAAATTTGTAATACTTCACTTCCCTAAGGAAAAAGGAAGTGAGGAAGGATGCCGTTATGACTATATAGTTCTTCCCTTCTCGCCTCACCTCCCTACCAGATGCAGAGTCCCAGACCAGGGCTCCAACTGTAGGAGCCAGAAGCAAGGATAATTCCTAAGAAGAATTTCTAGTCTTTAAAGCTTAATGTCAGTACTCCTAAGGGCCTGATAGGGTGAGTCGTGCCATCATTCCATCTAGTAAAACCAAGGCTGGCAGGGAATACTGCTGGATTGCTTGGTGGTTGAGATAGCCCACCATTTCTGTATCTATGCAACCCTACACTGCATCAATGCATTGAGATGGAGGCACTTGCTAGACTAGTGTTGCTGCTGTCAATTTGGACCAGCACAGTGGTCAAACCTAACATTCTTTCCAAAGGACCAAAAGTTTGGGCAAAACTAAGTGACAGAGAGAAGGAAAAGTAACAGCTAAGGATAGAAGAATGAATAAATGGGTTATGCAATAAGGGAAATACAGTATTATTATATTGATGCTCTGTGAGAGGCTCAGAGCAAGATATGATATTGTCTTGGGAGATGGGGATTGACATATATACACTAATATGTATAAAATGGATAACTAATAACCTGCTGTATAAAAAAATAAACAAAATAAAATTCAGAACAGATATGATATTGTCTCTTAGCTCAGTTACACCAAATACCAGAATGGGTGAAGCCGTACGTTGCTGAAACAACTTCCTGCTTTTGGAACCTGGCATGATCAAATGGAATTCTGCAAACCTGAGTGGCATCACTCTGGGAGACAATTTAGTCATATGAAATGATGATGGACTAGATGGCTGATGAGTCGGTGGGACACTGGTAATATGCCAGCATCTTTTTTTTTTTTTAATTTAATTTATTTATTTTTGGCTGTGTTGGGTCTTCGTTTCTGTGCGAGGGCTTTCTCAAGTTGGGGCAAGCGGGGGCCACTCTTCATCGCGGTGTGCGGGCCTCTCACTGTCGCGGCCTCTCTTGTCGTGGAGCACAAGCTCCAGACGCGCAGGCTCAGTAGTTGTGGCTCACGGGCCTAGTTGCTCCGCGGCATGTGGGATCTTCCCAGACCAGGGCTCGAACCTGTGCCCCTGCATTGACAGGCGGATTGTCAACCACTGCGCCACTAGAAAAGCCCATGTCAGCATCTTTTGACACACCATACTGCCATATGGTGTTAACACTGGCCTTGCTGATAAGATTCAACCACATTATGTAAACAGGCCTTTTGAGAATACTGATATTAATAATTAAGTGTATTGGGAGATTTAGTTAAAGCCTCCTCAGGATTTAATAAAATGATCAGCCGGAGGAAGAACGAGATTTCGTTAACCATCAGCTAGTTTCTATGCTAAATAAACAGTTGTGCACAAGTTTATCATATGGTACAAATAACAATAGATCAAAGGGGAAAAACAAGTAATTAAAATAGTAGTACAAAAATATGAGAATGTATGTAATGGCCTTATAAGATGAACTAGTGGTTTCTTTAAATTTATCCCTACCCAACACTGGGCTCCTCCAAATGACAGACATATTCACTATGACACTATTGCTGTGTCCATCATATAAATGCTACACTAAATGTAATACCCCCCCAAAATTATCATTTTGTTTTAAGAGAGCCTTGGCTGAAGGCCAGGAAGCGGCCTGTACAGTGAGGAACTAATCTTACCCAATGAGAGGTTTGGCCTTTGCTGCAGCTACTGGGAGGTGATCTCTAGGTTCTTGGAATATCATGCCTAACAGGAGTATCTTTGTCTGGGGCCTTCAGACACCAAACAGATTAACAATGTAATTTATGATGGATATAATGTATCTGGGCCATGTAGTATCAGTTTTATCTCCGAAAGGGACTGGAAACTAAAGGGATCATCCCAACCTCAGGGAAGGGCTGGAGACTAAAGATCAGTCCTGCAGGCAGTATGTGACTGAGCAACCCCCAAAACTCTGGAAACCAAATGCTCAGGTGAGTTTCCTCGGTTGGCAATACTCCATTCGTACTGTCTCATGGATGCCGGGAAAGTAATGCTGCCCTAATTTCACAAGGAGAACAGGAGAGAAGCTCTGGGTTTCGTACTTCTCCTGAAATCTGCCTTGGGCACATCTTCTCTTAGCTGATTTTAATCTGTACCCTTTCCACGTAATAAACTCTAACTGTAAGTAGAACAGCTTTCAGTGAGTCCTGCTGAGTCCTTCTTGCAAATTATTAAAACTAAAAGTGGTTTTGGGGACGCCCCGAACCTGGAATTGGTGCCAGAAGTAAGGGTAGTCTTTTGAGACTGTTCCTTTCAACTGTGGAGTTGGCCCAAATTCCTTGCAGTTACTGAAATGCCAAATGCACTGTAATATGATGACTATCTTTATATAAAATGATCCCTGTAATGGCGCACATCCCGACTTCACCTACAACTCTTATTTGACAATTTCTAACTATAAAATTATCTATTCTTTAGTAATTTCAAGATATTATACAAATACCTCCTCCATTAGCAGCATCAAAAATTCTAGTTTTTAAATGAGACTCAGGACTGTGGGGGACTGAAAGGAGTTTTATCTTAGCATCAGGCTTCAAAGTTTTTCTATCTCATAGTAAAAGTGTAATGATTTTACATATACCAAGAGAATAACAGACAAATCATACCATAAATCCAAGCTTAAAGAGACGAAATCCGCCTGAAGCCCTCGTGGAGGCTGAGCACATAGCTATCCTTCATAAAATCTTATGGGATAAGGGATAAAAAAAACTCTTTAGAATTGAATTCTGTGTTATTTCCCTCAACAACTTCTATTAAAATAGGTTTGATCCATTTCCTGTAATGCATCAGTACACTTTACCCAAGAGTTAACCATATTATATAAAACAGTACTAACATTAAGTAGATGAGGTTAATAAAAACTGTAATTATAAATCCTGAATATTGAATAAATTCCATGGGGAAAAAGTACGAGTTATGAGGAAATCCATGAATAACAAGCGAATTATTTTTTGCCTTTTATTTTTGGACTAGGGTAAGGAGAGAATACTTCAAAAAAAATACTTTCCATCCTAAGAATTTATTTAAGCCAGTACTTAATGTTTAAAACAAACACAGCAAAGCACACATACTCCATTACGTTCCACAAAACCGACCTAATTTGCCTTCAGAGACAGATTCTATCCAACAAAAAGTTAGTGTGCCTGAGACCTTAGGATCCTCGTCTGATCTGAAATGTGAGCATTTTTATATGAATAAGCTATACCAAGTAAAACAAGTAAAGGTAAGCATGAAAAATATGAAAACATAATGACAACTTCTGCTCATTAGTTATTTTTTCCTGGTTTAGGTTCTTTACTTTTAATTGCAAGTTCTACCTCATGTTTCTTTACTTGTACCTATATTTTGCCAGTGTTTTACTGTATGCATTTTAAACTACCTAAATCCATTATGGAATGAGGTGAGAAAGAAAGGAATAAATTAAATGACTAGATACATAACTACACTATGAGGAAATACAATCCAGTGGGCGCTACACAATAACTGATGTAACTCTTTTTTAAGCCTATGTGTAGTCTAAATACTAGATGCAACAGTAACTGTTCCTAAAATATGACTTGACAATGGGAATGCTATGTTGCAGCAACCTATTAACCCGTAACCCAGTAACAAGACCTTGAAAAAAACACAAGGTTCTAGAGGAAGAAAACCTCCAGAGGTACATAATAAAATATATCCACTGAATACATTAGATGAAAACATCACAGTCTTTGCCTCCAGAAGCTTAAAAACTAGTGGAAAATATGAGGCAAATATAAAAATAAATAAGTAATTTGATAATGTACACTATCCTATACCTTAACGAAGCATGTAACAAATTACAAAGTGATCATTCATTACACATATTCTTTATATTAGTTCTTGCATATATATATTTGTTTACATTAGTTCATCTGTACCATCCTTAGGAATGTGATGTGCCTTGAGTGGGTCTATATCCCATAATTGGGTTGAGTATAGTGGACCCTTTAGATATGAAAACTCATGTCTTTTAGCTCTATAGATGCTTTCAAGACTACTTCATTATCCTTGCTATTAATTGATTATAAGGTGCTAAGTGTGATTTTCTTTGAATTTATATTGTTTTGGTGCTGCAATTGTTGATTCTATAAATTCATATATTTCTCCAAAGTTGAGAAGTTTAGGGCTGTTCCTAAACTTCTGTTCCCTCCCTGCTCTCTTTCTGGGACTCCAATTATATATATGATAGATCTTTTTATTCACCTTTATTTTTTCAATCTTTTCATCTCTGTTCTTCATAGGATACTTCCACTGATCTATATTCAATTTCACTGACTTTTTCCTATAAACCTCCTTTTGATATTGAAACCACTCAGTGAATTTTTTTTAGAGATACTGTATTTTTCTGCTCTGAAATTCCCATTGGTTCTTTTATATTATCTATTTCATTGCAGAGATTTTCCATCATTCATTCATTTCAAACGTGTTTTCCTTTACTTTGTGGAGTATATTTAAAATAAGTCCTTCTTTAAAGGTTTTGTCTGATAATTCTTAGTCCTAATGACTCTTCAGGTGGATAAGTCAACTATTTTTTCTCTTGAGACTGAATCATAATTTCCTGATAGATTGAGTAATTTGGGGTTGTATCGTGTGCACTGTGATGTTATGTCATGTATACTCTGCGTTCTATCAAAAATCTCTGGAAAATGTTAGCGTTTTAGTTTTAACAGACAGTCAATGTGGTTGAGACAACACAACTGAACCTCAAAAATACTAAGCTAAGTGAAATAAGGCAGCCAAACGAGACATGTTATATGACTTCATTTACATTAAATGTCCAGAACAGGCAAATCTATACAGATAGAAAGTAGATTAATGGTTGCTTAGGGCTGGGGAAATAGGGGAATAGGGAGGTGAGAACTTAAAGGTATGGGGTTTCTTTTTTTTTAAAGAATTTTACTTATTTACTTATTTATTTATTTTTTGACTGTGTTGGGTCTTCACTGCTGCGCACAGGCTTTCTCGAGTTGCGGCGAGTAGGGGTTACTCTTCGTTGCAGTGAGCAGGCTTCTCATTGCTGTGGCTTCTGCTGTTGCAGAGCATGGGCTCTAGGCATGCAGGCTTCAGTAGTTGTGGCTCGCGGGCTCTAGAGCGCAGGCTCAGTAGTTGTGGTGCACGGGCTTAGTTGCTCCACGGCATGTGGAATCTTCCCAGATCAGGGCTCAAACCGGTGTCCCCTGCGTTGGCAGGTGGATTCTTAACCACTGTGCCACCAGGGAAGCCCCTGGGGTTTCTTTTTGAAGTGATGAAAATGGTTTTGGGCTGAGGTGGACAGAGTTCCCAAGATGGTGGAGTAGGAAGACCCTGAGCGCACCTCCTCTCATGGGCACACCAAAATTACAACTATTTATAGAACAACTATTGATGCAAAACTGGAACCTACCAGAAAAGATCACTACAACTAAAGATTTAAAGAAGGAACCACAATGAGTCGGGTAGGAGAGGCAGAGTCACGGTATAGCAAAGGCCCGTATCTCAGGGTGGCTGGCACACAAACGGGAGGGTAATTACAATTGCAGAGGTTCTCCCCAAGGAGTGAGGGGTCTGAGCCCCTCATTGGGCTCCTGAGCCCAGGAGTCCCTTATTGGGAAGAGGAGCCCCCAGAATGTTTAGCCTTGAAGGCCAGTGGGGCTTACTTTTGGGAGACCAGAGGGCTGTGGGAAATACAGATTCTATTCTTAAAGGGCACACACAAAATCTCACATTCTCCAGGACCCAGGCAGAAGCGGTAATCTGAAAGGAGCCTGGGTCAGACCTACCTGCTGACCTTGGAGAGTCTCCTGGAGAGGCAGGAAGTGACTGAAACTTCACTCTGGGGACTTAGATACTGGCAGCAGCCAATCTGGGGAGCTCCATTCTACCACGTGGACACTAGTGCTGGCAAGCACCATTTTGGAATCCTCCCTCTAGCTTATTAGCCCCAGGATCCAGTCCTACTCACTAGCAGGCTGACACAAGCTTTGGGACACCCTGTACCCCACAGCCAGCTGTGTCAGGAGCCAGCCCCATCCACAGCAGTCTGACACCAGCTCTGGGACCTCTAGCCCTGCTGCCAGACCCCAGGACCCAGCTCTGACCACCAGTGGGCCAGCATTAACCCCAGGACCTGGCTCCACCTACCAGTGGGTGAGCAACAGCTCTGGAATTGCCTAGACCCAGACCCCACCCAACGAGCCAGCACTAGCCCTGGGGCCCCCTGGAGTTCTACAACCATCTGCCTTGTGATATGGCCCGACCAACCATGCCTACAAGACCATCCACAGTATTCAGCCCACCACAACAGAAGGATCCACACAGCCCACACAGGGGTACCCCTACAGCATATAGCTCTGGTGACCAAAGGGGAGTCACACAGGACATCTCCTACAGAAGGCCGCTTCTCCAAGGTTGGAAAATATAACTAACCTCCCAGATACATAGAAACAAAGACAGCAAATTAGGCAAATTGAGGTGACAGAGGAACATGTTACAAATGAAGAAACAAGATAAAACGCCAGAAGAATTAAGAAAAGTGTAGACAGGCAACCTACCCAAGGAAGAGTTCAAGCATGAACTCTTTCTCTCAACAAACAAAATGAACTCTTTATTCCCAACAAACAAAAGCCCAGGACCAGATGTCTTCACATGTGAATTCTACCAAACATTTAAAGAAGAGTTAACATCTGCACTTCTCAAACTACTCCAAAACACTTAAGAGGAAGGAACACTTCCGCTACATCCTACAGGTCCAGCATCACCCTGATACTAAAACCAGACAACAATATCACAAAAAAGGAAAACTACAGGCCAATGTCACTGATGAACATAGACGTAAAAATCCCCAACAAAATATTAGTTAATCATATCCAGCAACACATTAAAAGGATCATATACCATGGTCAAGTGGGTTTTATCCCAGGGATGCAAGTATGGTCTGCAAATCAAAGTGATATACCACACTAACAAACTGAAGAACAAAAATCATATGATCAGCTCAATAGATGCAGAAAAAGCTTTTGACAAAATACAACACCAATGTATGATAAAAACTCTCCACAAAGAGGGCATAGAGGGAATATGCCTCAACATAATAAAGGCCATATATGATAGGCCCACAGCTAACATCATACTCAGTGGTGAAAAGCTGAAAGCATTTCCCGTAAGGTCACGAACAAGACAAGGATGCCCACTCTTGCCACTTTCACTCAATATAACATTAGAAGTCCTAGCCACAGAAATCAGACAAGAAAAAGAAATAAAAAGGATCTGAATTGGAAGGGAAGAAGTAAAACTGTCACTTTCTGCAGATGACATGATACTGTACATAGAAAATCCTAGACACCACCAAAAAACTACTAGAGCTCATCAATGAATCTGGTAAAGTTGCAGGATACAAAATTAATTTACAAAAATCTGTTGCATTTCCATACACTAACAACAAACTGTCAGAAAGAGAAATTAAGGAAACAATCCCATTTACAATCTCATCAGAAGAATAAAATACCTGGGAATAAGGCTAACTAAGGCGGTAAAAGACCTGTACTCAGAAAACTATAAGATACTGATGAAAGAAACTGAAGACAATACAAACAGATGGAAAGATATACTGTATTCATGGAGTGGAAGAATATCATAAAAATGACCATACTACGCAAGCCAATCTACAGATTCAATGCAATCACTATCAACATACCCATGGAATTTTTCACAGAACTAGAACAACTTAAAATTTGTATGGTAACACAAAAGGCAAAGGCAAAGGCAATAAAAGCAAAAATAAACAAATGGGATCTAATTAGATTTAAAAGCATTTGCACAGCAAAGGAAATCTGACAGAATAAAGAGACAACCTACTGAATGGGAGAAAATATTTCACCAAAACTGATATGAGCAATAAGGGGTTAATATCCAAAATATATAAACAGCTCATGCAACTCAATATCAAGAAAACAGGGCGGGCTTCCCTGGTGGCGCAGTGGTTGAGAGTCCGCCTGCCGATGCAGGGGATACGGGTTCGTGCCCCGGTCCGGGAAGATCCCCCATGCCGCGGAGCGGCTAGGCCCATGAGCCATGGCCGCTGAGCCTGCGCGTCCAGAGCCTGTGCTCCGCAACGGGAGAGGCCACAACAGTGAGAGGCCCGCGTACCGCAAAAAAAAAAAAAAGAAAACAAACAACCCAATTTAAAAGGGGGCATAAGACCCAAATAGACATTTTTCCAAAGAAGACATACAGATGGCCAACAGGCACAAAAGAGATGCTCAACATCATTAATCAGCAGAGAAATGCAAATTAAAACCACAATGAAATAATCACCTCACACCTGTCAGAATGGATAACATCAAAAAACCACAAAGAACACGTGTTGGCAAGGATGTGGAGAAAAGGGAACCCTCATACACTGTTGGCGGGAATGTAAACTGGTATAGCCACTGTGGAAAACAGTGTGGATGTTCCTCAAAAAGCTAAAAATAGAACTATCCTATAATCCAGCAAGTCCATGCCTGGGTATGTATCTGAAGAAAACAAAAACACTAATTTGAAAAGATACAGGCACCCCAATGTTCATAGCAGCATTATTTACAATAGCCAAGATACGGACACAACCTAATTGTCTATCAATAGATGAATGGATAAAGATGTGGTATACACACACACACACACACACACACAAAATGGAATACTATTCAGCCATTATAAAGAGTGAAATTTTGCCATTTGCAACAACATGGATGGACCTGGAGGGTATCATGCTTAGTGAAATAAGTCAGACAGAGAAAGACAAATACGTATGTTATCACTTATATGTGGAATCTAAAAAATAAGATAAATGAATGAATATAACAAAAAAGAAACAGGCTCACAGATATAGAGAGCGGACTAGTAGTTACCAGTAGAGGTGGGGGGTAAGATAGGGGTAGGGGATTAAGAGATACAAACTACTATGTATAAAATAAACTACAAGGATATATTGTACAGCACAGGGACTACAGCCAATATTTTATAATAACAACAAATAGAGTATAATCTATAAAAACTTTGAATCACCATTTTATACACGTAAAACTAATATAATATTGTAAATCAACTACACTTCAATTAAAGAAGTTTTTAAATATAAAAATGGACTGAGGTGATAGTTGCACTTATCTGCGAATATAGTAAAAACCACTGTATACTTTAAATGACTGACTAGTATGATATGTAATTTATATCTCAATAAAGCTGTTAAAGATGATTATTTATAATTTAATCTCACAGCAATTTTTACGCAGATCCCCTGAATACCACTGGCAAGTTATACAAAAAAACAGAGATCATTCTTTCCTAAGGGTGAAAAAAGTTTGGAAAAAAAATCATATGAAGCAGCAATACAACAATGATTTCAAATGTTAATTATCAAAGGTAATATCTAGTGCAATTATGAGTAGAGCCAACAAAAGCTTGTGATTTTTATATCATTTTTTTAAATTGCCTTTGAAGGGTTTAAAATGGAGAGGGAATTCTCCATTTTTTTAAACTGCTTTAAAAGTTTAGTCTACCATGATCTGACTATATGGATATCTATTTTCACTAAGAACTTTAAAATATTTTTTCCTTTTGCAAAATGCTAAGTGCTCCATAATAAAGGAAATTATCTCTGCAGATTATGTACACATATCTAATTCTCTCTAAAAGTATACAACTTTAAAGTGTTGTATACTTTATAATATCATTGAAGTTTGTAACAGAACAATCTGCCAACCATCAAAGACCTTCCCTTCTCAATCAAAGTAGTTTCAAGCAAGGTACTTCAAGGCAAAATGTGCAGTACTCTTAAAATGGTGTTATAGAAAACTATTCTAGAAACAGAAATCAAGGTAAGAGCTTAGTCCCTGAAGGACACAGGGTATCAGAAGGTGACATTTTGGTTATCTATGTAGAGTATCTATATGGTACTGAAGAATACCACAGGAGTCCTCATCTTTCCATTTCTGTCATCTGAAACTAAACCGCAAGATAATCAAACACAGTATGTGTAATGAGATCAATGAATTAGACTGTTCTAGTGCGATTGTGTGTCTTTCATTATTAGCATTTTTGAAGTTGTAGCTGACAACTCGAACACAAAGTCTACTGCTTAGTTTAGTTAGCATATTTATTCAGAAATAAGTTGGGTTTTTTTTCAACCTATAATTAGGGCTTACTTTACCATAACCCAGTATTTGGCACACACTTTAATCAACCTGAGTCAGATACACCCAATGATGCTGTGTAGTTGTTAGAAATAACCTCTATTCACAAAATTTTGCATATAAGCAAATAAATGATTGAAAAGAGAGGACATACGCTGAAAATGCAAACTGCTTATTCAGCAAATAACAAATGGAAATGCTGGCATTTCAAACTTTAAGGTGAAAATTAAAGTGCACCTATGGCAAAGTCTAATATCTGAGTTGAGAGATGACTGAAAAGAAGATATTTTATGACTGCTAAAATAGCATTTCAATAAACGCGGGGGGGGGAACCATTTTGTTAAAAGCAAAGGGAAAAAATGGACATGCTTTTATAATGCTGATATTTTTTGATACAGTTGACCCTTGAACAACGTTTGGTTTGAACTGGGTGGGTCTACTTACACATGACCTTTTTAAAATAGTAAATATTACAGATGGAGGAACCTCAAATATGGCAGAACTAAGGATAAGGGTGGAACTAAGGATACAGAGGGCAGACTATAAAGTTATAGGTGGATTTTCAACTGTATGAGTGTCGAAATCCTAACTCCCACAATGTTCAAGAGTAACCTGTGTTGTATTTTTCTAAGTATTCAAGTGCTATCTTTAACATTAAAATAACGATAATATATTACTTCTGAACCTTAATGGTCATTCTCTGTGTATCGTGTTTACTTGGGTTCTCCTTCCTTAGCTAAGCTAATTCAATCTCTTGAAATGTCTTCTTCCTATCATATACGTGGCTTTTTCCCAAGAGGTCTTCCTGATTCACCTGTTCGCCTAACTTATTTATTCTTTTATTTTACATCTCCACAATGTTTAGTATACAACTTTACTACTTTTTTTAACATGGTTTTGTCATCATTTAATTGCTCTCTATTATTACTGTTAAATTTATCCATGTAACTTCTCAAAATGAGGGGGTATTTCTTTCATTTCTGTTGTCTCTCTCACCCAAGAAAGTAGCTAGAACACTGGGAAAACAGTACTGATTGAACAAAACTTTCACGATGAATGAATTTACAAAATTAAAAATTTGTCCAACTTGGGCACAACTATGAAGCATAAGTATTTTGTTAAACATCTTCTTTCAAAAGACAATAAATTGAAAGTAAAGAGCATATTATATTACTTAACATAAAAGCAAGGGATATCTTACAGCTGCCCCCAACACCCGGGACAGAAGTATCCACAGGAAAAAGAGATTATTAAATGTTTGCTTGAAATGTGTCACCTAGGACACTAATGTAATTAAATATAAAGGGAAAGATGATTTACATTTTTTTTTTTTTTTGCGGTACGTGGGCCTCTCACTGTTGTGGCCTCTCCCGTTGCGGAGCACAGGCTCCGGACGCGCAGGCTCAGCGGCCATGGCTCACGGGCCCAGCCGCTCCGCGGCATGTTGGATCTTCCCGGACCAGGGCACGAACCCGTGTCCCCTGCATCGGCAGGCGGACTCTCCACCACTGCGCCACCAGGGAAGCCCAATGATGATTTACTTTTATTTCCCATAAGACACCTTATCTACACTCTCATTATTTTCCTCCTAAGCTCTGGCTGTTCCTAACCTCTAGCTGTTCCTTCTTAGTTTGCTTCCTTGACTACTCCTACTCCACCCAGTCTCCAAAAACTGGAGCTCTTCAGGGCTCAGTCCTGGATCCTCTTCAATACTGACTCTGTTTCACAGAGTGAACTCAGCTTATCCCATGATTTGCATATCATCTATGTGTTAATGGCACCCACATACTTGAATTACAGAGATCAGCCTTACAGGTGGTAAGAAAAATCACTTCCTGGCAGGCCAGGAGCCTAAGCAAATCTGTCAATCTTGAGGAATTCACCAAAGTTTATAAGAATTGCATATGTAACATAAAGAACTTCTTGGGTTTGGTTTCCAGACTTCAGAAGAACAAGTAATCAAATTACTTTTTTCCTTAAAATCTTATTATTTTGAAGTCACTGCACACTCAAAGCAAATTGCAAAAACAGTACAATGAGTCCCATTACCCTTCTACCCAGCTTCCCCCCTTACTCCCTATAACATATTATAGCTGTAGCACAATAGTAAAATGAGGAAACTGACACCTGTACATTAATGTTAGATTATAGACCTTAGTCAGTTTCCATCCTTTGTTTCAACCTTCGTGTATGTGTATGTAGTTCCATGCAATTTTATCCCACTCACAGATTTGTGTAACTACTACCACAATCAAGATACACAACTGTTCCCTCACCACAAAAAAGAACTCCCTCTTGCTGCCTTTTTGGCCACGCAGCGCAGCATGTGGGATCTTAGTTCCTTGACCAGGGATCGAACCCATGCCCCCTGCAGTGGAAGCGTGGTGTCTTAACCACTGGAGCACTAGGAAATTCCCTCATGCTGTCTTTTTATATTCCCTCTCACTCCCCACACTCTTCCCTGCCCCCCTCCCCTGGAAACCATTAATCTGTCCTCTATCTCTGTAGTTTTGGTATTTCAAGAATGTTACATAAATGGAATCATACAATATGTAACATTTTGAGTTTTAGTTATTTTCACTAAGCATAATGCCCTTAAGGTCCATCCAGGTTGCTGCATGTATCAGTAATTCATTCCTTTTTATTGTTGAGTAATAATCTGTTACATGTATATACCAGAATTTGTTCAACCATCACCCACTGAAGGGCATCTAGGCTGCTTCCAGCTTTTTGCTATTACAAATAAAGCTGCTATGAACATTCATGTACAGGTTTTTCTGTGAATATAAGTTTTAATTTTTCTGGGATAAATACCTTAAAATGTAATTGCTGGGTCACACAGTAAGTACATGTTTAATTTTTTTTTTAACTTTCAAACTGTTTTCCAGAGTAGCTGTACACATTCTTATCAGCAACGTGTGAGAGATCTACTTTCTCTGCATATCAGCATTCAGTATTACCACTACTTTTTATTTTAGTTATTCTAATACCTTCTCATTGATATCTCGTTGTAGTTTTAATCTGCATTTTTCTAATGGCTAATGACGTTGAACATCTTTTCATGTGCTTAGTTGACATCTCTATCTCCCCTTGGGTGAAATGTCTGTTCATGTCTTTTGCCCATTTTATAATTGGACTGTTCAAGATTTTTAAATTTTGTTTTGAGAGGTTTTTTTTACAAAAATTCTACATATAAGGCCTTCGTCAGATGTGTGGTTTGCAAATATCTTCTCCCCTTCTATTGCTTGCCTTTTTATCTTCTTACCAGAATCTTATGTAGAACACGTTTTTAATTTTGATGAAGTCCTCTTCACTAGTTTTTTTTTTAGGGACCATGTTTTTGGTGTCGTATCTAAAAACTCCTTACCAAACCCGAAGTCCAGAAGATGTTCTCCATTGTTTTCTTCTAAAACTTTTATACTTTTACACTGTACATTTAAACCAATGATCCATTTTGAATTTTTTTTTGTATTTGTGTGAGGTTTAGAGAAGTTTGGTTTTTTTTGCCTATTACTCTAGCCCGTTTGTTGAAGACTATGTTTCCTTCACTGAACTGCTTTTGCAACTCTGTCAGAATCAGTTGGGAGCTATTTGTGTTAGCCCCTGTCTGGGTCCTCTGTTTTGTCTAGTGGTCTATGCGCTTATTCCTCCACCATTACCAGCGTCTTGCTCAAGCTTAAGATAGCGATATAGGAAGTCCTAATATCAGGTGGAGTGACTCTTCCTAATTTATTCTCCTTTTTCAAAATCATTTTAGCTACTTTAGTTGTTGCCTTTCCATATACACTTTAAAATAAGCTTGCTTTTATCTTTAAAAAAATCTTCACTACGCTAAACAAAATTTTTGTTTATATCTTGTGTTTTGTGTCCCCCAACAGACTGGAAGCATCTTCAGTGTCAGGACTGTATGCTACACTTACTTAAAATTTCACATAGTTTAGCACAATGCTGTTTATAAAAGAGGACTCAATAAATATTTCCTCAGTAAAGCATTTGCTGAAAATATTCTATCCAGAAAATGGGAATCACATTTTAAGAAGCACATCGATGCATCAGAACATGTCCACTGACAGGCAAAGGGAAAGACAAGAAGGGAGGGAGAAGAGGTGTGGGAGTGGTCACAGGCTAAGAGTGTGTGTGTGTGTATGTGTGTGTGTGTACACGTGTGTGAGACAGTGGGAGAGAAAATGTGTTTGTCAATTTTGACAAGAGACACTATAAATGTTTAGATGTTTAACCTAAAGAAGAGATGACTTCAGAAGGCATGATGACTATAAGATAAACTGTATTATTATATGTGGCTCTGAAGGCAAAACTAGGACCAATGATTAAGAGAAAAAGAAATTCAGCTTAACACAAAGTAAAATTCTATAACATTGGAGCTGTCCAACAATGGAATAAATAGGATTCATTTAACATTAAGTATCTTGTAAAATTAGAGGTACTCAAGCAGCACTCAGGGCTGAAATGGATTACAATCCACATTTCAATATCGGAAAGATAGTTGTTACCAAGAATGCTGTCCTGAGAAGAATTATAAGACTGCATATATAGTCAGTGGGAAGGAGTCCTGTGATCAGTTAAGAATATTTGTCACAGCCTGGCAGAAGGGAGGGTAACAGAAATACCTCATATTTACTATCTCTAATCTAGATGAATTATTTTCAGAAATAATAAGTCCTTGTTGCGAATTTAGGTGTGAACTGAGTAAGGTTTCTCTAAACTCCACGAGTCTAAGACTAGCATTCTTTAAATGTTCAATGAAGTGATTTTTTAAAGTATTTTTAAATGACAGTCCTCAGCTAGGATCTTGGCTTACTGCTTAAGCAACAAAACAGCACTTTAGTTTCTCATCCAAATAATTCACTCTTGAGACAACAATACCATCTTAAAAACTGCATTGTGCTTTACAGTTTTCAAAGTATGTTCATGTTTTTGCTTTCAAGAAAATTTGTGACTATCAGATATCGACAGAGAAAAGCATGTGAATGGGAAAAGTCAAACTGAGATCTGAAAAATACAAAATTTTTTAACCAAATTATTCTTCTTTTAATCATGTCCTAAAACTTCACTACTAATTAAATCAATCAGCATAAGATACCCAAATCTTTAAAAAAACAAACTCTGAAACAGAAAATTTTTCTTCTTCCTACATTCTTGCTCTTCACAGAGATTACTCTCATTACCCACAACTCAAAAAGAAAGAGCCAGGCTTCCCTGGTGGCGCAGTGGTTGAGAGTTCGCCTGCCGATGCAGGGGACACGGGTTCGTGCCGCGGTCTGGGAAGATCCCACATGCCGCGGAGCAGCTGGGCCCGTGAGCCATGGCCGCTGAGCCTGCGCGTCTGGAGCCTGTGCTCCGCGACGGGAGAGGCCACAATAGTGAGAGGCCCGCATACCGAAAAAAAAAAAAAAACAAAACAAGAAAGAGCCATTGCTGTCTTTGAGCGTAAGTTATCACGAGTGAGGTCACTAGACCAGCAGGGGCAGAAGCAGCAGCATCACCTGTGAAGGTGTTAGAGATGCCAAGTCCCCAGACCCATCCAACCTACTCAATCAGAAACTCTGGAGTTTTAACAGCCCTCCATATGATTCTGATGCATGCTGAAGTTTTCAAACTATGGTCTTAGAAAATGGTTGTTTCTTTCCAACATGCCAGGATCCCTTCCCTTTCCCTGCTTCTCCTTAGCGTCTCTTTACTCTTTCTCACATTTTGCACAACCCAAAGATTTTCTCACTTGAGTGATCAATTCACCAATAACTTTGTGAGGATTTCCTACTTTCTTTCTTTTTAAAATGTGAGACTGCCTTTTAAACCATCCAATAAGTTTTAACATTTTTTACTACACATAAATTATTATGAGATGTTTACAGAGATTTTTAATATGTGTCAACAGGCATAAGAACAATCCTACACAAAAATCATTTTGTAAATGGACTGCTTTTTCATTCCATCTTAAACGGTATACAAAATAACACATTTGTAGGACATTTTTAAAATAAATCATTATACCTGTCAAACAGTTTACAAAGAAGAAAGTTTTCCATGGCCATCAAAATCACCACTTTCTTACAGAAACATCTCTTTTGACATTTATACAATCCGCTCCTTCACTGCATCTTACTCACCTGTGTACATAATGCAGTTGATGAACTGAATCAATTGCTATCACCATCTCAGCCAAGTAAAATCGAGCCATATCTTCAGGCAATCTATCTTCAAATTTGCTTAGTAGAGTAAGCAAATCCCCACCAACATAATAATCCATAACCAGGTACTGAGAATGAAAAATAAAAGGTACTCAATAAATAAGGGGGAAAAAAACAATGTATCTAATGTAAACCAAGGTCAAATAGCACTGGATCAAATACTTTTGTTGTTAATTAACAAGGAGCTGGGTAAGATGATCAGCAGCAGTCACTTATAAGTCTTGAAAATTTCATAAAGCAGTTAATAAATCTTCTAAAAACTGGGGCAGGAAACAATATAGGATTATCACTGCTTTGTTGTTGTTTTTTGCAAAGTAAAAATATGGAAAAGTAACATCATCATCAACTACAACAATAAACCACAGTTTTACCAACATTTCATAGAAGAATAAACATTTAAATTCTCCAAATAAATTTTTAAAACTCAGAATAAGACAGTCATTTACGTTGAATAAATTCATCTTCATCTCACTACATTTTCCTTATTTCATCTTGAACCAATAACAACTTTATTATGACCAGCACTTGGATCAGCATTTGGAAGCCACTGGTATATAAAATATATAGCAATTCTCACCATATGCTTCTCTTCCCATTTCTGATACTGTGCAAGTATCAGAATGGATTTTTCTTAAGTATACATAAACAGAAGCCAACTAATTTTAGATAGGAACTCTTATGGGTATGTGTGTGTGATACTGTGATTTATAATAAGAAATATATATTTTTTGGAATAGAGCAGAGAGTTCCTTAAAACCATTGGAATTTCCTAAGTGACAAGATAAAGGTGTCTTTTGTTATTTATAACAAGTCCCTTTCAACCACACCTAAGTTTATGTTAATGAGGTGACTTTTGGAAAACCCCTAGGAAACCTAAGGATGGGAGCTGGTTGCCAGGGAACCAACCAAGATTAGGGTACTGGAACTTTCAGTCTCACACCCTCACCTCCCAACCCCGGACCTCCAGGGAAAGGGACTGGAAGTTGAATCAATCATCAACGGCCATATGATCCAACAATCCCATTCCTGGGCTTATATCTGGAGAAAACTCTAATTCAAAAAGAAACAGGTACCCCAATGTTCACAGCAGCACTATTTACAATAGCCATGACATGGAAGCAACCTAAATGTCCAAGGACAGATGAATAGATAAAGAAGATGTGGTATATATATACAATGGAATACCACTAAGCCATAAAAAAGAATAAAATAATGCCATTTGCAGCAACATGGATGGACCTAGAGATTATCATACTAAGTGAAATTAAGTCAGAAAGAGAAGGACAAATACCACAAGATATCACTTATATGTAGAATCTAAAATGTAACACAAATGAACTTATGTTCAAAACAGAAACAGACTCACAGACATAGACATAAACAAACTTATAGTTACCAAAGGGGAAAGGGGGTGGGAGAAGGATAACTTATGAGTTTGGGATTAGCAGATACAAGCTACTATACATAAAATAGATAAACAACAAGGTCCTGCTGTACAGCACAGAGAACTACACTCAATATTCTATAATAAATCATAATAGAAAAGAATATGTATGTATATATATATAAGAATATATATGTATATATTGTATATATACATATATATGTATATATATACACATATATATGTATATGCATATATACATATATATACATATATATACATATATATATGTATATATAAGAATAACTGAATCACTTTGCTGTACACCAGAAACTAACACATTGTAAATCAACTATACTTCAATTTAAAAAAAAAATCAATGGTCAATTATTTAATCAATCATGCTTAAGTAATGAAGCCTTCATAAAAAACCAGCATGGGGTTTAGACAGTGCCCAGGTTGGCAAACAAGTGGAGGTGCTGGGAGAGTGGTACATTCTTGGAGAGGTCATGAAGCTCCATGCCCCTTTCCTTATACCTGCCCTACACATCTCTTTCATTGGGCTGTTCCTGAGTTCTGTGAGCTGCTCTAGCAAAGCAACTGAATCAGAGGAAGGGGTGGTGGAAATCTCTGATCTATAGCCTGTAGGTCAGAAGCACAAGTAACAACATGGACTTCGGGCTGGGGAGTATGGGGAGCCATCTTGCAGGACTGAACACTCAACCTGTGAGATCTGATGCTATCTCCAGTTAGACAGCATCAGAATTGAGTTAAATTATAGGACACCCAGCTAGTGTGGGAGAACTGCTTGATGTGTGGAAAGCCCACACATCTAATGTCAGAAGTGAAGTACTGTGCAGAGAGTACTGTGTGTAATGTAAATAAAAACAACAGAGTGTTCCTTTACAGCGTGTGTATACCAAAAAAGAAAAAACAAGGAGTATACACCAAAATGTTGACAGCGATTATCTCTGGGTTGTTAGATTACAGACTATGTCACAGCTTTTTGTTATTTTCTGGATTGCTTTATAAACATGTATTACATATACATGTGTATATTATGTTATGTCATGTTATGTCATGTCATACAGTGAGTGAAAACTAGACATAGTGGAAAGATGGACTTTGTAGTCAGAGAGACCTGTATTCAAATTCTGACTATGGGTTATAAGTGGCTTTTGAAAGATTAATTTCTTTGGCACTTTACTTTCTCATCTATATAACTACAATAATGATACCTTCTTCAGAGTATAGCACTTAGCATGATGGTTAGTAAATTGAATATATTTAGAATGTCAGTTATAATGTCTTAAAGTTCAGGTGATTTTATTATAGAATGGAGTTATTATTTCAAGGATATTACCAAGTAATATCTTACTGACATTAAGAGTTAAAGAGTCTTGAGAAAATTCACATTCTTTTTCTGTTTGTTTGTTTGTTTGTTTTTGCGGTATGCGGGCCTCTCACTGTTGTGGCCTCTTCCGTTGCGGAGCACAGCCTCCGGACATGCAGGCTCAGTGGCCATGGCTCACGGGCCCAGCCGCTCCGCGGCCTGTGGGATCCTCCCAGACCGGGGCACAAACCCGTGTCCCCTGCATCGGCAGGCGGACTCTCAACCACTGTGCCACCAGGGAGGCCCCACATTCTTATTACTATACATTAGAACTACAAGCATGGGCAATTTTGTTAAATAAAAGAAACTTATTTCATGTTTTAAATCTTTGAAAGTTAGGGCAACAATGTATTTCAAATCCTGGTCTATGGTTTACTTGCTATATTTACTAGGCCTAATGTTTAACAGTCTCTGTCAAGAAGGTTAGAACAAAATAATTTAATGTAATAAAATTTTGTTAACATAAACATGTTGCTAGAATTGGCAATGGATGTAGAGCAGAAATCCACAGCTCTTACTTTAAAAAGAAGTACTTTGAGTATAGTAGCAAACACAGAAAGTTTTCAAACAAAAAACAAGTCTGTATTAAAATTGGAGTCTAATATTTATACATAGAAAGTCATATAACATAACTCATTTCTTCAATAAACATTTACTAGGTGCCAATCAGGATTTTTTTTGGTACCAAACAGAGGATAAAGAGATCAAAGGCTTCTACATCAAAGGCTTTCCTCTCTTGAAAGTGTACTTTTGCCACCCACGGTCACCATTTAAAATTTAGGCTCCCTGAGTCATCATCTATCTTCTACTTTCATCCACATACTGCTATGTGCTTCCCTTAATAAACCCATGGATCCCTTCACTTCCAAGCTTTCAGTGTGCCTTACTGAACCTCTTCTACAGTAAACAACGTCCTTGAGATAGAATAAAAAATGATGAATACATAAATATTCCTAGTTTTCCTTTCCTGCTAGCTGCTAAACAATGCTCTGGCTTTGCCTACTCACATTCTTTCCCCACCTTGTCCTCAGAGGTAAAGTAGCTGTAGTTAAGACAGAATTCAGCAACTGGGAGAAGCAAGAAGCAGAAAACACAAAAGTTTCTCAAGAGAAAAGCAATGAGTTGAAGATGAACTACACTTGCAATAGGGTTCTAGTGTTAGGGAGACAAAAATGCATCCAGAAAGGCAAACAAGTAATAACCTCACATACGAAAAAAGCCCCTTTTCCTCTATAACATATCCCAATGAATGTCTCTAAGTCATTCTTTTATGTTTTTTCCTTTGTTCACTACAACATTCAACTAAATCATCAAGGTCTTGTTGAGTCTACTCCCTGCTAAATCTCTGTGAAGTCCATCTACTTCCATCCCTACCCACTACCAACAATCCTAACCCAGGCTCCTGGCCTCTCGACTATATTACTACTACAAGTTTAAGACCAAAGTGAATAGCTTTCTATAATATATTTTATTCTGTAGATAATTTTCTTGGGAATGGAAAATAGAATACAGAATAAGAAAGGGACAAATAAATTCATTTACTAAGTCCACAGATACTTAAGAACCTACTATGTGCTAACAATACACTTATGCAATGGAGATACTACAATAAATTAGACATAATTCTTGCCTTCACGGTATTTACAATCTAATGAAGAAGAAAACACAAATTAATGGGCAATTTCAGTGTAATATAAATCTTTGACAGGGATAAGAAGAGGGTATTGCTGCAGGCTCTTAAAGGAAAAGAACCCAACCTTTTAATCAGGTTCATTCATTCATTTGTCTGAAATTTATTTTTGTACAAGGTATGAAGACTATTTTCTTATAAACAGAGAGTCAATTATCTAAAACAAGTAGTTAAATATTCCATTCTTTCCCCCAGTTTAACTGAAATGCCCCCTCATTGTATTTTAAGACACTAATACACTTGGATCTGCTCCTGGGCACTCTATTCTGCTACAGCTGTCTATTTCTATACCAATATCATATTGTTCTCATTGACTAATTAGTAAAATTTAATATCCAGTAGGACAAGTTCTTACTTATAGACTACCTTTAAAATATTACTCAATATGGCAAAAGTGTCTTTAAACAAGTTTAAGAAAACCATAGACTGAGAGGCAATATTCATAAGACATGTCAAGGAGATAATAATCCTAACATAAAGCGGTCCTACCAGTTGTTAAGAAGAGGGCAAGCAATCCAACAAAACTAGGTTGAGGCTATTAACAGGCTATTTCCTCAAATAAAAGGAAACACAATTAGCCAATTAATATTGGGCTGGCCAACAAATTCGTTCGGTTAGTGAATACGCTGTTCAATAAAGTTCTTCGTGAAAGTGAAAAATGTCTTTTATTTTTACATAAAACTGAACGAACTTGTAGGCCAACCCAATACATAGTCAAAACCAAAGCAACAAAGAGATATCTTTCACCAATTAGATTAGCAAAATGATCATTACTGTTTCGGAGAAAGTGACTTAAAACAACACTGCTTTTTTGGAAGACGATCAACTACAACTATTTGGGAAAGTAATTTCACAGTATCTACTGAATTTTAAAAGGTGCATACCCCTTGATCCAGCATTTCCACTCTTAGGGATATAGTCAATTAAAATAAAAGCTCCAATGTGTAAGGCATATGGGCAAGTATGTTTACTGGACAGCACTGTTGATAACTGGAACAAATAAGAAAGTATGAATAGAGATCAACAAGAAAACTGTTAAATGGATCCATTCAACATATCCATTCTATGAAATATGATACTGTTGCCCAAAAGAAAAATTAAATACATATGCCCATGAGATACTTTAAGCAACAACAGCAAGTTGCAGAGTAATATATACTTTGTAATTCCATTTTTATAAAAAGGAAGAAAATATACATATACACACAAACATTCAATTATACAAAGCGTAAAAAATGAAAGGATACAGCAAAGTTAACATTAGTTACCTCAAGAGGGTGAAATGAAAGATGAAGGTAAGGACTATTAACTTTTTAATGTATATAGATCTCTGTATTGTATAGAGGAAAAGACCTAGTCAAATCGAAGTTGACCAATGGAGTAAAGTTCTGCAAAAGGCCAAAGGTGATGGAGTCAAAGGGAAAGGTTGATAGGAATAATCCTAAATATAAAGATATAACTCATCCACATTGAGAAAAAAGATAAGAACAGGCCCAAATATGGATAAATTTGTATACGGGGGAAGGATGAAAGGAAATGCTGAGGTCAGAGCACAGAAAGTTAAGAAAGTTCATACTTGAGTAACCAATAGCTTTCATTTTTTCCAGGAAGTAGGGGGTTATAGAATGAGGGTGCAGGAATATTTGTATAATGTCCCTATACTGGAGATAGGGATCATAACTGTTATTCCTGCTTTATGGCTATGTAATAAGACACAATAAAGATAAATGATTTGCCCAAACATTACATTAAAGAGTAGGAAAGCCAGAACTCAGAGTTCTTGATCTTTGATCAGTTTCATTCTTACTCCAATTAAAGAAAGTCAGTGTTCAGTAAAAAAGCTGACAATACCCATGACATAAAAGAGTATGTGCTAAACATCAGAATAACAAATACGAAATTAAGGATACAGGCTGAGTCCTCAGAAATCTTGTATCCCTCCAAAATAAACAGATCTCTAGGTGTAGATATACACATCAGAAAATTTCCAACTCTGAATTTCTAAAAAATCTCTAATTCAGAGTTTGTGCTTTTTAAGGAACTACATTCCAAGGAAAGAATGCTAAAGCATGTGAAAACATACAATAAATAGATTGTGTCCAGAGAAAATACATTTCACA
Organism: Monodon monoceros; assembly: GCF_005190385.1. Taxonomy (NCBI): domain Eukaryota; kingdom Metazoa; phylum Chordata; class Mammalia; order Artiodactyla; family Monodontidae; genus Monodon; species Monodon monoceros. The sequence goes on from NW_021703774.1 coordinate 23,805,185, forward strand.
GAACAGATATGCTTTTAGAAGTCTTCTTACGGAGAATACCAAACTCCTCTGGTCATCTTGCTGTCACAAGAAGAGAATAATAGTCAATCCTTAGAGCCCCACCTTTTATTTATCCCTCCTAGCCCTTTTTTTTTTCACTCTTACAAAGATACCTTTCCAATAATTTCTATCTCCAACACAAACTGGATTCCTGTAAAGAATTTAAAGTTCATATGACTAATCACAGTTTAATATTTAAATATCTTTCATCCTCTAATCAGTTTACAAATGCTAATTCAAAAAGCAAAATTTTTGCTTTAAATATTTTCCTATCTGTTCTTTTTTCTTCCTCAAACATAAAATAATAGGAAACAGTGAATAAGAAAATGTGAGGAAAAAAGAAATTTTCATTGATTTGTAATATTCTAAATGATATCTAAGTGATAAGAAGTTTATGTGCCCATATAGATACAACTAAGTAGGTTTGTATTTAATGAGTTTTTCTTAAGGAAAAAATGTTCTAATCACACCTTAATATCATTCATTAAATTATGCAGGTTCTTCCTAAACAAATAAAATGCACATATGCTATGACCATATATTTTTTTCATAAACTGGCTATAGTGATATTTGAGCATATTACAAATGAAAGTCAAATTATTTACCACAGCTTCCTTGAATTGTATAGCTCTGTAAATCATGTTACTTATTTGACTGCTTTAGGGCTACTAGGGTTAAAAGTTATTTTGGAAAATAACTATGTATAATAAAATTTCTTTTGGGGTATCTAAAACAAGGCTTGTCAACATTTTTAAATGATTTTATTTTCTTATATTTCATGAATATTCAAAAGAAAATCTTTGATGATAACAAGACAATTTAGGACTCCTGACTCTTGAGACTAATAGACCATGAAGGTTTCCCTAAACTAAAGAAAAACTGCAGTTTACAGGAGAGCTGACTACTAGAGTATTTCAGTCCTCCTCCGGTTATTGTGGAATTTTAATTCTAATATAATTAATGGCTGATATATACACACAATTTCTTAGAAGTGTCTTTGAAAAAGAAATATTAATCCTAATCTCAAATGCAAAGAGCACAGATAAGACTAAATAACTCAGAGGAGAGAGAACAATAAGTCAGGCTTTTATTCATTGAAAATTTGGCAAAATTTTGCTATATAAAATTTGGCATTTGGACATTTTATTTCTGTATCTATATATATTTCTATATTTATAGCAAAATGTAGAGTTTTAAGCAATCCATAAATATACAGTGTTACATCTATCTACAGTAGAATTCATTGTCATAGTGGATTTTAGTCCTTATCCAAAAACTTCTGAAAAGTCATCATGATAAACTGTTATAATTTTGCTAAGCAAATACTTGGCATGTGTTCGATTTACTCTTAATTTTGCTGACAAATCTATGCAGATTATATTTGCACTGATACATTCATCCCTAAAATCTCATATAAGTATGGTAAATTCAAGTCAAATATTCCATTCAATTTAACAACTGAGCAACTAATATGTGCAAAGCTCTACATTATGACTTTTAAACAATTCTGACTATAACCCACAAAAATAATATGGTTTATATGATTATTCAGTAACCATTATAAAAGAAATGTCATGAAACAATATTTACTCTTACTATGTGAACTCTGTCATTTCCTAGTCTATTTAATTTTTTAAATGCTGGTGTAACCTACTAAATTGATTTTATGACTCACAATTTGAGGTTTGAAAAACACTTTTATACTCTGGAAGCATGTACGGGATACAAAGACAAGTAATGACCCTGTTTGAACACCTGAACCTGGCCTGAAATCAGATGAACTTCACTGCTATTAAGTTACACTAACCTCTAATTGTATTTTAGCTAAAGGTAGCAGGGTTCATGTCATCTATTTAAAACTTTTTTAAGTTGTACCAAAAAAATCAAAGATATATACATACATAGGTTAATCATATAAGAGCAGTACTAAAAAATGTAAAGCTAAAATGAAATAAGAAAGATCAATTCAAACTGGGAATTCTGGAAATACTGTTAAGATGTAGAATTTGAGTACAATTCTAAAGTATTAGCTAGACTTCAACAGGACTAGTGGCAGGAAGAGGAAGGAGTGGCACTAGTATGAAAGATATCATGGACAATAAAAACTAAGACGGAAAGTAAAAGAGTACAGAGAATGCTCAAGAATGGAGGGTATTCCCTCCACTGAGGCTGAAACAGAGAATTTGGGCAGGCACAATATGTCCAGTCATATCTTTTTATTTACCACTATACTATATTTAACACTATTAATGGTTTTCTCTACCAACTCTCCTTTCAGTTTCCATGGTGCAGTATTTTGATTCTCTTTCTTGCTCTGACCATTTCCATTAGTTTTCTACTTCTTGGGGTGCCCTATCTCTGACTTCTCTAGGCAAACTTGCTTTCTCATTTTACAAGCACTGCTCAGTGATTCTCATTTACTCCTTGTATTCACTGTTATCTACAAAAGGCGTTGGCCAAGTTTTCCTGTAAAGGACCAGAGAGTAAATACTTTAGGCTTGGCAGGCCAAGAGGCAAAATCAAGGATATTATATAGGCACATATATAATGAGAGAAAACAAATTTCCACACATTTCATTAGCAAAATGCAAAATATAATAATGATAATTGAATACAATTTTTTTAATATGGACTACTAATGAGAAAATGTAATTCTTTTGTGGGGAGAGGGGAATAGAACAGTTTGCTTAACTGGGGCTCAAAGTGAGTATTCCCTACCATCAAAAACCTACTGCAAATGTAAATCTGCAAATGCTGATCTGTATTGAGAGTCTACATATTTCATCTGTGAAACTCTATTCACAAAGATAGGTACTGCCAAATCCTCGTATCAGTTCATGAGTATATAATTCTGATTGAGCATATTCCTCTACTTGAAATGCATTTATAGAATGTTATTAAAAATTTCTCCTAATTCCTGTGTATAAGTATGTCATTACTGCAGATTAACCACTTCTAACTGAAATTTAGGTGGAAGTTCTCAACTGCCCAGTTAAATGGATGTTGAACTACAAACATTTCCTTTGCACTTGCATCCAGTTCCAAAAATTGCTGCTAGAACTGTAGTTTGAGCTCAAAAGATTTATCAGCTGCAAATCTATGTGGAAATGGAAACCTCACTCCTTTTTACTTTTGACAGCATGGGAAGTAGATACAGCAGCTTGACATTACTTGTGATTCAAACAATGTCAATTGTCAAAATGACTTCACCACAGCATAGTTTTGCATGTAAGTGTTGTTTCGCCTTGTAATTTTATTTTAAATTTCTTTTTAAAACATATCAAGTCTACAGGAAAAGCTAATTTCCAAGCCTTTTCAATACTTCATAATAATGGTTGAGGGTGGGGTTTTTTGTTCAGTTATATTTCAATTGGTCCTTTGTTCAAAATATCGCAATATAATGTTACCACTGCAAAACCAGTGAATGGCTGTATGGTACAGCAAGAATGTTTAGCTTTGATTTCTGATAAAAATCCATGGAAATGATAATAGTTGTTTCCAAAAAACTGAATGAAGCGCAACGTTGATACTACTGGTTCAACACATGACAGATTCAAATATTTGCTGCAAACTACCTGCTGATTAATAAGACAATGAACATCCACATGCTTTAAGCAACTAATATTTTCACATGATTTGTAAATCTGTCCAAACAAGCCTTTTCCTGCTCATACATATTTTTACCACTCTCAACTGTAATATGTTTTAGCAGATTCCAATTCAGGTTGTACCAAATCAGTGTTTTCTCAACTTCTTTGAAGATAATATGACTGTAATGATTCCACACAAGATATTCATAGAGGCTAATTCCTCAGCTATTTCAAACTCAAACATTGACCCCTCAAGTAACAAGGACTGAGCAGAACCAGCACCATCTTTCAACTCAAGAGTCAAAGAAACCCTCTCAATGTGACAGGAAATGATTACTTCCCTGGTTTTAAAATCCACCACTGATGCTGCTCCCATTGTCCTTGATTCTTGAAGCAACTGTTCTCACCAAAACGCTAATAGTCTTAGACAAGTTTATTTTCTGTGGACACATTTCTTTGGCTGCTGCAATCAAACATGATTTAATTAACTCAAGACTGGTAAATGGCTTTCCTTGTTTGGCTAGTAAATGAGCCACTCAGGAACTTACTACAGTTGCAGCCTCATTTTCATTTTTTATTTTGTGAAAAAATTCTGCTGTGATAAGATATTGTTTTAAATTTTCTAACTTTTCTGACTGCTGCTTTCCTGTGAGTTAGGAATGCTGTGATGAGAGCTCAGTTTAGCAATGTAGACATTTATTGTATTCTATTAGTGCAAGTGAAGTGCAGTTGTGCAATAAACACTATGCCGTAATTTAATTCATTAACAAAATAATCCACACTCTACTGTGCCTTAAAAGCATGACACTGAAAAGTCTACTTTTCTTATTTTGACATGAGGCATATGCACTGTTAATTTTAAAAATAATGAAACGTCATGATATAGCACTTGAAATGCTATCAAGTTATAAATTGAAATGCTATCAAGTTATAACTGTCACTGCACTTTGTAGTCTGACTCAGTGCAAAGCAATGAGTGACACATATAGTGTGTTACCCTCTGTCACAGTGCCAGTCTCCATCACAACTAGTCAACTCTGCCACAAAGCAGCCATAGATAATACATAAATCCATGGGCATGGCTGTGTGTCAATAAAACTTTATGAACACTGAAATTTGAACTTTATATAATATTCACATGTCATAAAATATTCTTCTTTTGATTTTTTCCAACTACTTAAAAATGTAAAAACAACTCTTAGCTTGCAGGCTGTATGAAAATAGGTGGTGAGCCAGATTTGAGCTGCAGGCCAAAATTCGCCAAAATCTGATTTATAAGAACTACAAGACAGCCTCAGAAACACCAGACTTACATATCTAACCCATTAAATGGATCACATGACAATTCAAACCCAACATATATCAAATTAAACTAATCGTCTTCCCACCTACTTTAAATTTTCTCTTCCTTCTATATTCCCCAACTCAATTCATCACCTACCAACCACTGAATCCCACAAGTCAGACACCAGAAAACTGGGAATCATTCTGACTCCTCTCTCCTCCACTGACACTCACTCAAACACAAGTCCTAATTATTTTACTTCTTAAATAGTACCTGAAACCATCCCCTCCCACTGTCACCTTCATTCAATCCCTCATTATCTGTCACCTGAATATTGTCTCCTAACTAGTCTCTCTAGTTTTGCCCCCTGAAATCCATCCCTAACACTTCTGCTAGGATGTTCTATACAAAATATAAAACTGATTATCACGCTATCCTTAAAACCCTCCTGGAAATTAGAATAAAATTCGAACTCTTCTGCATGGCCTACACTCTGGAAGCCTCATTTTATACCTCTCTCCCCTCCTTATCATAATCACACTAGCCTTCCTCTCATCCCTCAAACAACCTCAGTCCTTTCCTGCCACAAACCCTTCCACAGTCCTAAAACAGCAGCTTCCAAACTTGCTCTGTGAAAGAACCCTGAGAAAGCATGAAGGAAAGTGGAAGGAGGAAGCTAAGAGATCAGTCAGGGCAGTTGCATTTCTATACGTTTCATTGTATAGGCTTTCAGATATAATGTCATTTTACAAAACACACACACTAGAGTTCCATGATCAAAAAAATATTTGTTTTTGAAACTCATGACTGTAAAAGTCTAATTTCCTTACCATAACGTATAAGGTGCTATATTATGTGACTCTTTCATCTCTCCTCCCTCATCCCCAAGCCTCTTTTTCTATCCTTCATCAAGAGGAACATAACAGGTGGCTTCAAATGTCCATGCTCACCAAGCAATCTCCGCCTCTTCTCCCTTCTTGGTTTAGCCAATGTACATTTGTCTTAGAACAGCCCTTATTGACTTCATACCTTTGAATAACTGTTATATTTTTCTTATATGAAACAATGTGAAAATATTATTTACTTGACTGTGAATTCCTTGTCTGGTTCCCCTCACAAGAATGTAAGAATAAGAAAAGAGGTCCTTTGTCTGTCTTATTCACTGGTGAGTCTCTAGAATCTAAAGAACAATGCCTAGCACACAGCACATGTCCAATAAATATCAAATTAATGAAAAATGTCTTATTAATTTTTATATCCCAGTACATAGTAGTAGTAGCTGGCACAAAGCAGGAACTCAACACATGTATGCTAAAAACTAAACCTTGAAATAAAAACTGGGGTCAGAAAATGAAGAGCTTTGAATAACAGGCCAAGGAGTTGTACACTCGACTGTGACAGATATCACCTATTTTCCTATTTACTTGTTCATCTCTTCAATCTTCAATTGGTAGTGCTTCTAACAGTTTGATTTTCCTCCAAGCTCTGTCCCAACTTCTTTTGTCAAGTGGTTCATGATGTTAATATAAAATTAGACACAGTCTAGATTTTAAATATGGCTCTACTTAAAGTAAACAAATGACAACTTTGAAAAATATGTAAAATTCTAAATAGTAATAGAATACTACAAATAAGATATCTTGAGAAAATAATGGAAAAAAATCCTGACCACCTTTTATAGAATGTAAATCTGTTTGGATTTAGTTTTGACGTGTTTATTAAAAAACATAAAAAATTCCAACGGAAAGGTATTGAATTACCTAGGGAAAGAAATCACATATCAAAATAAACAACTTATACTCTGAAATTCAGTGGTTTTCTAAATAACATTTACATTTAAATAATGCTTAAGAGAAAATAATGCTAAATTCTAAATTCTGCCAATAAAAAATTAATAAGGATATAGAAACATATAAAAAGTGATTCTTACTAAGTTATTGTCATCTTGGAAAGCATAATGCAAAGTTGTAATCCATTTATTGTCTCCATTCACTAACACATCCCTTTCTTCACGAAAACATGCTGTCTGAAAAGGAAAAAAACATTTTTTTAGATAAAGAATACTTCATGTAAAACTAGGAAATATATTATGCAAACAATTGCTTAAAATATTTATTACACTTTCTGTTCTGAAAAGGGAATACATCTAATATTATATGACTTTCCAATAAGTCAAGTTTCAAAGACCCCTCAGAAATTGAACTGGAACAGTACACTTACAAGTATTTTATATTTAAAAATACTGTTGTAGTTCAAAAAAATCAGAAAAATACACAGAATTATTTAACAACCATGGTCCAATCTACCATCTAGATAATATAAATGTCAACATTTTGTCACATTTACTTCTGATCATTTTGTTATTAAGAAAATATGATACAAGTTGTAGCCTTCCTATTCCTAGAGCATTCCTGTCCCTTCTCCCTCTGAGAAAATGAATAATCTGAAGTTAGTATATATTCTTCCCATCACATGCTTTATTATACATGTATGTGTCCAAAAACAATAGAATTGTTTTGTGTTTTGAAAACTTCCATGAATAGTGTAATTTCATCTATCCCTTTGCATAGATGGCTGTTTACCTTTTAATTGCTGTGGTATTCCATTGTATGAATACGGCAGAATTTATTTATGTAACCCCCCAATCACGAAGATCACCCAATTTTGTGTTATTTCAATGCTGCCAATGAATATATTTGTACAAATGTACAGTAAGTCCCCTACATACGAACCTTCAAATTGTGAACTTTCAAAGATGCGAACATGTGTTCGCATGTCCAGTCACGTAAGTTAGCTCACCTGTCTGGCATACGTTGCCATATGCATGCATCCTCTACAGGTGGCTGTGCTTTTGTGTATATTTTACTGTACAGCACTGTATAGAGTACAGTAGTACAGTATCTTTATTTCAAGCCCAGGATGTCTGGAAGCAAGTGTAAAAGCAGCGGTGATGGAGCTGGTACAGTACTAACGAGACATCACTGGATCGTTTTTTCAAGGGGGTAGATAGAATTGAATCCAGCAAGGAACTAAAACCTGTGCCATCAACGTCAGGCGTGAGTGAAATTGCAGCTCGCCCTCCGTCTCCTATTGCTGACGATCCTTCAGCTCTACCATCTCCCACCTCCCCTCCCTCCTCCAGTCAGTAGCTCTCCTTGCCTGTTCACTCGATGCCAGCCCCTGTATGCCAGCTGTTGTGCTGGACTACTGTACTTTTCAAGGTACTGGACTGTGAGATTAAAAATGTTTTATTTTTTGTTTGTTTTTTATGTATTATTTGTGTGAAAAGTACTATAAACGTATTACAGTACAGTACTATATAGCCGACTGTGTTAGATGGACACCTAGGCTAACTTTGCTGGACCTACAAACAAGTTGGACTTACAAACGTGCTCTCGGGAACGGAACTCGTTCATTGTAGGGGACTTGCAAGAGTTTCCTAGAGTATACACTTGGAAACAGAAATACTAGTTTTAAGCGTTTTCAACTTTACCAGATTCAGCCAATTTTCTTTCCTAAGTGGTATGCCAGTTGCTACCCTCACCCTAGTGTATGAAATCTCCCATTTTCCCCACATCCTCAACTGCACTTGGCATTGTTAAACTTTTAAGTGCATGTCAATATGATGGGTGTGAAATAATATCTCATCATTCTTTTAATTAACATATTCCTAATTACAGGTGCAAATAAATAATTTTTTTGTTGCACTCGCTTTTTAATCAATTTTTATTGGAGTATATTGCTTTACAATGTTGTGTTAGTTTCTACTGTACAGCAAAGTGAATCAGCTATACGTATACATATATCCCCTCTTTTTTGGATTTCCTTCCCATTTAGGTCACCACAGAGCATCGAGTAGAGTTCCCTGTAAATAAATAATTTTACATATGCTTATTGGACATCTGAGTTTTCTCTTTGAAAAACTCCCTTTGCCCATTTTCCCTAATGAATTGTCTTTTTCTTACTGATTTATAAAAGTTTTAATTTATTCTGAGGATATATTTCCACTATTATAAAGATATATCCTGGAGAACCTTAGAAATGTGTGGCTAAAAATAAAAAATAACTTTATATGATACTTTATAATTCTATAATATATCTTTAAATTTTTAATTAAAAAGCTGCTATGCCAAAAAGAACTGAAAGGTAAAGTAGAAATTAAAAGTCTCCCTGAGTCACGCCCTGATAGTTTCACTGTCCACCTGTTATGTCCAGAGGTTACTACCAATATCTCAGTTGAATTTCTTCTCAGAAAATTTCTGTATACACATAAGCATATAATCACACACGCACACACACACACACACACACACACAAACTATATTCATATGGCATCCCATCTCCCTTATCTTTTCTTCCTTTACACAGATGAGATCACAGTGCTCTGTAAGTCATTTTTTTCAAGTAACAATATATCTGAACAGCTTTCCACACCAGTACGTAGAGACCTAATTTTTCTTAATGGCTGTACTACATTCCATACACACTGAAAACCCATCATACAGTATTCTACACATAGCAGGTGCCTAATAATTCCCCACAAGATAAAGTCAACAGCCATGATATATAAAACAATTAGCATTACTTAATTTACCCTAATTACCTTAATTTTTTCCACATATTTCCATAAATTTTATTTGATGCAATAGAATTTCCAAAGCCATTTATTAAAGAGCATCACCAAGAAAAATTTTCAAAAGAAATAAAGCTTAAACCAAATGAATGGGCAGTTTTACCTGTCAATTCAATTATTAAAATCTACAATATTATGCTTTCGTTCACTTTACGGGGAAAATAGAATCACTTGACATACAACTAAGTTCTGTTTTAGACTTTAACTGACCTGAAATTATGGTTTGCTGCTAACATTTTAGAGAGGTGGTGAAGTCTGTCAAGCCTAGGAGACTCCTTTCTCCTGGCTTCATCTTACCAGGACAGCTAACTGAAATTTTAAAGACATTTCCAGCTAGAATCTGGAAATGTGACTGACTGATGACTCCAAACTAAATAAAGCTCCAAAGACTACCTGTCAACAGAACAGATTAAATTTAGTAGGTTCTAATCTATTCTAAACTATGTAGTGAAAAAATAAATTAATTTTTAAAAACATAAAATATAAACTATTTCTAATATAAAATTTTAAACATATACAAGAGAAAGCAGTAAAATAATCCCCTGCCCCCAATGTACCCATCAACCAATTTCAACAATTATTTTATTGTTCAATTTTATTTCATCTACACTCTCACCCACTTACCACCACCCTTCCTCCACGCACATACATGTGAACACTCACACATACGTATATACACAGAGGATTTTTTTGACACAAGTCTCAGACATATGATTTTACCCATACATACTTAGGTATTATAGACTATTCCTATTAATGCCTCAGATACTTAGTTTAGATGTGAAGCACAGTCTCCTTTTTTGATTCAGTATATCACACTGTCCTCAGTTGGTTGTCACAGCTGAGGAGGGGTGAGGGGTAATGCTACCAGCATCTAGTGGGAAGAGGCCAGGGATGCTGCTCCACATCCTACAATGCATAGGACAGCCCCCAAATGGAATTATCTGGTCTCAAACGTCATAAGTGCCACTGCTGAAAAACCCTGTTCTAGATCAATATTAACCCAACCATGATGCATGTATACCAAGGATTCAATATAAAGACATTTAATAATGTCCATTTCAATTACATTTTTGAAAAAACTAAGTAAGATTTTTTAAAAATCCTCCCTTAAAAAAAAGAATATTTGGGTCTCTAAGAATGCGATCATCACAAAGGAGAGGTTACTGGAGACCATATAGCTTCTTCAGATTCTGTCACTCGGTTTCTATTCAACCAAACATTCTGCTTGCACAGTGATGGTTTTGAGTGTTGTGCAGTTTTACATTGTTAATATTCAGTTACATACTGTTTAAATTTTATCCTTAATGGGTTATTGGTTAAAAAGAAAGAAGAAAAGGAATGCCTATGCTGAAACAGAAGTTACTACAGACCATATATAAATGATAATAATTCTGCAAAACTGTCACATGATTCTCTTCCCTAGACCCATAGGTGCATTCATCAGATCATTATTCTTATACATAATATCCAAATTGCCCAAATACTTGGAAATTACATGTTAAAATGAGAAAATCCATTCATGATATATCTACTTTGGCTTCTAATTTATAAGTAATAAAGACTTATCTCACCCATGAAGTATTACCACAGAAGAAGACTTTCAAATAATAATTGAATCATTCTCTCTAAGCTAATATTTGAGGGGAAAAAAGTCAAGTTTTTTTTTATTTTAAAAAAATAGATAAACAGGTGGAATTTTAAATCACAAAATGCAAGAACTTCAAATATCAGCTCTTACACACCAAAGCATCAATTTACTTTTAGATCTCCATATGAATATGTATTTGGTGACCAAATGAAACATGAGATACATCACATAAATCATTTGATAACATCCACGGTTGGCAAATGTGTGAGAAAACAGACATGTTTAAATACTATGAGTGCAAAGATATACTGATCCAACTTTTTTTAGAAGACAATTTGGCAATAGCTATCGAAGTTTAAAGGTATACCTGTCCCACACAACCCAGGAATTCCACTACTGAGGAGTTTAATCTGGGGAGTGGATAAACTCTAGAGTCAGCAGGACGTGAAAATCCCTTAGCGTAAAAGCTATACTTAAAATCCCTTCAACCTCAGCATACACAACCTGGAGTACCTCAGGGCAGCCAACAGCAACATCTCTGATTAACAGTATTTCACAGCCCTTTCTATTTCTGTTACATTGCATATACTTCTTAGGTGGTGTGACTAGTTCTGATGCACTATTTTCTCTCTTGTTTTGAAATTTCTCTTTGCTAAACACACATAGTTAGATTTGGTGAAATAACCAAATAAAAACAGCAAAAAGGTGGAAATAATCTAAATGCCCATCAATGTTTAAAAAAAAAATCATCATACTAAACAATATATCCATTCAGTATAATGAAATTATTAAAAAGAATCAAGCAGGGCTTCCCTGGTGGTGCAGTGGTTAAGAATCCGCCTGCCAATGCAGGCGACACGGGTTCGAGCCCTGGTCCGGGAAGATCCCACATGCCGCGGAGCAACTATGCCCGTGCGCCACAACTACTGAGCCTGCGCTCTAGAGCCCACGAGCCACAACTACTGAAGCCCGCATGCCTAGAGCCCATGCTCCACAACAAGAGAAGCCACTGCAATGAGAAGCCTGCACACTGCAACGAAGAGTAACCCTTTCTCACCACAACCAGAGAAATGTCCGCACGCAGCAACAAGAACACAACGCAGCCAAAAATAAAATAAAAAATAAATAAATACTGTATTTAAAAAAAGAGGGCTTCCCTGGTGGCGCAGTGGTTGAGAGTCCGCCTGCCGATGCAGGGGACATGGGTTTGTGCCCCAGTCCGGGAAGATCCCACATGCCATGGAGCGGCTGGGCCTGTGAGCCATGGCCGCTGAGCCTGCACCTCCGGAGCCTGTGCTCCGCAATGGAAGAGGCCACAACAGTGAGAGGCCCGCGTACCGCAAAAAAAAAAAAAAAGAATTAGGTAAAATTATAAATATGGAAAAATCCAATATATATTATTAAGTGATAAAAGCACTGTGAAAAAATCAGTCTTTTAATATGATTCCAGTATAGTAAAATTTTCTATTAAGGATAAATAAATCATCTTAATAATGATTTACTTTGAACAGAAAGACTGGACATCTGAGGGAGGGAAAAAAAAGCTTTCATTTTTTTACTTGTTATTTTCTAGAGTGCTTGCATTTTCTTTTTTTTTTACTATACGTAGCAGATCAGGAAGTAGAGGCAGTTCCAATCTAATGACCTCAATTCATTACTACTATTAACTACTACAGCTACTACTACTACTCCTCCTGGCACATACATGTATAAAAATAATAAAACAGGGCTAACAACAGTAACAAAAATAGTAAGACAACAGGCATAAACCAGTACTATCACAGTTAAACTAAGATATATTATTCCTCCACTTATGGTATAGAGACAATTATCTTTATTTAACAAATAAGATAACTGAGCCTTGGAAAGGTTTGACTCTTGAGATGGAGAGCATTTCTGTAAACTATACTGCATCTTCCAACGAAATGAGTAAGACATCTCCTATATCAGTGAAATCAATAAGAGTTGAATAAATCTGAAGTGAAAGTAAAATTCACAGAATAGATTAGGAGAAGTTAACTTAAGGGATTGTTGACATACTAACAAAGTTGGTAAATGATGAATCTCTAGAGATATTAATCTTTGTAACTATAAGATTATTTACTAATTGTCTATCTGCCAGGTATAGAAAGAGACAAATTTCCTAGTATCTTCAAATAATCCATGTCCCACTAATTATATATCTGTTACATACCTTAAATAGAAATAAATATGACAAACAGGTTGGAGGTAAATCTCTGAATAGTGTTCTAAAGTATCAACAATACACAGATTTAAAAAGTAAGAAATTTTGCTGCTCATTTGTAATTCATTAAGCATCATTGGTAGGACCAGTTTTCCCAAATTAGATAAGTAATGATCAGAATGGGTTTCTTTTCAATGTTTTTTTAAAAAAGGATTTGACAATTCAAGTACAGAAATATAATTCCATCCTACTTTAAAATGAATTCCTCTTTAAGAGTTTCAATGTAGAATTTCTTCCTAAAAAATGAAAGTTTCAAATAGTTTGAGGCAAGTTCCTTTCAAATACTGAACCAGCCTTGTATTCCTCAAATAAACCCCACTTGGTCATGGTGTATGATTTGCTTTATATATTGCTGAACTCTATTTGCTAATATTTTCTTAAGGATATTTGCATCTATGTTCATGAGGCATATTGATCTTTAACTTTCTTTGTATGGTCCTTATCTGATTATTCCATCAGAATAATACTGACCTCACGGAATGAGTGACATTCCTTGGGTCCCAAGGCCCCTAGTTTTTCCACATTCTCTCTGCCTTTCAGAGTCTTTGTATATCTGTTTTATATGTAACATCCATGGTCTTTAGCTGTACTTAATGGGAAAGATAGGAAGAAGCACATCTATTCCATCTTGCCCCAGAAACAGAACATATTAATGATTTTTAATTCAACAAAATAATATTTAATTTTTAATTATTCCTGTTTTATCTTCAATTTTGCCACTTCCTCCAGTGAGTAATGAAAGTTAAACCAGTTACTCTTTCTTTTCAAAATTCTTCCCCAACATATATACACTACCAAACGTAAAATAGATAGCTAGTGGGAAGCAGCTGCATAGCACAGGGAGATCAGCTCGGTGCTTTGTGACCATGTAGAAGGGTGGGATAAGGAGGGTGGGAGGGAGGGAGATGCAAGAGGAAAGAGATATGGGGACATATGTATATGTATAACTAATTCACTTTGTTATAAAGCAGAAACTAACACACCATTGTAAAGCAATTATACCCCAATAAAGATGTTAAAAAAAAAAAAAGATGTTAAAAAAAAATTTCTTCCCCAACATATCCAACATCATAAAAAGTAAGTACAAACTTTAATTAAATTTTTTAGAAGTTCTAACCCTGGAACACTAACCCACTACAATTATGAGTTCTGCGAAACAATTCGAACATAATTCTTTACTAATTTTTAATAATAAGACTTATTGCTCCAACTGCTGGCAATGCTGTCAGCCCCTCCAGGCTTTGTCTCAGCCAGCGAAAGCCTACTAGTCCAAGGCCATGTCCTTCTGGAGGCAGCCCGTATCCAACGAGTAACTGAGGCAAGTGCATAAAGGTCAACCATTTGGCCCAAGGCAGGACAACTCTGAAGGACCATTTCTGCTCCACGGATCCCTGTTGGATCAACAGAGGCTGAAGGGGCAGCTTGACTTCTCCCTGACAAATCGTATTTCACCTCCTTTCCCGTCTGTCAATGTCAATTTCAAAGGCACCCCCTAATAAACAGACTGCATACTAAACTCAATCTCAGTGTTTATTACCTGGAAAATATGACCAGCGACAGTAAGGCAATTCAGTTTTAGGGAAATACAAAAGTAAATATTGAAGTTATTGAATATAACGGGCACTGGCACATATGTCAGAGAGTGACATAAAACTTTCCAGATACTCTTTTAAACACGATTTTATTACCTCTGTAATTACCTCTGGGAGGCAGAGAGGGGCTGGACTTGGGCAGGGTATAGTCAAAGAGTACCTTAGCTTTATCTGTAAAGTGCTATTATTTGTTTTACAAAGAATATATCTGTAATTTCATGTGTGCAGTTTTTTTCAGTAGGCAAATAGAAAAAAAAAGACTGAAAGCAAAACTTGCCCAAAATGTTATTAATTCTAAGTGATGGAATACAAGTGATTATTAGTTTCTTCTTTGTGTTTCATTATTTCTTCAAATTTTCTAAAAGAAAGAAATATTGAAGTATTTACTTTCACTACCACAGTATGTATCTATCATCATGGGAACCATTTTTGCTTTTCCCTATGTATTTGCTGTTTTTCAGGTTGCTACAAGTACTGGTATATACAGAAAGATTTCTAAGGGCTAATTTCTCATTATCCTCTTATGAATCTTACTACCCTCTAGAGCTAACACTCAGCCTACTAAGCAGTTTAATCCTTCTGCAAGTTAAAATATTTCCACACCGGTAAGTTCTGCTTCCCTGAGGCCCCTGAATGCCCTACCTCACTGAGCAACTCACTATAACCCAGAGCAGCAGGAGACCTCCAGAACCACTTCCCAAATTTACGTGTAATGTCAGGTTTGACATACATATCGGCTATTAGATATTTTTAACATCATTCCAGTCAGTCTTTCCCTCAAATCTAGCACCAAGATTAAAATGCTGACAACTCTTGCAACAGCAGATTTTACTCCCATTTTTAATAATATGAAACAAAACATAAATTTAACTGCATAGTCAGCAATAAACAGAATTCTTGCAGGCCATATTCAAAATTCCTGCTGAATTTGCTTACAGCAGAATACAGATAAATAATATAAACAAGTTATATCAAATTGGGTATCAATCACTACAAAATTTCTTCCTATAAAAGAAACTGGTTTCCACACATCCTTTTAACATAAGTGTCTAAGCCTGACACTCAAAGGGTTTCCATTTGGTTTTCAGATAATATTAAAATAGCGTCACAAATGTAACATTCATCATAACTATAACATAATTGTGAATTACTGAATTTGTCTCTTAGGCTTTAAAAAATAATGCCATCGTAGATAAAAGGTTACTAAATGATACTTAAAGACCTATGGGCTCTCAATAATTTTATTTTTCTCTAAAAATATTTCTAAAATATTATTTAAATATTCCAATAATTAGAATCTTACCTCAGCTCTTTTCAGCATTTCCCATTTATTCAATATTTTCATGGCAAATACTTTATCTGCATTTTTTAGTTTCACTACAGCAACCTAGGAAAGGAAATACAACTTTTAAAATGTGACAAATAATACTTTTTTCAGTCATCCATTTTCCTTTTTCCTCTCTGTAAAAAAAAATAAATACCAAAATTATCAGATTTCCATGCAGTTCAAATTCTAAGATCCTAAATCAAATAATATTGTCAGTTGAAAAAGTTACATTAGTGAACATGTGCCAAACAAACAACTGTGTTTTTGAACATGGTGTCGGTTGGTGATCGTATATTATATTCTCGTTTTCAAGTTTTCTGCTCTGGAATTTAAACTCAATATCTACTATCACTAAGAAATTGACCAAAATGTACCAAATGAAACAACTAGAGCTTAAACACTGCATGCCAAATTCCAACACGATGCTACAGGGAAAGCCAGCTGCCAAAACAAACATGTTTCACGGGGATCAAACAGTATGCCATAAACTGACACGCCACATATTCTTACACACTATACCACAACCCCCAACGTGCGCGCACGCACACACACACACACACAACCTAAAGATCGATTAAGGCTAACATCTCTACAAATTACAGACGTCACACATACCTTTCCGACACAAAAAGGAACAGATATTTCTGTATTTTGTATTTTAGTTATGGATTAAAAGACTTACAAATAAGTAATCCCCTATTTTCACTCTCAACAAACTGATTACATTTCTGTTTCTACTTCTCTCCCTCAGTTTGACTAGATAATCTCAAAGGGCCCTTGCAGCTCACTTGGGATGCTATAGAGCAGAGACTGAACTACATTAAGAGGAGACAAAGGCTGTTTCCAGCCTTTACTGGGGGCGGGTGGAGTAGGGGGAAGACAAATACTACTCTGATGTGCAGAAGGAGAAAACAAACTATATACAACATATCTTCAAACAGTTCAAAAGGATAGTTCTAAGCATAGAGAATAGGTTTAAACTCAAGTCCAAAATTTTTTAAATCTTAATAGCAAATGTACATATCAGGGGCATTTAATAAATTTATTTTTGGATCATTGTGCAATAACAATAATATGACTATATAATTAAAATCAGTGTATAATACTATAATATTATCTAAACTAGAATACATCTTGGTAATTGTCATAAATGGTTATACTAATGACTGTGATTACAGTTTCTCATCAATTAAAATGGTGGGAAGGAAGAAGAAATATCTCAAATTCATATGCAGTCACTTTAGTCTTTAGTCATATCTGGTCATATCTGCAGAAATGATGGATCAGTTGGTTCATGTTTAAAGAAAAGGGGCTGTACAAGATATAGAAACAACCTAAATACCCAATGAGAGATGAATGGATAAAGAAAATGGAATATTATTCAGCCATAAAAAAAGAAGGAAATCTTGCTTTTGTGACAACATGGGTGAACCTAGAGGATATTATGCTAAGTGAAAGAAGCCAGAAACAGAAGGACAAAAACTGTATGATCTCACTTCTATGGGAAATCTGAAAAAGGTGAACTCACAGAAACAGAAAATTCTATTTCTAGAATTCTAATTCTAGAAAGGTGGTGAAAGGGGCTGGGACTTGAAGGAGACGGGGAGATGTTGGTCAAAGGGTACAAATTTCCTGTTATAAGATGAGAGATGGGTAAGTTCTGGGGGACTAATGTACAGTATGGTGACTATAGTTAAGAGTATTGTATTATATACTTGTAAGTTGCTAGAAAAGTAGATCTAAATGTTCTCACCACAAAAAAGGCGGGGGGGGGGGAGTGCTGTGATAAGGAGCAAGGAAAAACTTGAAACATTTTTTCACTAGGATCTCTGAAAGTCTGCAAACGCAAGTGTCATTATTCTGTAGACCCAAATCATATGCTGCACAATTGGGAGCACAAACAGATGGAAGGATAGGAGCATAGAGCTAGACGTCCCTACATTTAAGACAGGGAAGAGATAAGGACGGCTATCACTTAAGCCCTCTCTTATGCTGATTTAGAGAAGAATGGCTGAAAGACTCCAACACTTAGATTTGCCCTTCTCAGGTCATGTGGTGTGAAAAGAACTCCTCCCAGCACTGTGTGATTCACGAATTTTCTATGCACATGAGTATATAAGTATCTGATGATAACCAGTATAGTAGTAGCAGTATTCACCAACACATATAGAGTGTGTTCTAAATGCCAGTTACTCTTCTAAGAGTTTTATGAAGGTCCACAATCCCTTACCTGCAATTCTAAAAGCCAAAGGGTTTTCAAAATTCATTTGGCAACATATACTGACATCAGGCTAAGCATAGTTTTGGGGGAGTTTTGTTTTCTTTTTAATCTCAGTATAAAGATAAACATGCTTCATTGCAGAAACACCAACGCATTTGCTTATGAGGTTCTGCTCAAAACCCCAATAGGACTGTTATATAAAATAGAGTATATGTATTAAATTATCTTTCTAAAATCCAAATACTATTGGAACCAAAACCACCTCTGGATTATAGAGCTGTGCAGTAGAAATAAGCTAGCACTTACTGAACACTCAAACCCTGAGCTAGCACTTATTGTGGCTGTGCAGGGTAGTGGTGATAGCGTGGACTCTACAGCCAGACTCGGGCTATACACAAGTATAAAATATTTAAAGCAGGGTCTGGCACTTAATAGGTGTTCAATAAGCAATAGCTATTATTATGTGTCAAGCATTGCACTAAGCACATTATAGCCCAATCTCTCAACTGTTGTTTACTCTATCACTAATATGTGGTAGACGTTAAACATCCTAATTTCTTCCATTTCTGTAACTAGGAAATAAGAAGCTTTGATCTCTTCAACTTCCAACTTTATAAATTTATACCCATGACACATACATCAACATAGAAATGTAGTTAGAAATATCCTCAAATGAACATATATATATACAAATAAAAACTAAGCCACGCGTGGTTTCCAACAGTAAAATATTGTAAATAACTAAAATATTCTGAAAGGTGAAAGTGACTGAACATATCACAAACAATAGAAAATTATTAATATTCTTGAAAATGTTGTTAAAGAATACTATTTAATAGGGAAAAGTTCACAATATATTGTTTAAAAGAAGTTTATTAAAATTTGTACACTAAAATTAATTTTTTTATATATAAAGTATATAGCTATACATTTCTATGCCATATTTATTCTGAGAAAGGCATCAAGACATTTTAAAAATCAGGTATTTCTAGGGGATATGATTTCTATTGCCCTTTCTACATTTTCTGGACAGAACATATAAAATTTGAAGCATGGGATGGGATAGTATAGAATACCATACCTTATCCTGATCATAAAATGACCACTAATTACTGAGGTATTTATAGTGTGGCTGATAATGGCCAAAACGAGACCCATACTACACATCTATGTGATAATCAGGAATGCCATGCTGCTGCAGGGTGAAAAACATTCTCAAAGCTATCTTACAACAGTTTCATGAGCTGCCTAAAAACTCTTCTGGAATGCAGTGGGATGTGGTGAAATAAAAATGTCAGTTCACACAGAACACAAACTTATGGTTACCAAAGGCAGAATGGGGTGAGGGAGGGACAAATTAGGAGTTTGGGATTAGCAGATGCAAACTACTATATATAAAATAAACAACAAGGTCCTACTGTATAGCACAGGGAACTACATTCAATATCCTGTAATAAACCATAATGGAAAAGAATATGAAAAATATGTGTCTGTATCACTTTGCTGTACACCAGAAACCAACACAACATTGTAAATCAGCTACACTTCAATTTTTTTAAAAGGCAGTTCAGAAAATACTCTTAAATTATCAAATTGATGACATGATGAGACAAGAATATGAAGTTGATGAAGTGATAAAATAAAACTGATCTTGCTTTTCTCCTTTAACACTACAGATCATTTTCACGTTCATTTCAGTAAAGAAGAAGAAGGAGGAGGAGAAGGGGGAGGGGGAGGAGGAGGAGAAGGGGGAGGGGG